>NC_092136.1:370000-670000 GCF_043159975.1 Macaca nemestrina | reverse complement strand
TATACATCACAGCTCAAGAGGTGGAAACCGACCAGGTGTCCATCAACAGATGAGTAACTGGCCTATCCACAAAATGGAGTATTTTTCAACATATAGAAACAAATGGGCCGGGTGTGGTGGCTCACACCTGTCATCCCAACACTTTGGGAGGCCGAGGTGGTGGATCACCTGAGGTCGGGAGTTCGAGACCAGCCTAACATGGAGAAACCCCATCTCTACTAAAAATACAAAATTAGCTGGGTGTGGTGGCGCCTGCCTGTAATCCCAGCTACTCGGGAGACTGAGGCAGGAGAATCACTTGAACCTAAGAGGTGGAGGTTGCAGTGAGCTGAGATAGCACCACTGCACTCCAGCCTGGACGAGAGCGAAACTCCATCCCCCCAAAAAAAACCAAAAAAACCACAAATGAGGCCAGGCACAATGGCTCATGCCTGTAATCCCAGCACTTTGGGAGGCCAAGATGGGTAGAGATCTCTTGAGCCCAGGGATTCGAGACCAGCCTGGGGAACATGGTGAAATTACCCAGGAGTGGTGTGCGTGTTGTCGTCCCAGCCACTTGGGGGACTGAGATGGAAAGATCACTTGAGCCTGGAGTCAAGGCTGTAGCGAGCTGAGTTCGTGCCACTGCACTCCAGCCGTGGTGAAAAAGTGAGATGCTATCTCAGAGCCGGTCAGTGATGGCACGTGGTAGAACATGTAAACACACAATGTGGAAACAAAACACTTCTTCCTGATGTGAATTATTTGAGTGTAGCATTGGCTGCTCCTGGGTGAGAACATCATACAGGAGTTTTACTTTGTTTTACACATTTTCTGTCTCTTCCACTCTGAACATACATACGTTTGGTTTGGTTTTTCTGAGACAGGGTCTCACTCTGTCACCCAGGCTGGAGTGCGGTGGTGTGATCACAGCTACTGGAACCTCAACCTCTTGCTCAGGCGATCCTCCCGCCTCAGCCTCCTAAGTAGCTGGAATCACAGGTGTGTGCCATCACGCCTGGCTAATTTTTTTTTTTTTCAGATGGAGTCTCACTCTGTCACCCATGCTAGAGTGCAGTGGCGCAAACTCGGCTCACTGCAAGCTCTGCCTCCCGGGTTCACGCCATTCACATGTCTCAGTCTCCCGAGTAGCTGGGACTACAGGTGCTTGCCACCACGCCCGGCTAATTTTTATATTTTCAACAGAGACAGGGTTTCACCGTGTTAGCCAGGATGGTCTCCATCTCCTGACTTCGTGATCTGCCTGCCTTGGCCTCCCAAAGTGCTAGGATTACAGGCGTGAGCCACCGCGCCCGGCCTAAAATTTTTTTATATTTTTGTAGAGACAAGGTTTCACTTCGTTGCCCAGGCTGGTCTGGAACTCCTGGGCTCAAGTGATCCTCCCATCTCAGCCTCCCAAATTGCTGGGATTATAGGCACTAGCCATCTTGCCCAGGCAGCATATATTTTATATAACAATAGTTTACTTTTTAAAAATCATGTAAATACAGGCTTGTGTTGATCAGGACAGAGGAATGAAAGAATCTGCAGGTGTTAACTAGTGGCTTTTCTTCTCTGCTGGGTGGGTGGATGGTACTTCCTGGGAAATCCCTCATTTCTGATCACCAGCAAGTGAGGGAGCTGGCTCTGGAGCAGAGCGCAGATCTAGGTTGACATCAGCTGGTCAAGTCCAAGCTGTGGGCTGTGCTCCCCAGTCTGGCATTCCCCAGGGCTGAGAGAGTCAAACTTGCCTGATGCCATGTAGACCTTGCCCCAACAACAGGGGAAAAATCTCTGAAAGCTCCTTCCTTGTGGGGTCCACTTACTTTCCAGCCTGAATTCCTTCCCAGGTTGATGACAGCTTTATAAGAATTCGGTCCTTGCTGATCCCAGCTTCCTTATAGAGCTCGATGAGCCGCCTGGCTCTGGCCACCATCGCATCTTTATCAAAGGAGAGCCTGTAGGAGCAAGAAGAACCCATCCCCTCAGATCATGCAGGCTGCCCAACAAGCAGAGCAAGGTGGAGGCCGGGTGTCAGCCCAAGTCAGTTTTGAGCTGCACCACCGTAAGCACCAACCACTGCCCTCAACCTTCCCCTCACTTGAGGTTTGCAGAATGGCTGTGACAGCAACTCACACCCAGTCTCACAAAGGTCCTCAGTGGGATCCATAGGCTATAATTTGTATTAAAAAACACTAGGCCGGGCGCGGTGGCTCACGTCTATAATCCCAACACTTTGGGAGGCTGAGGGGGGAAGATCATGAGGTCCAGAGATCAAGATCTTCCTGGCCAACATGGTGAAACCCTGTCCCTACCAAAAATACAAAAAAATTAGCCGGGTGTGGTGGCGCGCATCTGTAGTCCCAGCTACTCGGGAGGCTGAGGCAGGAGAATCGCTTGAGCCTGGGAGGCGAAGGTTGCAGTGAGCTGAGATCGCGCCACTGCACTCCAGCCTGGCGACAGAGCGAGACTCTGTCTCAAAAAACAAACAAATAAAACAAATCAAAACAAAAAACACTAGTGGCTGGGCACAGTGGCTCATGCCTGTAATCCCAGCACTTTGGGAGGCCAACATGGGTGGATCATGAGGTCAGGAGTTCAAGACCAGCCTGGCCAAGATGATGAAACTCTGTCTCTACTAAAAATACAAAAAATTATCTGGGCGTGGTGGCGAGTGCCTGTAATCTCAGCTACTTGCCAGGCTGAGGCAGAGAAATGCTTGAACCCAGGAGGCAGAGGTTGCAGTGAGCTGAGATTGCACCACTGTATTCCAGCCTGGGTGACAGTGCGAGACTCCATCTCAAAAATAAATAAATAGGCCGGGCGCGGTGGCTCAAGCCTGTAATCCCAGCACTTTGGGAGGCCGAGACGGGCGGATCACGAGGTCAGGAGATCGAGACCATCCTGGCTAACACGGTGAAACCCCGTCTCTACTAAAAAATACAAAAAACTAGCCGGGCGAGGTGGCGGGCGCCTGTAGTCCCAGCTACTCGGGAGGCTGAGGCAGGAGAATGGTCTAAACCCGGGAGGCGGAGCTTGCAGTGAGCTGAGATCCGGCCACTGCACCCCAGCCTGGGCGACAGAGCAAGACTCTGTCTCAAAAAATAAATAAATAAATAAATAAATAAATAAAAATAAAAATAAAAAACACTAGAGATCAGTTGCTAAACAAGGAGCTCTTGGTCGTCAGTACCAACTGTGGGAAAGCTCAGAATAAACTTCTTGGGCCCCTGGGATGGAGACTATGGGTGCAGCAGCCCCTTGACCTCACGTTGACATCCACGTGTGCAACTGTGGACACCTGACCAGCCTGTCCAGCGCAGGAGCAAGCATCCTTACCTTGCATCTACTTCTGTGGATACTCGGCCTGGAATCTTCTTTAGTATTTCTGCTCCAAACAACACAAAAAGTTTATCAATAGCATTTTTAATCTGGTCCTGTTGTGACCTGAAATTCAAAGGGAAAAAAGCAGGTTAGAAGCTTCTAAGGTTCAAGTGCACAAGAGTCTACAAAATGCATTCTGTTATTTCTTTGCCAAATTTCCTTCCATCTTTTTTTTATCTTAAAACATTTTTTTATTGTAGCCAAATAATACATATAATGTAAAATTTCCCATCTTATCCTTTTTTTTTTTTTTTTTTTTTCCCAAGACAGGGTCTCACTCAGTCGCTTAGGCTAGAGTGCAGTACTGTGATTACACCTCACTACAGCCTTGACCTCCTGGGCTCAAGTGATCCGCCCACCTCAGCCTCCCAAGTAGCTGGGACTACAGGTGCACATCTCCATGCCCGGCTAATTTTTAAATTTTTTTGGAGAGAGAGAGTTTTGCCCTGTTGCCTAGACTGTTCTCGAACTCTTAGGCTGAAGGGATCCTCTCATCTTGGCCTACCAAAGCACTGGGGTTACAGGCGTGCACCACTGCCCCCAACCTGCCATTTTTCAGTATATTCAGCACGTTCACAATTCTGTACAACCATCACCATCTATCTCCAGAGCTCTTTTCATCATCCCAAACTGCATCCCTCTATCTTTTGGCACTTGCAAAATATTATATTTTCCATCTCTTCAGTCACTGGACAGACACTAGGTGAAGTCCATGATGCTGTTCCAAAATCTGAGTGGCCTCGTTAGCCCACTACACACAGGAAGCCCTTCAGCTAGACGCTCGGGGGTCAGAATTCTTGGGCCAGACCGGGTGCGATGGCTCACACCTGTAATCACAGCACGTTGGCAGGCCAAGGTGGGCAGACTGCTCAAACTCAGGAGTTCGAAACCAGCCAGAGCAACATGGCGAAACCCTGCCTCTACAAACAAATACGAAGATTAGCCAGGTGTGGTAGCGTGCACCTGCATGTAGTCCCAGCTACTTGGGAGGATGAGGTGGGAGGATGGCTTGAGCCCAGGACATCAAGGCTGCAGTGAGCTGAGATTATGAGACTGCTCTCCAGCCTAGGTGACAGAGTCAAACGTTATCTCAAAAAAAAAAAAAAAATTATTGGGCCATCTGGACATGGGGGCAGGGCTCATCTGTTGATCACCCAGCTAAGCAAAGGCACCAGTGTCATCCAATAACAAGAGCACCAAGGCCTCGCGGATGCCACAGGGGCGCAACACCACGAGAGGAGGAAAGGGGAGCTAAGAGGAGAGAGGAGAGGGTCAGAGTCAGCGTCCAGAGTGGCTTTCACGCATGGTCAGGGGAGCCACTCAGAAGCCACCTGGACCTATGCAAAACCAGTACCAGAAAGGGACCTGCTCCTGTGTGGTGCCCACATTGCCTGCTCGGCACCATCTTCAAGCTTTGAATTATTACCCTGAAGAGAATCTAAAATGGCATCTAAAATATGCAAAGCCATGGGCATGAAGAGTGCTCTACAGTTGCTTGGTTGGGTAAGGGGGTGGGACCTACTGCAAACTGGTGCCAGAGAACATTCTGGGAGTTACAAAAGCTATTAAAAAATTAAAAAGCCAGGCACGGTGGCTCATGTCTATAATCTGAGCACTGCGGGAAGCCAAGGCAGGCGGATCACTTGAGGTCAGAAGTTCGAGACTGGCCTGGCCAACATGGTGAAACCCTGTCTCCACTAAAATACAAAAATTATAGCTGGGGCCGGGCGCGGTGGCTCAAGCCTGTAATCCCAGCACTTTGGGAGGCCGAGGCGGGTGGATCACGAGGTCAGGAGATCGAGACTATCCTGGCTAACATGGTGAAACCCCGTCTCTACTAAAAATAGAAAAACTAGCCGGGCGTGGTGGCGGGCGCCTGTAGTCTCAGCTACTTGGGAGGCTGAGGCGGGAGAATGGCGTGAACCCGGGAGGCGGAGCTTGCAGTGAGCCGAGATCGCGCCACTGCACTCCAGCCTGGGAGACACAGCGAGACTCCGTCTCAAAAAAAAAAAAAAAAAAAAAAAAAAAAAAAAAAATTATAGCTGGGTATGGTGGCTCATGTCTGTAATCCCAACTACTTGGCAGGCTGAGGCAGGAGAATCACTTGAATCCAGAAGGTGGAGGTTGCAGTGAGCCGAGATCATGTCAGTGCACTCCAGCCTTGACAACAAAAGCAAAACTCTGTCTCAAAAAAAAAAAAAAAAAAAAAAAAAAAAGCCAGGAGTGGTGGCGCACACCTATAATCCCAGCTAACTGGGAAGCTGAGGCAGGAGAATCACTTGCACCAGGGTGGCAGAAGTTCTAGTGAGCCAAGATCGCTCCACTATACTCCAGCCTGGGTGGACAGAGCGAGACTCTGTCTGAAAAATAAAAAATAAAATGAAATGACAGCCAGAAGCTAAGTGTTACCAGAGCTGGGGAGACTGACTGCAGAAGGGGAGGAGGGCCTCTGGGGGTCTGCGAGTGCCCTGCATCCGGACTGGGGTGGTGTTCACAGGGTGTGCACACATTGGCAAGACTCCAAGCTGCTCACTTACCACGGGTGCATGTCACTCCATGCAGGTTACACTTTGATAAACAAAAACAGGCAGAAAGAAAGGGTTTTTTCTTCCCTTGAGTTCATGGTGTTTGAGAGCTAAAATTCAGTTAGGGAGGGAAACAAAGCCACCTAGACTAGCGTGAGGGCCTAGCTGGGACCCTCCCGAGTCCAGGCACTCACCCGCCCAGCTTCCGGCCGTAGGTGATCGCCTCCTCCACCAGCTCCTGGTAAGCGGGCATCTGCGCTGCAGCCAGGATCAGGGACGGGTTGGTGGTAGCATCCTGGGGCTTGTACTCGTCGATGGCTAGGGAAATAGTTTTCAAAAGCCAAAGTAAGTGAAGCGCTTGCCTCCAACTGGAAACACGTGAAGGAACCCTATAAGTCCCCAGGATGTTAGGGGAGTCCAGAGCATTTCCCAAAGTGGGGTCCAGCCACACTTCTCTCACATTCCTGGTCACCGAAGGTTCATCAAGATGCGGCTGTTTGCACAATGATGAAACAACAAGCACTAAGTGCCCAGAGATCAACTATGCCCCTGCAAGAGCTGACTTGTAACAGCATGGGAGTGAGAGGTGAGACAACTGGGAGAACGCTGGCCGTAGGAAAATATGCTTCCCGCTGCTGTACCACCACAAGGAGGCGCACGGTCTAGAGTCAGTGACCCACCTGTGAACGCGGATCTTCTGGGCTGGGTCATCATCACCACGCCCAGCTAGAACAGAGTCAAAAAGTCAGGGGAAAAGCACTCAGGTACATAGCATTGCTCCAAAAATAATTATCTGCAAGCCTAGCTGCTGAAGTGGCCTCTAAGCTGAAATCAGTTTATCTAATAGTTGCTGAACCGCCTGCTGCAACTTTAAGACTAATTTTACCCACTGCCATCACTCACCAATCATTCTTTTTAGGTTTCATAAAAAGACTAAATTGGCCAGGTGTGGTAGTGCATGCCTGTAGTCTCAGCTACTCAAGAGGCTGAGGCACGAGGATCGCTTGAGCCTAGGAGGTTGAGACTACAGTGAGCCGTGATTATGCCACTACACTCCCACCTGGGCCAGAGAGCAAGACCCCATCTCTTAAGAAAATAAATTCAGGCCGGGTGCAGTGGCTTACACCTGTAATCCCCACATTTTGGGAGGCCAAGGCTGGTGGATTGCCTGAGGTCAGGAGTTCGAGACCAGCCTGGCCAACATGATGAAACCCCGTCTCTACTAAAAATACAAAAATGAGGGCCGGGCGCGGTGGCTCAAGCCTGTAATCCCAGCACTTCGGGAGGCCGAGACGGGCGGATCACGAGGTCAGGAGTTCGAGACCAGCCTGGCCAACATGATGAAACCCCGTCTCTACTAAAAATACAAAAATGAGATGGGCATGGTGGCACATGCCTGTAATCCCAGCTACTCAGGAGGCTGAGGCAAGAGAATCGCTTGAACCCAGGAGGTGGAGGTTGCAATGAGCTGAGATCACACCACTGCACTCCAGCCTGGGTGACAGAGACTCTGTTTCATAAATAAACAAACAAACAAATAAATAAATATCGCATTCAGTAGCTTCTGCCGGTAACTTGACAAAACCTGATCTAAGAATCCTTTTAGTTGGAGTGGGCAACTTTGACAACATCTCAAGTTTTTGTTCAAATTGTACTGGTGATCAAAGTTGACATTCTCTGCTTTAATAAACCCAGTCATAAAATGCTACTTAGTGGCTGGGCACAGTGGCTCACACCTGTAATCCCAGAACTTTGGGAGGCTGATGGGGGTGGATCACTTGAGGTGAGGAGTTCGAGACCAGCCTGAGATTGTACCACTGCACTCCAGCCTGGGCAATGGAGTAAGACACTGTTGCAAGGACAAAAAAAAAAGTTGTTTTCTTCAGAGTAACCAACTAAACAGTTCAAAAAGTCCAAACTTGTAGCCACTGAGTAGCTTTTTTTCTTTTTGACAGAGTCTCACTCCGTCATTCAGGCTGGAGTGCAGTGGAACGATCTCGCCTCACTGCAACCTCCTCCTCCAGGGTTCAAGTGATTCTCCTACCTCAGCATCCTGAGTAGCTGGCACACACCCTGACACCTGGCTAATTTTTGTATTTGTATTTTTTTATGTTTTATTTTTTTCTGAGATGGAGTCTTGCACCGTTGTCCAAGTTGGAGTGCAGTGGCGCAATCTCAGCTCACTGCAACCTCCGACAGCCAGGTTCAAGCAATTCTCCTGCCTCAGCCCCCTGAGTAGCTGGGATTACAGGCACGAGTCACCATACCAGGCTAATTTTTTTGTGTGTGTGTGTGTTTTTAGTAGACAGGGTTTTGCCATGTTGGTCAGGCTGGTCTCGAACTCCTGACCTCAGGTGATCCACCCGACTTGGCCTTCCAAATTGCTGGGATTACAGGCGTGAGTCACACTGCGCCCAGCCTCTGAAGAAACAAACTGAACTGTGTTACTCTGCTCTCATATCAGAATAATCAACACAGAGGACTTCTGTGACCAAATGTGTGGGGGTTTCTCCCCATACACCAAACAAGCAATTAATTCTTCAGTGGATACCAGCCGGGTGTCCTCCAATTCAACTCCAACCCTGTCTACCTGGAGACAGCCTCAGATCCCACAGGTTGAGGGCTTAGTCCCATCCAACCATTCTCCACTTCCCACCGGCCACAAGTCTGGGCTCCAGAACTTCTGATCCACTGGCCTCAAGTTGGAGGTGCCAACTTGAATTAACCTTCGTGTTCAGTTAATTTCTGGAGCAGATCACAGAAGTAAGGGAAACACTTAACACGTACTGGCTTATTATACAAAGGACACAGAGGAAGAGATGCATAGGGCAAGGCATGTGAGAAGGGGCACGGCGCCTCCATGCCCACCCTGGGTGCACCACCCTTCAGGAGGCTCCATGTGTTCAGGTATCTGGAAGCTCCCTGAACCCTGTCCTCTTGGGCCTTTTATGGAGACTCCACTGGAGAGATATGACTGAAGTATGGGCAGCCCTGTTGAATTATTATCATCTAATGAGCAAGGAAACCCAGCAACACCTCTCTGTTCACATTCTTACTGTCCTCTGTGCAACATTCCTTCCTCCAGGGTATGTGGTGGGACCCCTTCTGAAATGAGGGTCTTAGGACCCACAATTAGAAAAGCAAGTAGAGGGCCAGGCGCAGTGGCTCACGCCTGTAATCCCAGCACTTTAGGGGGCTGAGGCGGGCAGATCACGAGGTCAGGAGATCAAGACCATCCTGGCTAACACAGTGAAACCCTGTCTCTACTAAAAATACAAAAAACTAGATGGGCGTGGTGGCGGGCGCCTGTAGTCCCAGCTACTTGAGAGGCTGAAGCAGAAGAATGGCGTGAACCTGGGAGGTGGAGCTTGCAGTGAGCCGAGATCACGCCACTGACTCAAGCCTGGGTGAGAGCGCGAGACTCCACCTCAAAAAAAAAAAAAAAAAAAGAAAAGCAAGTAGAGAATTTCTTTACGGACAGCTCCAAAACAGAAAGAAAGGCAGGAAAGATTCCTCCCTTGGAGAGAGAAAGGAGCAAGTGAGAGAGGAGAAGGTCAGCGACAGAAATTCTGTTTTCCGAGGCCTGCTCCTGAGGCCTAGAGTGCCCCAACATTGTAACAGGACTATAGGAGTTATGAGACAGGAACTGTCCACACACGCATGCATGCATGCACACATAACAATTACCTTCAAATGAGGTTCATGGTTTATTATTATTATTGTTATTTTGAAATGGAGACTCGCTCTGTCACTCAGGCTAGAGTGCAGCGGCACAATCCCGGCTTACTGCAACCTCCATCTTCTGGGTTCAAACAGTTCTCTCACCTCAGCCTCTCAAGTAGCTGGGATTACAGGCACTTGCCACCATACTTGGCTAATTTTTGTATTTTTAGTAGAGATAGGGTTTCTCCATGTTGGCCAGGCTGGTCTCGATCTCTTGACCTCAGGTGATCCACCCGCCTCAGCCTCCCAAAGTGCTGGGATTACAAGCATGAGCCACTGAGGCTAGCCCCAACTTTCTCTCGTTCTTTGGACAGATTGAAGACCACCCAGTCTGCTTGAATTGCAATTATTTCTTCCCAAATAAAATGTTAAATTTAGAGATTTGTCACTACATTTTGACTTCAACACAGATACCACATGGTTATCTTCAACAAGGACTGTTAGCTGGGAGTGGTGGCACACACCTGTAGTCCCAGCTACTTGGGAGGCTGAGGTGGGGGAAATCACCTCAGCCCAGGAGGTGAAGGCTTCGGTGAGCCGTGTTGCACCACGTGACTGCACCACTGTACAGCCTGGGTGACAAAGCAAGACCCTGTCTCAAAAAAAAAAACAAAACAAAAAAAACCAAAAACAAAATCCCAAGGATTATTTTCTTTATTCTTTTTTTTTTTTTTTTTTTTTTTTTTTTTTTTGAGACGGAGTCTCGCTCTGCCGCCCAGGCTGGAGTGCAGTGGCCGGATCTCAGCTCACTGCAAGCTCCGCCTCCCGGGTTCCCGCCATTCTCCTGCCTCAGCCTCTGGAGTAGCTGGGACTACAGGCGCCTGCCACCTCGCCCGGCTAGTTTTTCGTATTTTTTTAGTAGACACGGGGTTTCACCGTGTTAGCCAGGATGGTCTCGATCTCCCGACCTCGTGATCCGCCCGTCTCGGCCTCCCAAAGTGCTGGGATTACAGGCTTGAGCCACCGCGCCCGGCCAAGAAACAGTAGTTTTAAGAATAAAGAAAATAGGCCGGGCGCGGTGGCTCAAGCCTGTAATCCCAGCACTTTGGGAGGCCGAGACGGGCGGATCACGAGGTCGGGAGATCGAGACCATCCTGGCTAACACGGTGAAACCCCGTGTCTACTAAAAAAATACGAAAAACTAGCCGGGCGAGGTGGCAGGCGCCTGTAGTCCCAGCTACTCCAGAGGCTGAGGCAGGAGAATGGCATAAACCTGGGAGGCGGAGCTTGCAGTGAGCTGAGATCCGGCCACTGCACTCCAGCCTGGGTGACAGAGTGAGACTCCGTCTCAAAAAAAAAAAAAAAAAAAAAATACTGTTTCTTTTAACACATTAGTTCTTTCTCACGTAACCAAGCTAGGAATTCAAAGAAGCCAACGAGGCTTAACCTGGGGTCTTGTTGATCAGGCTGTCCAAATGTAAAGTGGAGGTAAAGAGTTATGGCCACTGACACCCATAGAACGGCCCATAGTTCCAGGAGATTAGCCAGTTCAGTAACTTTATTTGGAAAATAAGTACCTTTTTTTTTTTGAGACAGGGTCTCGCTTTGTCTCCTAAGCTGGAGTGCAGTGGTGCAGTCACAGCTCGCTGCTGCCTCAACCTTCTGGGCTTAAGTGATCCTCCCAACTCAGCCTCCCAAGTAGCTGGGACTACAGGTGTGCGCCAATATGCCTGGCTATTTTTTTTTTGTAGGGATGGGGTTTTACCATTTTGCCAAGGCTGGAATAAGTACTTTCAAAGGGTCTTTCAATGACAAAACTATAGAGGTAGAGAACAGGTTAGAGGCTGCCAAGGAACAGGGAATGAGGTGTCTCTCAGGAACACGGGGATCTCAGTGCCTATGGGACAGCTATGTCCTGTCACAGCAGTCACAGGAATTTACACACCTTATGAAACTGTCACATAGCCTCCTTTCCCCAGTACAGGGGGAAACTGGGGAGCCCTGAGCCAGGCCTGCAGTCTATAACAGCACCAGCATCACAGCAGTGCCCACTTCCCGGTGTGGATACCATGCCGTGGTTACATGAGATGTCACCACGAGGGACAGTGGTTGAAGGGTTCATAGGACTGTATGGGCTGATTTTGCAACTTCTGTGCATCTATACCCATTTCAACATGACAAGTTAAGAAAAAGCCTGTCTTGGCACAGTGTTGACACAGGTCTGCCAGAATGCCCTGAATGAGGCACTGAAAACAGCCCATTTCATCCTGTAAAATCACCCCTTGATAAAGTCAGCTTTTAGCAAATGGCTTTTACAAAATTAAAACAAAACCAAGGTCCACTGGGGCAAAAATGGGTTTCAGGGTCCAGGGTCCCTTAAACCGAATGCAAACTGGGGAGGGTCACACTGTGGGAAGAAAAATGGGGAGGGTCACACTGTGGGAAGAAAAATGGGGAGGGTCACACTGTGGGAAGAAAAATGGGGGGTCACACTGTGGGAAGAAAACTGGGGAGGGTCACACTGTGGGAAGAAAACCGGGGAGGGTCAGATTGTGGGAAGAAAACTGGGGAGGGTCACACTGTGGGAAGAAAACTGGGGAGGATCACACAGTGGGAAGAAAAATGGGGAGGGTCACATTGTGGGAAGAAAACTGGGGAGGGTCACACTGTGGGAAGAAAACTGAGGAGGGTCACACTGTGGGAAGAGCATTCACAGCTTTGATTCTATTTCCAGTGGCCTGTGCCTCCCTCCCACAAGGAGTGAAGAATCTTCACTTCACAAAATACAGATCACAAACCCAACAGATTATTTTACAACTACATAACATTGATGAACATATACTATCAATGAATGTATTTTTTTGTTAATATTCATTAAAAAAATATGTCAGGACTTGGGTTTAGAAGATTTTTTTTTTTTTTTTGAGATGGAGTCTCCCTCTGTCGCCCAGGTTGGAGTGCAGTGGTGCTCACTACAACCTCCGCCTTCTGAGTTCAGCGATTCTCCTGCCTCACCCTCCCAAGTAGCTGGGATTACAGGCATGCAACACCACGCCCAGCTAAGTTTTGTATTTTTAGTAGAGATGGGGTTTCACCATGTTGGTCAGGCTGGTCTCGAACTCCTGACCTCGTGATCCACCTGCCTCGGCCTCCCAAAGTACTGGGATTACAGGCGTGAGCCACCTCGCCCGGCCAGAAGATTTCTTTAAAAAAACAATACAAGGCTGGGCACGGTGGCTCACGCCTGTAATTCCAGCACTTTGGGAGGCCGAGGCGGGCGGATCACGAGATCAGGAGATCGAGACCATCCTGGCTAACACAGTGAAACCCCGTCTCTACTAAAAATACAAAAAAATTAGCCGGGCGTGGTGGCGGCGCCTGTAGTCCCAGCTACTCGGGAGGCTGAGGCAGGAGAATGGCGTGAACCCGGGAGGCGGAGCTTGCACTGAGTCGAGATCGCGCCACTGCACTCCAGCCAGGGCGACAGAGCGAGACTCCGTCTCAAAAACAAACAAACAAACAAACAAAAAAACAAAACAAAACCACGAACCCAGGACTCCCCAGGCCTGCTATGGGTATGGGTTTAGGAAAATTCATCTTTATTGGCCCTGCACTGCCGCACCAGCTCTGCCCTAACTGGTGAGGGCCAGCAAGGAACAATACAGATGAGGGCTCTGTCCACCAGGCAAACTGCAAATTATTCTCAGTGCTAAGAAGGGAAAAAACTGGCCGGTCGCGGTAATCCCAGCACTTTGGGAGGCCGAGGCAGGCAGATCACGAGGTCAGGAGATCGAGACCACGGTGAAACCCCGTCTCTACTAAAAATACAAAAAATTAGCCGGGTGCAGGGGCGGGCGCCTGTAGTCCCAGCTACTCGGGAGGCTGAGGCAGGAGAATGGCGTGAACCCGGGAGGCAGAGCTTTCAGTGAGCCGAGATCGCGCCACTGCACTCTGGCCTGGGCCACAGAGGAGACTCCGTCTCAAAAAAAAAAAAAAAAAAAAGAGAGAAAAAAAGAAAGGAATAAACTGAGCAGCAGAAAAATGTGTAGCCCCTTTTCTGGAGCTTTCTTTCTTATAAAGAGAAAGATCTGGACTACAACAGGGGGCTGTGTGTGTGAGGGACTCACAGCTCTAGCTTTGGATCTCCCAAAGAGGGGTCTGGAGCAGACTGTGGCACCCCAAGCCAGTCGCTGAATCCCCATCTTTGATGGTTAAGCAGCCAAATATGCCAGTTCACTCTCTAGGCTCTGCTAGATAAACAATGCCCTTACTCAGTTACCGAAGAGGAATTAAAGCCTGTTTCTCAAGTCACCATGAGAAAGCAGAAAAGAGAGGAAGTCACTTCCGTATTAGGTACTCACAGCATTCATCCATGAAGCGTTTCATGATTTTCTTAAAAAATATTACTTGTCCTCAACAAAACATACACACAAGGCTCGTCTACTCTGCACTGCAGAGGACAGAACAGCTAAGTATTAATAAAATAAGCCTTCTTTGTATTTTCCAAGTTCTCTCCAATGTAAACAATTCAAGCCCAGGAAAATCAGTATTTAACAGTGGAACAACCCTGTGCTGTCATGGGCACCGGCTTTTACCCACCCGCTGCGCCTGGCGGTGGCTGTCCACCAGGGCACCTGCCGCCCACAGGGTTGTCCCACTGGGCACGGCAGAGCTCAAGGGCGGTGGCGGCACTGGCAGCTTCTGGTCAGAGCTAGCTGATGTCCCCGCTCTACAGACAATATCAGCCCAACAAAATTGCATCTGGCTGACCACAAACTGGCCACGTGGAAGACAGCTCGAAGCTCTACCCCGAATCTCTCCTGAACTCAAAGGCACTGAAAGCTGCCTCGACCCATGAGGGTGCAGAGGGGCTCCCGTGGGCTGCCCGCAGCCAGTCCCGGGGGCGGGGTCTGAGGGCGCAGCCGACCCCACCCTGGGAGGAGGGCGAGGGCGAGGCTGGGATACCGGTTTCTTGCCCCACGGCTCGCAAGGACCCGTCGGTCCCGCCCGCACCCGAGCCCCTCACGGCTGACCTCAGCTCCTCACTGCTGCCCCCGGCCCCGCTCCCCTCACGGCCGCCCCTGGCCCAAGCAACCGGCACCTGCGCTCGTTCCCCCCGGAACCGAGCCGCCTGGGGCACCGCCACCCGGTCCGCGTCCCGGAACTGGGGACCCGGGGAAATCGGGGCGCCGGGGCCTCCGAAGGGCGCTTGCGCCGCGTGCCCGGGCTCCGCGCCGTCCTCACCGTGGAAGTCGCCCGTGTCGGCCACCACGGTGGTGAACTGCTTGAGCTGGTCCAGCGCGGACTCCATCCTCTGACGCTTCACGGGTGAGCTCGACATAGCAAGGCCGAGGGGGGCTGCAGCTGCGGCGGCGACGCGACGGGCGCGCGGGCGGCCCACAATGCCCCGCGGGCGCCGGCCAATCGGAGAGCGGCGCGAGAGGGCGAGGCCAGCGGGTCCCTACGCGCCTGGACGAAGCCCCGCCCCCGAGGACGAAGCTGCAGCCCCAAGGCCGGGTCGCGCACCTCAGGGCAGAGAACGCCGCGCGGGTCCTACGGGCGGGGTTTTCCCGGCTCCGCAGCAGCTGCCGCGGACGGACCTGGGAAAACACCGGCACGACACGGGGCGGCTGGCCCTCGGCTCCTTCCTGCCCCGCGGGAAGCACCGGGAGGGCGGAAGGAGATGGACCCGGCCCAGGCGCCGAACCCGCGGGGCCGAACCCGCCAGGGCCGAACGCGGCGCGGCGAGGCGAGATCCCTGGTGGGGCCAGGACTGGGGTCGGGGGCCGCTGTAGGAAGCAGAGGAGGGAGCGGCGGGGGACGCCTTGCAGGTGCGGGAGGCAGAGCAGGGGGCGGCTGCAGAGCTCGGGCGCCGGACGCGGCGGGGAACATCCTTCTGGGAATCTGTACCCCTGAGTGCTAAGCCCAGAGGTATCCGGCCGAACGGCGAGGCAGGCGTAGGAGGCCCAGCTGCCCGGCTTCTTACCATCGCTGACTTGCAGGAGTTCCTGGTACATTTTGATAAAGTCTCTGTTGCTTGTGTCTGTGTTGCAGACACTGTAACCGCCCTATGGGTTCGCCTTGCCCGTTGCCGGTACAGAGTCTATTTTCAAGACAGGGGAATTGCAATAGAGAAAGCATAATTCACACACAGCCGACTGTTTGGGAAACCAGAGTTTTATTCCTCAGTCTCCCCCAAAACTCGGGGATCCGAGTATTTAAGGATATTTGGTGGGTAGGGGGCCAGTGAGTCAGGAGTGCTGACTGGTCAGCTAGGGATAAATCACAGGGAGTAAGCTGTCCGCTTATGGTGAGTCAGTTCCTGCGTAGAGGCCACACACTAGTTGGCAGGTCCCGGTTGTCAGAAATACAAAAACTTGAAAATACTTTTTTTTTTTTTGAGATGGAATCTCGCCCTTGTTGCCCAAGCTGGATTGCAGTGGTGAGATCTTGGCTCACTGCAACCTCCGCCTCCTGGGTTCAAGCGATTCTCCTGTCTCAGCCTCCCAAGTAGCTGGGATTACAGGGGCACACCACCACGCCCGGCTAATTTTTGTATTTTTAGTACAGATGGGGTTTCATCATGTTGGCGAGGATGGTCTCGATCTCCTGACCTCGTGATCCGCCCACCTCGGTCTCCCAAAGTGCTGGGATCCCAGGTGTGAGCCACCACGCCCGGCCGAAAAGACGTCTTAAAAGGCAAATCCTAGGCCGGCGCGGTGGCTCACGTCTGTAATCCCAGCACATTGAGAGGCCCACGCAGGCGATAACGAGATCAGGAGTTGGAGACCAGCGAGGCCAACATGCGAAACCCCGTCTCTACTAAAAATACAAAATTAGTCAGGCGTGGTGGCACACAGCTGTAATCCCAACTACTTGGGAGGCTGAGGCAGGAGAATGGGGTTGAACCTAGGAGGTGGAGGTTGCAGTGAGCCGAGATCGTCCCACTGTACAACAACCTGGGCTACAAGAAGAGACTCCATTAAAAAAAAAAAAAAAAAAAGCGAACCCTAGGTTCACAACAGTGTTGATTGATATCTTTAGGAGTAATTGGGGAAGTTGCAAATTTTATGACCTCCGGAATAATGGCTGGTAATATTTAGACTTCCAGCCCCTGTCATCCTAACTTGGTGGCTGGTGGCCTTTCATTCATTTTACAAGAGCATTCTAGTTTTGGGGAACGGCTATTATTTAAACTAAACTAAATTCCTTCCCAAGGCTTGTTTGGCCTTTGGCCAGTAATGGACAAGGACCTTTTGACGGTTACAAGCAAGATGAAATTGGTTAAGTCTGTTATCTTTCACTGTCATAATTTCCTTAGTTATAATTTTGCAAAGGTGGTTCCAATACTTCCTCTCAGTATGTGTTCCCTTTTCATTTTAACAGTGTCTTTAATGAAAATTAGCTTTTTATTTTTATTAAGTTCAATGTATCAAGTTTTAACTTCATATTTACTCTTTTGGTATCTTCTCTAAGAAGTTTTTGCTTGCTCCAAAGTGACAAAAATATTTTCTTATGATGTCTTCTGAAGATGTTTTGGTTTTCAGCTTTTATGTTAGAGTCTTTGAGGCCACTCCAGTTGTTTTGTTTTTATTTTTTTGAGACAGGGTCTAGCTCAGTCACTCAGACTGGAGTGCAGTGGTGTGATCATGGCTCACTGCAGCCTCCACCTCCCAGGCTCATGCAATCCTCCCACTTCAGCCTCCTGAGTAGTTGGGACTACAGATGCATACCACTGTGCCTCGCTAATTTTTAAAATTTTCTATAGGGACAGCTATTCCTTGTGTTTCCCAGACTAGTCTCCAACTCCTGGCCTCAAGTGATCCTCCGGCCTCAGCCTCCTAAAATGCTGGAATTACAGGTGCTCGCCACCATGCCTGGCTAATTTTCGTATTATCTGTAGACATGCGGTCTTACCATATTGCCCAGGCTAGTCTTGAACTCCTGAGCTCAAGCAGTCCTCCTACCTGGGCCTCCCAAAGTGCTGGGATTACAGGCATGAGCCACCACGCCAGGCCCCCTAGATTTTTGTCTCTGACCTGGAAATGGAAAGTAGTTTTTCTCCACCTGTTTCAGCATCTGTTGAGAGGACTTTCTTCTCTCCATTGAAATGCAAAAATAGGAAATATACATCACAGAAGAAGATATAGAGCAGGTGGCCATCTTTTTTTTTTTTTTTTTTTTTTTTGAGATGAAGTCTCACTCTGTAGCCCAGGCTAGAGTGCAGTGGCACGATCTCAGCTCACTGCAAGCTCCGCCTCCTGGGTTCATGCCATTCTGCCTCAGCCTCCCGAGTAACTGGGACTACAGGCGCCCGCCCCCACGCCCGGCTAACTTTTTGTATTTTTAGTGGAGACGGGGTTTCACTGTGTTAGCCAGGATGGTCTTGATCTCCTGACCTCGTGATCGGCCCGCCTCGGCCTCCCAAAGTGTTGGGATTACAACCGTGAGCTACTGTGCCTAGCCAGCAGGTAGCCATCTTTTGGCTTCCCTTGCCACACTGGAAGAATAGTCTTGGGCCACATGTAAAATATACTAATAATAGCTGATGAGCTTAAAAAAATTTGCAAAAAAATCTCATGTTTTAAGAAAGGTTGAGAATTCTTGTTGGGCCACATGCTGCCTGCAGGCTGAGGGCTGGACAAGCTTGGTGGTATACAGTATCAGGGAAATGCAAATGAAAACCACCAGGAGATCTGTCCACATGGATCATAGTGAGAACAAAAGACTGGCAACACCAAGTGCTGGTGAGGACGTGGAGCTGCAGTAACACCCATGTGCTGCTGGAGGGAATGAAAGTGGAACAAAGGCTGGGCACGGTGGCTTGCGCCTGTAATCCCAGCACTTTGGGAGGCCAAGGTGGGCGGATCACCAGGTCAGGAGATCGAGACCATCCTGGCTAACACGGTGAAACCCTCTCTCTACTAAAAATACAAAAAATTAGCCGGGCGTGGTGGCAGGCTCCTGTAGTCCCAGCTACTCGCTACTCGCGAGGCTGAGGCAGGAGAATGGCGTGAACTCAGGAGACAGAACTTGCAGTGAGCTGAGATTGCGCCACTGCATTCCAGCCTGGGCAACAGAGCGAGACTCTGTCTCAAAAGAAGAAAAAAAAAAAGCTGGGCAAGGTGGCATGTGCCTGTAATTTCAGCTACTAGAGGAGCTGAGGCAGGGGGATCACTTGAACCTGGGAGGCGGAGGTTGCAGTGAGCTAAGATTGTGCCACTGCACTCCAGCCTGGGCAACAGAGCAAGACTCCATCAAAAAAAAAAAAAAAAAAGAAGAAGAAAAGAGAAAGTGGAACAAAATGAGCTGTGGAAAATGGTCCTATGATTTCTCATAAACTTAAGCATGTACTTACCATGGGAACTGGCAGTTCCACTCCTCAATAAAAAGTTATCCACAAGAAGACTGGCACACAGATCTTCATAGTGGCTTTATTGGCAAAAGGTCCAAACTGGAAACAACCCAAATGGCCATCAGCAGAATGGGCCAAACTGCAGCCCCTCCACAAAGGGAGCACTGCCCACCATACAAAGGGGAGCAGCCTCTCCACAAAGTGGAGCACTGCCCACCACACAAAGGGGTTCAGCCTCTCCACAAAGGGGAACACTGCCCACTATACAAAGGGATGGTTCCCAAGGGATGTGGTGAGTGAAAGAAGGCCCACATACACACAGAGTGTGGCAGCTCACACCTAGATTCCCAGTGCTTTGGAGGCCAAGGTGTCAGAGGTGTTTGAACCAGAGCAAACCCATCTTGAATAGAGGCAGGGTAAAATGAGTCTGAGACATGCTGGGCTGCATTCCCAGGAGGTCAGGCATTCTTAGTCATTGGACAAGATAGGAAGTCAGCACAAGATACAGGTCACAAAGACTTTGCTGATAAAACAGGTCATGATAAAGAAGTCTAACCCTACCAAAACCAAGATGATGATGAAAGTGACCTCTAGTCGGCTGGGTGTGGTGGCTCACATCTGTAATCCCAGCTCTTTGGGAGGCCGAGGTGGGTGGATCACGAGGTCAGGAGATCGAGATCATTCTGGCTAATACAGTAAAACCCCACCTCTACTAAAAATACAAAAAATTAGCCAGGTGAGGTGGCAGGCACCTGTAGTCCCAGCTACTCGGGAGGCTGAGGCAGGAGAATGGCGTGAACCCAGGAGGTGGAGCTTGCAGTGAGCCCAGATTGCACCACTGCACTCCAGCCTGGGCAACACAGCAAGACTCCGCCTCGGGGGGAAAAAAAGAAAAAGGAAAAAAAAAAGTGACCTCTGGTCGTCCTCACTGCTCATTATATGCTAATAATAATGTATTAGCATGTTAAAAGATACTCCCACCAGGGCCATGAGAATTTACAAATGCCATGGCAATGTCAGGAAGTTACTCTATATAGTCTAAAAGAGGAGGAACCCTCAGTTCTGGGAATTGCCCACCCCTTTCCTGGAAAACTATGAATAATCCACCCCTTGGTTTAGCATGTAATCAAGAAAGAACCTTAAGTATGCTCAGTAGAGCAGCACACGCACCATGTCCCTGCTCTGCCTATGGAGTAGACGTCTTTTAGTTTCTTTACTTCTCTGATTACCTTTTCTATTTATTCTTTTTTTCTTGTTTTTTGAGATAGAGTCTCGTTCTTGTTGCTCAGGCTGGAGTGCAATGGTGCGATCTCGGCTCACCTCAACCTCTGCCTCCTGGGTTCAAGTGATTCTCCTGCCTCAGCCTCCCAAGTACCTGGGACTGCAGGCACACACCACGACACCCGGTTGATTTTTGTATTTTTAGTAGAGATGAGGTTTCACCATGTTAGCCAAACTGGTCTCGAACTCCTGACCTTAGAAGATCCATCCGCCTTGGCCTCCCAAAGTGCTGGGATTACAGGCGTAAGCCACGGCGCCTGGACTGATAAACTTGTTTTCACATTATGGACTCGCCTTGAATTCTTTTTTTTTTTTTTTTGGTTTGAGACGGAGTTTCTCTCCTGTTGCCCAGGCTGGAGTGCAATGGCGCCATCTCAGCTCACTGCAACTTCTGCCTCCCAGGTTCAAGCGATTCTCTTGCCTCAGCCTCTCAAGTAGCAGCTGGGATTATAGGCATGCGCCACCATACCCGGCTAATTTTGTATTTTTAGTAGAGACGGGGTTTCCCCATGTTGGTTAGGCTGGTCTCGAACTCCTGACCTCAGGTGATCTGTCCGCCTTGGCCTCCCAAAGTGCTGGGATTACAAGCATGAGCCACCATGGCCGGTATTTTTTTTTTTTTTTTTTTTTTTGAGGTGGCGGGCGCCTGTAGTCCCAGTTACTCGGGAGGCTGAGGCAGGAGAATGGCGTAAACCTGGGAGGCGGAGCTTGCAGTGAGCTGCGATCCGGCCACTGCATTCCAACCTGGGGGACAGAGCGAGACTCCGTCTCAAAAAAAAAAAAAAAAAAAAGACCAGCCTGGCCAACATGGCGAAACCCCATCTCTACTAAAAATACAAAAAAATTAGCAGGGCATAGTGGCTCACGCCTGTAATCCCAGCTACTTGAGAGGCTGAGGCAGGAGAATTGCTTGAACCCAGGAGGCGCGGGTTGCAGTGAGCTGAGATCACGTCACTGCACTCCAGCCTGGGCAACAGAGCAAGACTCTGTCTCAAAAAGGAAAAACAAACAAAGAAAAAACTAAAAACTGGACTCTAACCTCCCTTTGCCTTCTGTCTTAGAGCTGGCCATAAATAAATTCTCTGACCTACCTTGTCTGTGGGCCACAAGACCCCCATTTCAGAAGGGGCCCTGCCCTATACCCTGGGGGAAGGAATGCTGCACAGAGAGGCCAGGAAGAATCTGCACAGACAGGCCCTGCTGGGTTTAGATCACACCCTTTTGGTCCAGTCCCATTTGTACATGGCTGTCAATCATGCCTATCCAATGAAGTCTCCATAAAAGGCCCAGGAGGACAGGGTTTGGGGAGCGTTCGGATAACTGAACACATGGGGGCCAACAGGAAGGTGAACAGGAACTCCTCTGCGTGCCAGGAGGGTGGAGCACCCCAACTCCACGGGGACGGAAGCTCCTGCTCTAGGAGCGCTTCTACACCCCACCTTGTGCGTTTCTTCATCTGGCTGTCTTTCTATGCTTTTAAATATTCTTTGTGATAAATCGGTAAACGTGTTTCCCTGAGTTCTGTGAGCCTCTCTAGCAAATTAATCAAACCCAAAGAGGGCGGTGGTGGGAACCCCAATTTAATGCCATTTGGTGACACCTTCCAGAGACCTGGACTCACAACTGGTGGGAAGTGTGGGGCAGTCTTGTGTGACTGAGCCCCCAGCCTGTGGATCTGGGGCTAACTGCAGGCAGCCAGCCTCAGAAGCGAACTGACTGCAGGTAGACAGCATCAGAAGCGAACTGAAAGGGAGAACACCCAGCCGGTGTCTGTGGCAAAGCTGACGGCTTGCTCAGTGAGAGGGAGAAACAGCTGACTGCCTGCTCGGTGTGCGGGAAAACGGAGCTGGCTGCTTGCTCGGTGTGCGGGAGAAACAAAAGTTCTCTGTGCTGATTATTGCTGTGCAGTGAGAGCAGAGGGAACACGGTTTGAGTTTTTCCACTTTCTCAATGCCACTGAACTGTACAATTGAAAATGGTTAAGATGATAAATTTTCCTTTTTTTTTTTTTTAATTATCCTTGTTCTTGACAGCCAATTTTGGGGGAAAAAAAAAAGATGAAGCCGGGTGCAGTGACTCGTGCCTATAATCCCAGCGCTCTGGGAGGCGAGGCTGGGAGGATCCCTTGAACCCAGGAGGTCGAGGCTGCAGTGAACCCCAATTGCCCCACTGCACTCCAGCCTGGGCAGCAGAGCGAAACGCTGTCTCAAAAACAAAACAAAACAAAACAAAACAGGCCGGGCGCGGTGGCTCACGCCTGTAATCCCAGTACTTTGAGAGGCCGAGGGGAGCGGATCACGAGGTCAGGAGATCGAGACCATCCTCGCTAACACGTTGAAACCCTGTCTCTACTAAAAATAAAAATTAAAAAAAAAAAAATTAGCTGGGCATGGTGGCGGGTGCCTGCAGTCCCAGCTACTCGGGAGGCTGAGGCAGGAGAATGGCGGGAACCCGGGAGGCAGAGCTTGCAGTGAGCTGAGATCCCGCCACTGCACTCCAGCCTGGGTGACAGAGAGAGGCTCTGTCTCAAAAAAAAAAAACAAAAAAACGCACACAATACAACAAAACAAAACATAAAACAATAGTAGACCATTGAGCTGTGGAACGTACGAGGAAACTTACCCAGGAAGATGAGGTTGTGAGTGGCTTATTTTGGGAACTTCTGAAAGTTGTTGCCTAGGACCTGTGAGTGGATACCTCAGCTGGGCTCACAGTCTCCAGACTCACTCCAAACTCTTCATAAATCCATCAATCCTGAACCAATTCTGTCCCAAACATGCCCAATCCTAACCAAGCCTGCTAAAGACTCACCTTAAGCCAGACCCCAAAACCTTCCACACGCCCACCCTTAGCCCTCCTTTCCCCTCAGACCCTGTGAAGACCCTCAGGCGGGTTCCCGCTCCGACAGTGGCGCCCATTCAGGTCCTGTGAAGACCCTCAGGCGGGTTCTGGCACCAGCTGTCGCGCCCCCTCAGACCCTGTGAAGACCCTCAGGCGGGATTCCGGCTCCGGCAATGGCGCCCCCTCAGACCCTGTGAAGACTCTCAGGCGGGATTCCGGCATTAGCCGTCGCGCCCTCTCAGGTCCTGTGAAGACCCTCAGGCGGGTTGCGGCTCCAGCTGTCGCGCCCACTCAGACCCTGTGAAGACTCTCAGGCGGGCTTCCGGCTCCGGCAATGTCGCCCACTCAGGTCCTATGAAGACCCTCAGGCGGGATTCTGGCTCCGGCAATGGCGCCCCCTCAGACTCTCTGAAGACTCTCAGGCGGGTTCCGGCACCAGCTGTCGCGCCCACTCAGACCCTGTGAAGACTCTCAGGCGGGCTTCTGGCTCCGGCAATGTCGCCCACTCAGACCCTGTGAAGACCCTCAGGCGTGGTTCAGGCTCCAGCTGTTGCGCCCACTCAGACCCTGTGAAGACCCTCAGGCGGTTCCGGCTGCGGCAGTGGCGCCCCCTCAGACCCTGTGAAGACCCTCAGGCGGTTCCGGCACTAGCCGTCGCGCCCCCTCAGGTCCTGTGAAGACCCTCAGGCGGGTTGCGGCTCCAGCTGTCGCGCCCACTCAGGTCCTGTGAAGACCCTCAGGCGGGATTCTGGCTCCGGCAATGGCGCCCTCTCAGACTCTCTGAAGACTCTCAGGCGGGATTCCGGCTCCGGCAATGTCGCCCACTCAGGTCCTGTGAAGACCCTCAGGCGGGATTCTGGCTCCGGCAGTGGCGCCCCCTCAGGTCCTGTGAAGACCCTCAGGCGGGCTTCCGGCTCCGGCAATGTCGCCCACTCAGGTCCTGTGAAGACCCTCAGGTGGGATTCTGGCTCCGGCAATGGCGCCCTCTCAGACTCTCTGAAGACTCTCAGGCGGGTTCCGGCTCCGGCAATGGCACCCCCTCAGACCCTGTGAAGACTCTCAGGCGGGTTCCGGCACCAGCTGTAGCGCCCACTCAGACCCTGTGAAGACTCTCAGGCGGTTCCGGCTCCGGCAGTGGTGCCCCCTCTGGTCCTGTGAAGACCCTCAGGCGGGATTCCGGCTCCGGCAGTGGCGCCCACTCAGACCCTGTGAAAACCCTCAGGCGGGATTCCGGCTCCGGCAATGTCGCCCACTCAGGTCCTGTGAAGACCCTCAGGCGGGCTTCCGGCTCCGGCAATGTCGCCCACTCAGGTCCTGTGAAGACCCTCAGGCGGGATTCCGGCTCCGGCATTGCGCCCCCTCAGACCCTGTGAAGACCCTCAGGCGGGATTCCGGCTCTGGCAATGTCGCCCACTCAGGTCCTGTGAAGACCCTCAGGCGGGATTCCGGCTCCGGCATTGCGCCCCCTCAGACCCTGTGAAGACCCTCAGGCGGGATTCCGGCTCCGGCAATGGCGCCCCCTCAGGTCCTGTGAAGACCCTCAGGCGGGTTCCGGCACCAGCTGTCGCACCCACTCAGACCCTGTGAACACCCTCAGGCAGGATTCCGGCTCCGGCAATGGCGCCCACTCAGACCCTGTGAAGACCCTCAGGCGGTTCCGGCACTAGCCGTCGCGCCCCCTCAGGTCCTGTGAAGACCCTCAGGCGGGTTGCGGCTCCAGCTGTCGCGCCCACTCAGGTCCTGTGAAGACCCTCAGGCGGGATTCTGGCTCCGGCAATGGCGCCCTCTCAGACTCTCTGAAGACTCTCAGGCGGGATTCTGGCTCCGGCATTGCGCCCCCTCAGACCCTGTGAAGACCCTCAGGCAGGATTCCGGCTCCGGCAGTGGCGCCCCCTCAGACCCTCTGAAGACCCTCAGGCGGGATTCCGGCTCCGGCAATGTCGCCCACTCAGGTCCTGTGAAGACCCTCAGGCGGGATTCCAGCTCCGGCATTGCGCCCCCTCAGACCCTGTGAAGACCCTCAGGCGGGATTCCGGCTCCAGCAATGTCGCCCACTCAGGTCCTGTGAAGACCCTCAGGTGGGATTCTGGCTCCGGCAATGGCGCCCTCTCAGACTCTCTGAAGACTCTCAGGCGGGTTCCGGCTCAGGCAATGGCACCCCCTCAGACCCTGTGAAGACTCTCAGGCGGGTTCCGGCACCAGCTGTAGCGCCCACTCAGACCCTGTGAAGACTCTCAGGCGGTTCCGGCTCCGGCAGTGGCGCCCCCTCTGGTCCTGTGAAGACCCTCAGGCGGGATTCCGGCTCCGGCAGTGGCGCCCACTCAGACCCTGTGAAAACCCTCAGGCGGGATTCCGGCTCCGGCAATGTCGCCCACTCAGGTCCTGTGAAGACCCTCAGGCGGGATTCCGGCTCCGGCAATGTCGCCCACTCAGGTCCTGTGAAGACCCTCAGGCGGGATTCTGGCTCCGGCATTGCGCCCCCTCAGACCCTGTGAAGACCCTCAGGCAGGATTCCGGCTCCCGCAGTGGCGCCCCCTCAGACCCTCTGAAGACTCTCAGGCGGGATTCCGGCTACGGCATTGCGCCCCCTCAGACCCTGTGAAAACCCTCAGGCGGGATTCCGGCTCCGGCATTGCGCCCCCTCAGACCCTGTGAAGACCCTCAGGCAGGATTCCGGCTCCAGCAGTGGCGCCCCCTCAGACCCTGTGAAGACTCTCAGGCGGGTTCCGGCACCAGCTGTCGCGCCCACTCAGACCCTGTGAAGACTCTCAGGCGGTTCCGGCTCCGGCAGTGGCGCCCCCTCAGACCCTGTGAAGACCCTCAGGCGGGCTTCCGGCTCCGGCAATGTCGCCCACTCAGGTCCTGCGAAGACCCTCAGGCGGGATTCTGGCTCCGGCAATGGCGCCCTCTCAGACTCTCTGAAGACTCTCAGGCGGGATTCCGGCTCCGGCATTGCGCCCCCTCAGACCCTGTGAAGACCCTCAGGCAGGATTCCGGCTCCAGCAGTGGCGCCCCCTCAGACCCTGTGATGACTCTCAGGCGGGATTCCGGCTCCGGCAGTGGCGCCCCCTCTGGTCCTGTGAAAACCCTCAGGCGGGATTCCGGCTCCGGCAGTGGCGCCCCCTCAGGTCCTGTGAAAACCCTCAGGCGGGCAGACCCTCTGAAGACTCTCAGGCGGGATTCCGGCTCCGGCATTGCGCCCCCTCAGACCCTGTGAAGACCCTCAGGCGGGCTTCCAGCTCCGGCAGTGGCGCCCCCTCAGGTCCTGTGAAGACCCTCAGGCGGGGTTCTGGCTCCGGCAGTGGCGCCCACTCAGACCCTGTGAAGACCCTCAGGCCGGGTTCTGGCTCCAGCAATCGCGCCCACTTGGCTGTGTCAGTGACCCGTGGCTTCGTGGCTGTCTGGGGAGCTAGCGCTTTCACACTTAAATAGCATATTTCTATAAATAGTTATACATTTTGTTTGGAGACAGGGTCTCGCTCGGTTGCCTAGGCTGTAGTGCAGTGGTGTGATCACGGCAACCTCGATCTCCTGGGCTCAAGTGATCCTCCTGCCTCAGCCTCCCAAGTAGCTGAGACTACAGGCACCTGCTACGGTGCCAGCTAATTTTTTTTTTTTTTTTTTTTTGAGGAGTCGTCTCACTCCGTCACCAAGACTGGAATGCAGTGGCGCAGTCTCGGCTCACTGCAACCTCCGCCTCCCAGGCTCAAGGGATCCTCCCCACTCAGCCTCCCAAGTAGCACAGGCACTGAGACCACAGGCACTCAACCAGCACACCTGACTAATTTAGTAATTCTTTTCTTTTTTTTTTTTTTTTTTTTGAGACAGAGTCTCTCTCTGTTGCCCAGACTGGAGTGCAGTGGCGTGATCTTGGCTTACTGCAACCTCTGCCTCCCAGGTTCAAGCGATTCTTGTGCCTCAGCCTCCTGAGTAACTGGGACTACAGGTGCCTGCCATCATGCCCGGCTAATTTTTTATACTTTTAGTAGACATGAGGTTTCACCGTGTTAGCCAGGCTGGTCTCAAACTCCTGACCTCAGGTGATCCACCTGCCTCGGCCTTCCAAAGTGCTGGGATTACAGGCGTGAGCCACCGCTCCCGGCCTAATAATTTTTTCTGTAGAGATGGGGTCAAGCCATTTGCCCAGGCTGGTCTCGAACCCCTGGGCTCAAGCTATCCTTTTGCCTCAGCCTCCCAAAGTGCTGGGATTACAGGTGTGAGCTACCGCACCTGGCTGCAAGTCTTTAATTTTGCCAAAATCAAATTCGACTCCTTTTTAAAAATCGTTATTATTTTATTTTTGAAATGGAGTTTTGCTCTTTTGCCTAGGCTGGAGTGAATGGGGCATGATTTTGGTTCACTGCAACTTCTGCCCCCTGGGTTGTTCAAGTGATTCTGCTGCCTCAGCCTCCCAAGTAGCTTGGATTACAGGCACGCACCACCATGCCTGGCTAATTTTTGTATTTTTAGTAGAGACGGGGTTTCACCATGTTGGCCAGGCTAGTCTCAAACTCCTGACCTCAGGTGATCCACCTGCCTCGGCCTTCCAAAGTGCTGGGATTGCAGGCGTGAGCCGCCGCACCCGGCATCCACTGCTTTTGAAGTTTTGGACAGAAAATTCTTCTTCCCCTTTGTCACATGGATATCCTGGCATCTTCTGTGAACTGGTTCGTTTTGCCTTTCATGACGTCTAGTACTTCTGGGGCCGGTTCAGCGTTGTGGGGTTAGTGGGGGTCCCTATTGTGTTTCCCCACACATTTTCCCAGCACCACTCTCACCACCTTCCCAGGTAAGGGGTGCCCCCGGCTGGGGCTGTGGCATCCCCACAGGTGTGAGGAACATCTTACCGCACGTGCTGCTGTGTCAGCCTCTTGGGAAATCAACCGTTTTGTTACTTTTTTTAAAAGAAGAGACAGCCCTTCCTGAATGGCATGGGAAGCCTCTCTTGGGTCCTGCGGGGCCTGACTGGGCATGGGTGGACAGGGCCAGCTGTGGGGGTGGACAGAAGGGGAGCGAGTGCCACAAAGACATGCTTGTCTGGAGACAGATGGGCCTTGTTGGTGGAGATATTTGCTTGTGGCTACTGGCAGCCCCATTGGCAGCTCAGGCCACCCACCCTGAGGTCTGAGGTTCAAAGTCCCGCCCTCCCTTCTCGCCCAGTGTGGACTCTCCCACACCCATAGCCAGACCCTTGGCAACCCGGGTCCCACCGGGACTAGCACCAGCAGACCTTCCTTCTATCTGTGGACCTGCCTGATGGGGAGGTGGGTAGGGAGGCCGGGTAGGGGGTGAGTGGTTAAAGAGACGTTGGAACTAAGAGAGATTGCATGTTAACCCCGGCCCCTGCCCCAAACTCGGGCCTCGAGCAGGTGACCTGGTCTGTCTATGGGTCATTCTTATCTACGCCTGCCTCACGGGGCTGCCGCTGGGGTCTCCGGAGGCCACGGGCAGCACTCAAAACACCACAGACCCCCAACAGTGATGCCCTCAGGGCAGGAAGGGGGGTAATCGTCACCCCTGGGGCGGGTGGCCAGAGGGAACACAGAGAGCCAGCCCACCTGATGCCAGGTGACCCTGTACCCATCACCAGGCCAGTGGGGTCGGTGGTCCCATCTGCTCCTGAGGGGGGTCTCAGGAGGTGGCAGGAAGCCCCTTGGAAGAAACGGGTAATTTCCGGAAGCCCAGAGGTCTGAGCAGACAGCTGGGGCCAGGGTGCCTCGGACTCAGGGCTCCTGGGGTGGGAGCCTGCTTGGGGCCTAGGGCTGGGATTTGGGGGCTGGAGTCTGGGGGTCTGGCTTCCTGGGGCCTCCTCAGCTGTCCAGCAGGCAGAGTGGGGCATAGCAGGTCGGGGGGCTCTAAATGGGGCTGGGGGATGTGGGCAGGGAGGGGACTGCGGAAGCAGGTGTAGATCTGGGACCCTCAGGAGCTGAGCAGCCCAGTCTGGAGGCTGCATATGAAGCCCAGACCATCCTGGTGAAGGCAGGGCCCTGTTGCTGGGGGTGGTCGGGGAGTGGGCAACCTCCCTCACTTCCAAGGCCCGGCATCCCGGGGCCCACAGAAGCCCCTTTAGGAGCAGATGTAGCCCCGGTGCCTATCCCAGTCCCGAGGTGGGGGCTCGGCAGGCAGCAGGAGCTGAGGGTTGCAGGGAGGAGGGCCAGCGCCCCCATCCCTCCCCTTTTCCTCTTGGGCCTGTCTCTCTCTCCGCAGGGTCCATCTGACAGGGTCTGGAGGCCTCTTCTGGGGGCCTGGAGGAGCCGTGGTGGCCATCAAGCCCAGGTCGTGGCTCAGAGGGCACCAGACACTCCCCGCTATCCCAACCGGACACTGTGGTTACGACTTGGCCTAGTGTGGCCTGAGCTGTGAGTCAGGGCTTCTGTGGCCTGGTATCCAGGCCTGGCTGGGTGGTGGATCAGGCAAGGGACACACACCCCCCAGACCAGCCCCACAGTCGCCCCTGCCCAGGCCAAGACCCCAGGACTGCGTCCCCGGATGCTCCGCATCAGGGTTGGGTGCACGGCTGCTATGGGGACACATGGGTTATGGGTTGCCTCCTGCCACCAATCCAGGGTGAGGGCACCCCTGGCGGCCACCCACAGCAGCACATGGAGCGGCCGGCAGAGGGCACCAAAGGCCCCTCCAAGGGTGTGGCTCAGGTGGACGCCAGATGGGCTGTCAGGTGCCCCTCCCAGGCAGGGCGCTGAGTGTGGCCCGCTCCCCCTTCTCGGGAGCCTCCGTCAGCCTGGGCTAAGATCTCCAAATCCAGTTTCGGCCTTGCCCTCTGACTCATGCCCCTCCTAGGGCCTGCCGAACATCTGGCCGAGCTGGCTCTGTCCCCACCACTCCCACTAGGGTTGTGCCCAGTGAAAGCTGGGCTTGGGTGACAGGCTTTGGGCCTTTTGGTCACCGGGCCTGGGAGGGCCACAGGAAGAGAAGTGGGCAGGGTCCCCTCTGGGCTCAGGGGCTGAGCAGCCTGGCTGATGGCCCGCCCTCTGCCTGGCAGTGCTTAGAAAAGGTGCAGTTTTCAGGGACTCCAGGACCCACTCCCACTCCCAGGGAACTGAGACACACGGCTCCTGGGAGACTTAACTGGTTTAATTGTTTCGCCCTGGTGCCTGGGCCACCTCTTATCTCTTGGGTGAGACTCAAGTTCGGGCACCAAGACACAACAGCACCCCCAACACCATGCGGAGATCATTGGCCTGAAACTTAGCCAGAGAAAGCTCCACTCCTGGGCCTGTGAGGGTGGGCGCTGGGGGTGTCTGAAGCCTGCATGGTGTCACCTGCATCCTCCGCCCTTGCAGGTGAAGCGTGTGTCATTCCCCCCCCTCCCCCCAATGGCAGCCACTGCCTCCTGCTGGAGCCCCTCCCAGGCCCCCCTCAGGGAGCAGAACCCTGCGTGTGCGGGGCTCAGCCCAGCCAGCCTGGAGCTCCAGCCCACCCTGGGGTGTGGATGGATGTAGAAGTGGGTGGGGATGGGGGAGCATCACGAGGGCCAGGACCCCCCAGGTGCACAGGGGAGGCCAGGGAAAGAGGCCCCAGCCCCAGGGAGTTCTGTGGCCTCAGGGGAAGGTGGACAAGGGGCTGGCACCACCAGGGGGCAGGTTTGGCTTAGATTGGTCTTGGTATGGGCTGGGGCCTTGGGTACTGCTGGTCCTAAGGATGAGCCTTGTGCCTCCAGACAGAGGCAGGGACCCCTAGCCAGCACCGCGCCCCCTCCGCGTCCTTGGTACAAAATACATACACATATAAAAATAATACTCCATGCACTGGGCGTGGGCTTCCCCTCCGCAGGCCCCCGCCCGCGGCAGCCAGGCCTAGCTGTCCTCTCCCCTTCTCTGATTCATGGAATGAAACTTGTTCATGAGTTCTTCCAGCTCCGACCCACTTTGCTGCTTCTAGGGAGAAATGGGGGCAGCCTCAGCCGGGGGTCCCACAGGTCCGGGTGCCGGCCTCCCCCTTGCTCTGCGACCCCAGGAACCGGCGGGGGCGGGAAGGGCGCAGGGGCAGGAGGGGCGGGGGGGGGTGCAGGAGGGGCGGGGCGCAGGAGCGCAGGCGGGCTCACCTCCAGGAAGGCCTTCTGCACGGTGAGCTGGCTGTACACGCGGACGCCCTCCTCCCCGCACACCTTCTTCAGCTCCTCCTTGTTGAGGGAGAAGAGCTGCGGCCCAGTCAGGATTCCCAGGTTCTCCACGATCCTGGGGGCGGGCCGGTGGGCGTCAGGGCCGCACCGTGGGCGAGGCTGCCTGGGCCCCGCCCCGACCGCTGCGCACCTTGGGCCGCGCCTCCCACCCCCCACCCGGATCCCTCGCTCATCCCCCGCTCACCGCGCGCTGAAGGCTTTGGCTTCCAGCCAGGCGCGGACCTCGTCGGGACCCGACTCGTAGGTGAGCGGCTGGCTCACCGGCTGGCTGCGCTCCACGCGGAAGTGCCGCTGTGGCTGCGCCCTGATGTTGCTGATTTTCCGGATGAGCTCGTCGTTGACCTCGTCCATGTGCTGCATGAGCTCTGAGGGGGGGCGCGACTCAGGCCCACCGCTGCCTTGCCCCTGCTCCCGCCCCCGGCCCAGGGACCTCCCCACCCTTCCTCCCCCAGGTGGCCCTGGACCCGGGACCTCCGCCTGGAAGCAGCAGCTCTCACCGTCTTTGTTCCCCGGGAAGCTTGGGGGCAACTTGTGGGTCGGGCTGGCGGGGCCCCAGTACTTCTGACCGACCTGCGGGGGCGGGAGGCGATCAGGGTCCCCACGCCCCGCCCCCGCCTCCCAGCACCTGCCCGGGACCCCACCCCTCCCCTGGCCTGCGGACCAGCCCTTCCCTTCTGCCCAGGGAGCCCTGCACCTGCCCCAGCCTCTCCAGCTTCGGGGCTGGCCTTGGGGCGGGGCTGGGCGCCGGCAGGGCTGCTCCAGGAGGCTCGGAGGCTGCGACCCCAGGGACCCCCGCGGGCTCACCTGCTCGAAGGGGGCGCCGGCGTCCTCGGGCCGCGCCTCGCCCAGGATGTTGCAGGGCACGTACCCGGCCTGGCCGCTGCGGCTGCGCAGCTTCCACCACTGCCGGCCGTCCTCCAGCACCTGTGGGGCGCACCGTCAGCCCCTCCCCACATCCAGGCTCTGCGGGGCTGGGACCACCCGCTGGTTCCGCTTTACAGAGGTCGGGGTGCGCCCTAGGGTCTCCCGGAGCCCCGCTTCGCTCCATCCTCTCCGCAGCCCTGTTTCCACCCCTCCATCCCTCGCTGGGCTACTCCTCCCCACCCTGCCTCAGGGAGTCTGGGAGACCCTTCCTTTTTCTCTGAGACAGGGTCTCACTCTGCTGCCCAGGCTGGAGTGCAGTGGTACAATCACTCCCCACTGCAGCCTCGACCTCCTGGGTTCAGGCGATCCTCCCACCTCAGCCTCCCGAGTAGCTGGCACCACAGGCGCACACCACTGCATCCAGCTAATTTTTATATTTTTTGTAGAGATGGGGTTTCGAGGTGTTGCCCAGGTTTGTCTCAAATTCGTAGGCTAAAGGGATCCTCCCGCCTTGGCTTCCCAGTGCTGCAGTTACAGGCATGAACCGCCTAACCAGGCTGTGGATGTGGCCCACTCCCCCCAGCCTGCTCCACTTTCTGTCCCCCAGTGGGTGGCCTGGATTCCGGCTAGCAGATGCAGCCAGTGCAGACGTGGGGGCTCCTGGGTGGGTGTGAATGACAGGCCCCTGCTGGGTCCACATGGTGCAGACGCTCCCCCCAGCCTGGCACAGGGGTCCCTGCATGCCTTTGGAGATCCCCAAGATAGGGAGGCCCCTCCAACAGGCTGCAGATCCTGATCAGAGCCCAGGGGCTGGGACCCTGGAGAAAGGGGCAGGCAGCTGTGCCCCATCCTGGCATCACCCAGCCTGGTCCTAGACCGCTCCCCACCTCCCCTGATAGCCCCTCCCTTGAAACCCTGCCCCGTTTCCCCCTCTTGGACCCCCTTGTCCAGCCCCCTCACCTCTAGGACCTCATCCTTGAGCACTGATAGCTCGTTGGCGTTTCGGGCTGTAAAGTCGTACAGGATCTTGACGTACTTGGCCATGGCTGGTGTTGGCTGGTGGCCCCTGTGAGGAACAGGAGGGGCTGAGGCCCAGGCTGGTGGGGGTCTTTTCTGAGACCTGGGCAGCGGCTGGGGGTCAGCAGCTTCCCAGGTGCACGGCTGGCTGCCTCTTTTCTGCTCTGGAGGTCACCGTGGAGAGAGGCTGCAGGCAGCGTCAGCCGGGAATGGAAACTGTGACAGCCCCAGAGCTTTGGGGCCCTGCGTGGAGGTGGGGCAGGCAGGAGGTGGGCGTGGCGCAGGGGCCTGTGGCACAGCAAGGCTGGCCCATCCCAGGCCACCTCAGGGGTCTCTAGTCCAGCACCCCAGGGGAACCAGAGCCAGGGGCGTTCCTGGGAAATGCCAGGGTCACAGCTCCCCCCAGCTGGCCAATGAGGGCCAGCATGTCTTCAGAGCCACAGCTCCTCTGAGGACTGAACACAGCCCAAATGGTCCAGTGGAGGATGGGTCTCCAGCTCCTCTCTGTGGGGTGGGACCTGCACCTCAAAAGCGTGTGGGGGGCTGCCTCTGGCTGAGGGGTCCTGGCTTTGGCATGTAGCAGGCCTGTCTACCTGGCCAGGCCGTCCGTCCGGGCCAGTGTGGCCCTGGTCATCAGGGCAGCTCCTGTGTCCAGGCGCTCAGGGAAATGAAGGGGCCATGGACTGTCAGGACACAGCCAGGGTGGACAGACCAGGAACTGAAGTCAAAGGGTAAAATGTTTCTAAGTGCGGTCCTAGGCCAGGACTATGAGAGCCAGGCTGACATTGTGGGCAAAGGGAGGCCATGCTTGCTTAGAAGACGGATTTCTGGCCCCCCTTCCCCCCAAAATTGAATCCTGGGGTGTGGCAGGGTCAGGGGCTTCCCATACAGATCCTGGACCAGGAATGGGAACAGAAGGGAAGAGGGGAGGCAAGGAAAGACAGGACTCCCGGTAGTGCTGTGGGCTTGTTCTTTGTCCTCTGTGGAAACGGTCAGGGCTGGGGGTGGAGGGAGGGGAGGGGCTTTAGTAGCCCAGGACCCGTCTCCTCTTGTGGCTCTACCAGAGGTTGGGCCTGAAGCAGTCCCAACAGGGTGACAGTGTTTGGTGAAACCACTCAAGTTCAGTGGTTTAGTAAGTTTCTAACCTTGGTTCTAAAACATACATGTGGATGCACAGACAGAGTTGATATATTAGGGTAGAGAACGTGTGCATGACTTTCGAAATGTTTCCTTTAATTATATATCATACAGTAAAACCGCTTCAAATCTGGAAAAGTGGTGTTTTAAACCGCTTGACCAATGCACTTGCTACCACCTGGTGGCAGCGTACCCATATGTTTTTCGAGCCTGTAGGTTCTGAAGGGTTTCACTTTCATGCTCCCTCACTTTGAGGGGGGCTTACCTGTGAGTATGTGGGGAGCTGACTGGTGGTAGGGCATCCCCCATGGGGGTGGGCTCTGAAGCGGGGCTGTGCTTCTGGGAGTTTCGTACGGACTGTCGGCTCACTGGACTCACCTGTGGTGAAGGTGGGCGGCCTGAGCTAGACATGGGGCAGGGCTGGGTAAGGAAGGCAGGGGCAGGCTGGGTCCCAGGACAAGGGGGCACAAGACAGGGGCTCGGCTAATGTGCTGTGACTGATACACCACTGAAGGTGACGGAGCCTGAAGCCTGGTGATGCCGGCATGGGCTGCCTCTCCTGGCAGGGCTGGGGGCAGCTGAGCTGCAGCTGAAGGGGTGGTGGGTGGAGGTGGGCTGGGGAGGGGAGCTCTGGTGAGGGGAGCTCTGGTGAGGGGAGCTCTGGTGAGGGGTGGGTGTTGGGGCTGGGGAGGGGAGCTCTGGTGAGGGGAGCTCTGGTGAGGGGTGGGTGTCGGGGCTGGGGAGGGGAGCTCTGGTGAGGGGTGGGTGTCGGGGCTGGGGAGGGGAGCTCTGGTGAGGGGTGGGTGTCGGGGCTGGGGAGGGGAGCTCTGGGGAGGGGTGGGTGTCGGGGCTGGGGAGGAGAGCTCTGGTGAGGGGTGGGTGTCGGGGCTGGGGAGGGGAGCTCTGGGGAGGGGTGGGTGTCGGGGCTGGGGAGGGGTGCTCTGGGGAGGGGTGGGTGTCGGGGCTGGGGAGGGGTGGTGTTGGGGCTGGGGAGGGGAGCTCTGGGGAGGGGTGGGTGTTGGGGCTGGGGAGGGGAGCTCTGGGGAGGGGTGGTGTTGGGGCTGGGGTGGGGATGGGGGCTGCTGGTGCTCTCACCTCAATGGGGGCAGACGCCAGCCCCTCCACCTCCCAGGGGGCCTCCTGCAGCACATCCACGGGGGGCTCCCAGCCACTGTGGAACTTGGGCACGTACAGGGGCACCTGCGGCTCCCGCGGCCACTCGGAGCTGGGGTGGGAGGTCCTGAAGTCAGCCCTGCCCCTCAAGAACTGGCCCACCCAGGACCCCAAAGCTGACCCCTGTGCAGTGCTGGCCCCCATGCAGCTCCGGCACCACTCCGCCCTGCCATACCGGGGCCGCATCCAGCTCTCTCCCAGCGACTCCCACAGCGACATCTCCTTAGGGACCAGGTGGCCGCGCAGAAAGTCCACGGCATCTCGGGAGAGCAGTGGGCAGGAGACGGAGCGTGCGATGTCTGGGCCACCGCAGGTGTTGACGATCTGGAGCACAGCGAGGTTCAGAAGGGACTGAGGCCCACAGATCCCCCTCCAGCACCCCAGTGGCTGGCCCTCGGGAAGGGACTTTGGACCCCAGAGAGTGTGGCCACACAGCGTGAACCAGGCTGCCCAAAACGGGCACCTGCTGCCCCGACCCCGACCCCGGGGAGATAGATGCTCCAGAGGCCTCTGGGCTCCCACCCCGCACGCCCCTGCTGCCCGGCCCCAGGCACCAGGTCCAGAGGCCCGAAGAGGAAGTGCACGAGCTCCGCGGCGCTGGGGTTCTGGATGTGCTTCTGCAGCTTTGCCTGGGGGCAGGAACCAGTGAGCAGGGGCCGGGGCGGGGCCTCCACCCACCCCTCACACAGACGCTGGGCCAGGGCTGGGGCCGCGGGACTCACCAGCAAGTTAATCGCCAGCTTAATTTTCTGGAAGCAGTCGACGAACTCGCCCTCAGAGGGGGGCCGTGCCCGCAGCGTGAGGACGCCCTCTGGCATGGGAGGCACCGTGTGAGCCAGGCTGGCCCTGGTCTCCCCAGCCCCTGTGCCTTGTGTCCCATGCAGCCCATCTGTGTGGGCCAGACCTTCCCCAGCTCCATGAGTGGCCCCGTCCCTGGCCCCGTCCCTGTCCCCTGCACCTGCTGGCCCCGTCCCTGGCCCCGTCCCTGGTCCCTGCACTTGCTGGCCCCATCCCTGGCCCCTGCACCTGCTGGCCCCTTCTTGCCCTTCTTCTTCCCCTTCTTCCGCTGGTTCAGCTGCTTGAAAGCCTCGGCCGCCTTCTGTAGCCGAGCCACAAACCACTCAATATCGTCCAGGGCGCAGTTGAGGATTTGCTGGGGTCAGAGGGGGTCAGGGGTCAGCCTCAGACACTCCCCGCTGCCCCGCCCTGCTGCAGGGATGGCCCCAAACCTGTGGAGGGGCAGCCACAGGCTGGGGACTGGCCGGAGGGGCGGCAGGGACCAGTGCCCACTGCTGGGGGCCTGGAAGGGAGGGGCCACCTGCCATGCCCAGGCACCCACCGTCTCCTTCTCTATCTTTTGAGCCAGCACAGCCCGCGGCTCTTCCTCCTGCGACTCCCGGCGGCGGAAACCTGATGGGGGACATGGCGGCTGCTCACCGAGCCCCTCACAACAAGCCCTGTGGAGCCCCCGCCAGCCCCTCAGCCTACCTGGCTCGCTGAGTGGCACCTGCGGGCCCACGCGATTCTTGGCCTGCGGGGAGTCCCCACTGCGGTGCTGGAAGGGGATGGGCGCCGGGCCCTGGGGAGGGGGCAGGATGGACTGCCGCTGCCGAATCTTCTCCTGGTGTCCCCTGGAGGGTCAGGGGGTCCTGCTCAGCCCCGACGGGAACACACCTGACTCTCCCTCCCCGCCCGGCTCCTCCCCTCTCCGCCCCGCTGTGACCCTGCTCTCCCTCTGCCCTACTTCAGGGTCTGCGGCCGCATCTTCTTGCCCAGCCGGCAGTCGGCCAACGCGCTCTCGATGTCCTCGTGCACCAGCTCTGCCTGGGAAAGCGGGCATCAGGTGGCCGGGAGGGCGGGGCACAACGCTGCGGAGCCCCGCCCTGCCCTGCCCGGTGCCGCCTCACCTCCACCTCGTCGCAGTGGAAGAAGTGGACGTCGGGCTTGCTCTGCTCCGAGTCCTGGCACACAAGCAGCAGCACAGACGGGTAGCGCAGCTGGTTCAGCACCGTCTGGCTGCGCTGCACGGTGGGCAGCGGGAAGTTTTCCAGCTCCTCCTGCGGGGACACGTCGCGCCAACACGACTCACACCGGCAGGGAGTGACCGGAGCTGTGAGCACCCATGAGGCACCGGCAGGGAGTGGCCGGAACTGTGTACATGCCTGGGGCACAAGCCCCTCTGGCGCCGCTGGGAAATGGGCTCCCAAAGATGAGAATGAGGCCCCGACACGCCCCGCTGCTGTGCAGCAAGGCTGACCCAGGCTTCCAAACTTCCCTGGACTCAGTTCCATGCGGCCCTCTCTGCCCACGCTCGTCCCATTCTCTTCCAGGGAGCAGAATGATGGGGCATGGCCGGCCCTGCAGAGAGGCCTGGCCGCACATGTGGGCTGCAGCCAGTGGCTGCCGCCGCCTCTACCCACCGTGCTCCCTGTCCCCACCGGCGCTGGGCCCCACCTGAGACTCGATGTCCAGCAGCCGCAGTGACTGGTCGTTCACCTGCAGGAGCATCTCCTGGGTCCAGATCTTCTCCTTGGAGCTCAGCTGCACCAGCTTCCGGATGGCGTCCTCCACAGACGTGATGGCTTCGCTCTTATCCATGATGAATGTGGCCAGGTGCTGGGGGTGGGCGGGCGGTCACTGTTAGGCAGACCCCTCCTTGTGCTGAAAGCCCAGCCCCCAAGGGCCACAGCCTGGGGGGCTAAGGGGCCACAGCCATCCCTGGGTAGGGTGGTAGGACGGGGGCCCGGCCCCACCTTTGGTGGGGGGAGTCTCTATTCTGCCTTGGCAGGCATCTGTGGGGACCATGCTTGTGTCCTGACAATACCCTCAAAAGAATTCCAATTGCTGCCCGGCCCCGTGCCACCATCCTCACCTGCCCACCTCCTGGCACGGGCTCAGCACCCGCCCACTGCACTGGCTGCGCCAGCCTCCCCAGCTCTCTTCCTTCTCAGACGTCCCCTGTGTGGCCACCTGGCTACAATGCCAGCCGTCACCCCATCCCCGACTGCCCTGTTTCCTGAATCAGACCCGATGTCGCGCTGCACATGGCGTGCTATGTGTCCGGCGTGCTCGCTACTCCCAGGCGGGGTTCCAGTTGCCGCTTGCTAAGCTGTGTCCCCAGGTCCAGGGCAGAGCCTGGTGCACAGCGGACCCTCAACAAGTGCGTACGGGATGCACCCATCCCTGAGGATCTGCGGCCAGCCTGGCCCTTGCCCTGTGCCCTCCATCTCTCCTCTTTCCAGGCCTGGCTCAGGCCCCCTCCTCCAGCCAAGCTGCCCTGTTCGCTGAGTAAAACCCTTCTACGAAGGGTCGGCCATTCGGTGCACAATGCTGGCACAGCTGGATAAACACTAACGTGAATTACTATAGGACAGTCAAAGACAACCATAAAATGCAAACCATAAAAGTTTGCGTGGCCGGGTGCGGTGGATCACGTCTGTCATCCCAGCACTGTGGGAGGCTGAGGCGGGCGGATCACCTGAGGTCAGGAGTTCGAGATCAGCCTAGCCAACATGGTGAAACCCTGTCTCTACTAAAAATACAAAAATTAGCGCCGGGTGCGGTGGCTCAAGCCTGTAATCCCAGCACTTTGGGAGGCCGAGGCGGGTGGATCACGAGGTCAGGAGATCGAGACTATCCTGGCTAACATGGTGAAACCCCGTCTCTACTAAAAATACAAAAAACTAGCTGGGCGTGGTGGCGGGCGCCTGTAGTCCCAGCTACTTGGGAGGCTGAGGCGGGAGAATGGCGTGAACCCGGGAGGCGGAGCTTGCAGTGAGCCGAGATCACGCCACTGCACTCCAGCCTGGGAGACACAGCGAGACTCCATCTCAAAAAAAAAAAAAAAAAAAAAAAAATTAGCTGGGCATTGTGGCAGGCACCTGTAATCCCAGCTACTCAGGAGGCTGAGGCAGGAGAATCACTTGAACCTGGGAGGCAGAGGTTACAGTGAGCCAAGATCGCACCACCACACTCCAGGCTGGGCAACAGAGCAAGACTGTCTCAAAAAAAAAAAAAAAAAAAAAGCTCGGGCATGGTGGCTCACACCTGTAATCCCAGCACTTTGGGAGGCCGAGGCGGGTGGATCACAAGGTCAGGAGTTCGAGACCAGCCTGACCAACATGGTGAAACCCCATCTCTACTAAAAATACAAAAATTAGCCCGGCATGGTGGTGGGCACCTGTAACCGCAGCTACTCAGGAGTCTGAGGTAAGAGAATTGCTTGAACCTGGGAGGTAGAGGTTGTAGTGAGCCGAGATCATGCCATTGCATTCCAGCCTGGATGACAGAGCAAGACTCTGTCTCAAAAAAAAAAAAAGAATAAGTGGGCAGAAACATGCGAGGGACTATGAGGCCGCTCATCTCTCTGTGAGAAGCAGAGTAGAACCTGAAACATACAATATAACCAAACAAGCAAAACCAGGCTGCTGGGCCACAGAGCAAGTCCCAGTAAATCTCAAGTGACTGCAACAGTACAGAATATGTTTTCTAACCATAACAGAATTAAGGTAGAAACCCGTAATAAAAAACCAGAAAATCCTTAAATGTTTAGAAATAAAGCGGCATATTTCTAAATAACCCATGCATCAAAGATGAAGTCACAAGAAAACTAGAAAGCATCCTTGTTGCGGAAAGTCAGGGATCCTGAGGTTCCCCCGATACATTCCGAACTGAACGTGCATATCACAATTTGTGGAATACAACTAAACCAGTGCTGCGAGGGGAATGTGGAGCTTTCCATGAATATATTAGAAAAGAAGAACGACTTAAAATCGATAATCTGGCCGGGCACGGTGGCTCATGCCTGTAATCCCAGCACTTTGGGAAGCCAAGGAGGGCGGATCACTTGAGTTCAGGAGTTTGAGACCAGCCTGGCCAACATGGCAAAAACTGTCTGTACTGAAAATACAAAAATTAGCCAGGTGGGGTGCACGCCTGCAACCTCAGCTACTTGGGAGGCTGAGGCAGGAGAATCGCTTGAACCCAGGAGGCAGATGTTGCAGTGAGCTGAGATTGCGCCGGTGCACTTCAGCCTGGGTGACAGAGCGAGACTCCATCTCAGAAAAAAAAAAAAAAAAAAAAAAGATAAATAATCTAAGGTTTCACCTTAAGCAAGTAGAAAAAGTGAATCAACGCCGGGCGTGGTGGCTTACTCCTGGAATCCCAGCTCTTTGGGGGGCCAAAGTGGGCGGATCACGAGGTCGGGAGATTGAGACCATCCTAACACGGTGAAACCCCGTCTCTACTAAAAATAAATAAAAAAAATTAGCCGGGCATGGTGACGGGCGCCTTAAGTCCCAGCTACTCGGGAGGCTGAGGCAGGAGAATGGTGTGAACCTGGGAGGCAGAGCTTGCAGTGAGCCAAGATCGCGCCACTGCACTCCAACCTGGGCGACAGAGCGAGACTCTGTCCCAAAAAAAAAAAAAAAGAAAAAGTGAATCAAATAAAACCCACAGTAAGTGGAAGGTAGAAAATTAAGAGGAGGTCAGCGCACTTGTATACAGACGTCAGCATCAATAGAGACAAATCAACAGAGCCCAAAGTTAGTTACGAGAAGGTTAATAAAATTGGTAAATCCTTAGCAAGCCTGATCAAGAAAAATACTAGAGAAAACACAAATTCTCAGAAACCAGAACAAAAGAGGGGGCATCACTACAGATGTTTCAGGCAGGAGAAGGAATTAATAACCAAAACCTTCCCACAAAGAAAATCCTGCACTCTGAGGGCGGCACTGGCAAATCCTAACAAATATCTAAGGAAGAAACAATAACAAGCTTTCACAAACTCTTCTTTTTTTTTTTTTTTTTGAGATGGAGTCTCACTCTGTCGCCCAGGCTGGACTACAGTGGCGCAATCTCGGTTCTCTACAAGCTCCACCTCCCGGGTTCACGCCATTCTCCTGCCTCAGCCTCCTGAGTAGCTGGGACTACAGGCGGCCGCCACCACGCCGGGCTAGCTTTTTGTATTTTTAATAGAGACAGGGTTTCACCGTGTTGGCCAGGATGGTCTCGATCTCCTGACCTTGTGATCTGCCCGCCTCGGCCTCCCAAAGTGCTGGGATGACAGGCGTGAGCCACCGTGCCTGGCCCACAAACTCTGAAAACAGAAGAGGAGGGAATACTTGCCTGCCCATTTTACAAAACCAACATAACCCTACCACACAACCTGCCATCGGCATTGTAAGAAAATTACAGACCAGGACCTCTAATGGACATCAACACAAAACATTCCTAACCACACTATTACCACATCAGTACCTCAACACAGGAAAAAGGATCACACACTTGGAATAAATGACGACTAGGCTGGTTCAACATTCAAAACCATCAGTGTGGTCCAGTACATTGAGACTCCGTCGCAAAAAAAAATAACAAGATAAAATAAAATGGATCCTGGCCCTAAACGCAAAAGCCTACACTGTGAAGCATCGAAAAGAAAACACAGGAACTGGCCGGGCGCGGCGGCTCACGCCTGTAATCCCAACACTTTGGGAGGCCGAGGCGGGTGGATCACCTGAGATCAGAAGATCCAGAACAACCTGGCTAACATGGTGAAACCCCGTCTCTACAAAAAATACAAAAAATGAGCCGGGCGTGGTGGCGGGTGCCTGTAATCCCAGATACTCAGGAGGCTGAGGCAGGAGAATTGCTTGAACCCAGGAGGTGGGGGTTGCAGTGAACCGAGATTGCACCACTGCACTCCAGCCTGTCCAGCCTGGGCGACACAGCAAAACTCTACCTCAAAAAAAAAAAAAAAAAAAAGGCCGGGCGCGGTGGCTCAAGCCTGTAATCTCAGCACTTTGGGAGGCCGAGGCGGGCGGATCACGAGGTCAGGAGATCGAGACCATCCTGGCTAACACGGTGAAACCCCGTCTCTACTAAAAATACAAAAAGAAATTAGCCGGGCGTGGTGGCGGGCGCCTGTAGTCCCAGCTACTCCGGAGGCTGAGGCAGGAGAATGGCGTGAACCCGGGAGGCGGAGCTTGCAGTGAGCCGAGATCGCGCCACTGCACTCCAGTCTGGGCGACAGATCGAGACTCCGTCTCAAAAAAAAAAAAAAAAAAAAAAGAAAGAAAGAAAACACAGGAACTTCCACAATTAATTCCTAATTTACAAAAAATAAAAGAAAACACGGAAGAAATCTGCAGAAATTTGGTCAAGGGATGACTTCTAGTCACAGGATACCAAAAACCCTAAACCATAAAAGAAAAACACATACAAATGGACATCATCAAAATTGATTTCCACTTATCAAACCACAGTGATGGAGGCCGGACTCAGTGACTCAGGACGCAGTGACTCAGGACGCAGTGACTCAGTCCATCATCCCAGCGCTTTGGGAGGCAGGTGGATGACCTGAGGTCAGGTGTCGGGAACCAGCCTGGCCAACATGGTGAAAACAGGTGGATCACCTGAGGTCAGGTGTTGGAGACCAGCCTGGCCAACATGGTGAAACCCCATCTCTACCAAAAATACAAAAATTAGGCCGGGTGCGGTGGCTCACGCCTGTAATCCCACCACTTTGGGAGGCTGAGATGGGTGGATCACTTGAGATCAGGAGTTCGAGACCAGCCTGGCCCACATGGTGAAACCCCGTCTCTACTAAAGATACAAAAAATTAGCTGGGCATGGTGGCGCACGCCTGTAATCCCAGGTACTGGGGAGGCTGAGGCAGGAGAATCGCTTGAACCCTTGAGGCGGAGGTTGCAGTGAACCGAGATCGTGCCACTGCACTCCGGCCTAGGCGACAGGGTGAGACTCCACCTTGAAAAAAAAAAAAATTTAGCCAGGCGTGGTGATGCGTGCCTGTAGTCCCAGCTACTCGGGAAGCTGAGGCAGTAGAATGGTTTGAACCCCGGAGGCAGAGGTTGCAGTGAGCCCAGATCGCGCCATTGCACTCCAGCCTGGGGGACAAAGTGAGACTCCATCTTCCAAAAAAAAAAGACAGTGATGCATATGCATTGACAAGCCACAGACTGGGAGAAGAGCTGGCCAGTCCACACACCCAAGTCTCTCTATAGAGAGCCCCCAGCCACCCGTAAGGACATGTCCTGTCCACTAGGGGCCCTGGGAGGATATGGCCACTAGGGAAGAAATGGCCACTAGGGGCCCTGGGGAAGATGCCACGTAGCCCAGTCGGAGCCTTCCTCTACACTGTTTTCCTTTTCTTTTTTTTTTATTTATTTGAGACGGGGTCTTCCTCTGTTGCCCAGGCTGGAGTGTAGTGGTATGATCACAGCTTACTGTAGCCTCAACCTCCCAGGCTTAACCAATCCTCCTGCCTCAGCCTCCTGAGGAGTTGGGATGACAGACATGTGACCACCAGGCTAATTTTTAATTTTTTTTTGTAGAGACTGGGTCTCGCTGCCCAGGATGGTCTTGAATTCCAAGCCTCAAGTGATCGCTCGTCCCGCCTCTGCCTCCCAAAGTGCTGAGATTACAGGCAGAAGCTGCTGTGCCTGGCCCCAGAGTTTTCTTAAAATAAGTTTAGGAATCAGAACACAGACAGCTATAAACTATATTACTTCATTTATAGGATATTCTCAAAAAGACAAAACTGTGGTGATGAGGCCGGGTGCTGTGCTCACGCCTGTAATCCCAGCACTTTGGGAGGCGGAGGCAGGTGGATCACGAGGTCAGGAGTTCAAGACCAGCCTGACCAACATGGTGAAACTCCGTCTCCACTAAAATATGAGAATTAGCCAGGCACAGTGGCTCGTGCCTGTCATCTCAGCTACTCAGGAGGGTGAAGCAGGAGAATTGCTTGAACAATTCGGAGGTTTCGGTAAGCCGAGATCGCACCACTGCCCTCCAGCCTGGGTGAAAGAGCGAGACTCCGTCTCAGACAAACACACAAACAAAAACTGTGGTGATGAAGGGCCGGCAATGTTGCCAGAGGTTAGGGGTGGCCACCAGTGTTGGGGATTCACAGGTTTGCAGTGACGGGGCCGATGGGTCTGACTGTGGTGGTAACAGAACCACACCCCTCCATACACATGGCTTTTACTGTGTGATAATTTAGAAAAAAGCAAACCACGGACCCAGGCTCAGGTGGCCCCCACCTGGCTGGAGAGATTTCCCACTAGACTCTCACCCTCTCTCTGGGCCCCAGTGTCCTCATCAGGGAGGGGCAGGAAAACCCCACCCACCATTCCGCTCCTCACTCTGTTGGCCCCTGGGCAGATGGGAAAGGCTCCTGCTGGCTGGGGGCCGGGCCAGGCCAGCTGGGGCCAAAGTCCAGGAGCCAGGCTGAGAGGCTCCAGGATCCTCCTCAAGAGGGCAGAGTCCTGTAGGCTTCGAGCACAACCGGGAGCCCGGCTCGTACCCAGGCTTGGACCACAGCCGGGAGCCCGGCTCGTACCCAGGCACAGGGGCCTTTTCTTTTTCTGGTTTTTGTTTTTTTTTTTTGAGACGGAGTCTTGCCCTGTCCCCCAGGCTGGAGGATCTCGGCTCACTGCAACCTCCACCTCCCGGGTTCTAGTTCCAGTGATTCTCCTGGCTCAGCCTCCCAAGTAGCTGGGACTACAGGCTCCCGCCACCACGTCTGGCTAATTTTTGTGTTTTTAGTAGAGATGGGGTTTCACCATGTTGGTCAGGCTGGTCTCGAACTCCTGACATCAGGTGATCCACCCGCCTCGGCCTCCCAAAGTGCTGGGATTACAGGTATGAGCCACCGTGCCCAGCCCCTTTTCTTTCTTTCTTTCTTTTTTTCTTTTTTGAGACGGAGTCTCGCTGTGTCACCCATGCTGGAGTGCAGTGGCATGATCTCGGCTCACTGCAACCTCCACCTCCCAGGTTCAAGCGATTTTCCTGCCTCAGCCTCCCGAGTAGCTGGGACTACAGGTGTGCACCATGATGCCTGGCTAATTTTGTATTTTCAGTAGAGATGGGGTTTTGCCATGTTGGCCAGGCTGGTCTGAAACTCTTAACCTCAGGTGATCCAGCCTCCCAAAGTGCTGGGATTACAGGCGTGAGCCACCGCGCCTGGCCTAAGACTTTGTTGCCCAGGCTGCTGGAGGGCTGCGGTGGGATCCTAGCTTGAACTCCTGGGCTCAAGCGATCCTCCTGCCTCAGCTTCCCAAGCAGCTGGACTACAAGCTCACGCTACCAGGCCTGGCTAGGAGGTGGGAGGATTGCTTGAGCCCAGGAGTCTGAGACCAGCCTGGGCAACATAGGGATCCTGTCCCCACAAAAAACAAAACAACTAGACAGACATGGTGGTGCCCGCCTGTAGGCCCAGCTACTGGGGAGGCTGAGGCAAGGGGGTCACGAGCCCAGGAGGCGGAGACTGTGGAGAGCCAAGATCGCGCCACTGCACTCCAGCCTGGGCACCTGGGTGACAGAGCTAGACTCTGTCTCAAAACAAATGAGAGAGAGAGAGAGAGAGAGAGGAAGAAAGACACACACACACACACACACACACACCTACCCACCAAAAAAAAAAAACATGTTTCCTGAGTTCTCTGTGTCAATGAAACTGACCTAGGAAAACAGAAAAGCCCTCAGGGCGGGCTGCTGGTCCTGCGGGCGCAGGCAGCCCAGTCTGGGCCCTGAGAAGCAGCCTGGGTCTCCCTGCAGCCTCCATCAAGGGCGTCTTTGTTCTGCCTGCTCCCTCCCGATCCAGTTCCTTGTTTTGGGGCCAGGATGATCATTTCCTCCACGGGCTCTTCCCATCCACGGCTGTGCAGCAGCCACAGTGTTTCCCAGCACACCCTGGGCCGCCTCACCCCTCAGACCGCCAGTTCCCAGGACTGGAACCAGAGGGACGCTTTCCCCCACCCCGTGGCTGAGCCCGGCACAGTGTGGGCAGTTCTGGCTCTGGCCTCCCCCAGCCCCTGCGGGTGTCGGAACATGGGCTGACCACTCTCCCTGGAGCTCTCTCTCTTTCTCTCTTTCTTTCGTTTGTTTTGAGACAGGGTCTAGCTCTGTCACCCAGGTGCCCAGGCTGGAGTGCAGTGGCGCGATTCTTGGCTCACTACAGCCTCTGCCTCCTGGGCTCGTGACCCCCTTGCCTCAGCCTCCCCAGCAGCTGGGCCTACAGGCGGGCACCACCATGCCTGTCTAATTTTTTTTGTGGAGACGGGAGCATGAGGACAGCCATGTCCTGGGGGTGCTCCCTGGGGGCAGGGCCTTACCTGGGGGTGGGGCCTTACCTGGACGTGGTACTGCGAAGTCTCGTGCATGATGACGTTGGAGTTGGAATACTTCTTCCTCTGCTCTGAACGGGGAGACACCAGTCACTCACCCCCACGGGCGGGACCCACAGCCCTCCGTCCAGTTGGGACTGGACCCACAAGGGAAGGTGGAGTCAAGCGGAGGGGGGGCTGCTCCGTGGACCTCTTGGCCACCAGGAAGGATGTGGGTGTGAAATCAGGACCTGCAGGAAGCCCCCTCCCTCCCTCCAGGGAAGCCCCCTTGGAGAAGGATGCAGCTCGGAGAAGGTGACGGGCTTGCTCAGAGTGGGGACTGGGGAGCCTGTGCCGGGGGGCTTCCTGTCCCAGAGGGTGAGGGGACAGGAGGGGGGTCGCAGCCATGCTTGTTCCCACTCTGAGAGCTGCCAGCTTCACCCTCCCTGCCCTCCCAGGGCTTCTTGCTTTCCAGACGAGGCACCTCGTCCAAAGTCACAAGGGAAGGGGGCGTCTAGCTAGGGAGAGGGTGGGGTCGTGTCTGGGGAAGGGCAGAGTGGGGGAAAGTGGGGGCTGGCCAGGCCCCCCTCCTGGAGCAGACAGCTGGCGGCTCATCCTGCCTGAACCCCCCTGTGATCAGGTTGCAGCAAGGAGTGCAGTGGAATCAATATTGATGCTCCCTGAATTATTAGTAAAGGCCTCTCCCCTTACAGCTGTGGGGGAGGGGATCCAGCGGCCAGGAGCTTTCAGAAGGTTGATGAGGGTCCAGAGGGATCCCCTGGGCCAGGCCAGGCACAGCTGTGGGGCAGGGGCGGCTGTCCCTGGCCTGGACGCAGTGCCCATTTCTCCCCTGTGACGTCTAACACGTTCTCAAACCTCACTCACCAAACAGGTCCTTGGGGCTCATCCTGGCCACACTGTCGGACCGGCCCAGGCTGCCGCTGTAGGGGAGGGGCTGTGAGGGCAGGGCCGAACTGCACCCCTCCCCGGGGACTACTCAGAGGGTGAAGGTGGGGTATTCGGGATGGGCGGGGGGGCTCACTTGGTGGCACCCGGGCAGCAGCTCACAGCCCCGGACTGGCTCATGGTGTCCCGGGCAGCGGCCAGCAGGAGAAGGGCAGACCTCAGTGTGGCCCAGGTCTGAGGCCAGTGCCTGTCTCAAACCTGGGTGGACAGAGGGGCTGTGCTGACAGTTCCTCCCGGCCTGGCTGGCGTCTCCCCTCCTTCCCTGGGCCAGAGCCCTGACTGGCCTGGCCTGGGTAGGGGTCTCTTGGGGGGCAGAACCCCTGCCCCACATCCCAGACGGCCCCACGTCCCAGTTGGCAGTCGTTCAGCCTCATCATGCCCCAGACCCTAGGCGCTCCACAGGGACCCCCAGAGGCTGCCTGGAAGGCTCTGATGAGGGTCCTGGGGGGAGAAGGCACTTTCCAAGCCGGGCAGCATTGAGTTCAAGGCCCTGGTGCTGGGGGGAGAGGGAACGGGGTGGGGAGGGGGAGGAGAACATGCTGGCGGTGTTGGGGGAGCGGGTGGGGAGAGGGGGTGGGAGTGTAGTGGGGGGGTGGGGAGGGGGATGGGAATGTGTGGTAGGGGGTGTGGAGGGGGGCAGGAGTGTGTGATGGGGGTGGGGAGGGGGTGCGGTGGGGGTTGGGGGAGGGTGGGTGGGAGCTGCAGGATGGCAGGAGAGGTGAGGCTGGAGCTGGGAGTGGGGGTGGATCCTGAAGTCCAGAGGGAGCCCGGCTGTAGCTGCCACTCCTGCCCCACCCCAGGCCTGCACCCCAAGGGGCTCCTGCACATGCATGTGGACTTGCCACCCACGCATGCCACCTCTGTCCAGGCCCCAGCAAAGAGGCCAGCTCTTGGTTCTTTCCTGGGCCTGGGAGGCCTGGCTGGGAACAGTCTGTGCGGGCAGGAAACCCTGGGGTTCCCGGGGTGTGGCATTTCCTCACCCCGAGGGCAGGGATGTGGCCCCGCGGCCAGCACAGGACCCTTGGCAGCCGAGCCCAGGGGAGGGACTGGAGGGCGGGTGTGGTGGGGGCTGAGACCGGGAGCCAGTCCAGTGGCCCCAACACACAGTATCACTGCCCCTCCGACGAGGTAGGGCGGCTATGGGGTAGGCAGCTGGCGCCTCTGGCCTCCCCAGGGGCAGAATCCCCAGAGCCTGTCTCTGGGCTCCCAGCGCTGCCCTCTTCCCCGATGCATTTTGGGGAAACTAAGTCCCAGCTGCCAGGGCAGGCAGGTGGGTCTGATTTGGGCTGGGCCCTGGGGCCTTCCCAGGGGGATGGGCAGAGCCTGATGGCCTTGAACCAGACTGACTTGCCCCAAGGGGACTATGCCCTGTGGGAACCTGGCTGTTCTGTGGCTCTGTGACCAGCTCCCCACAGGTCCACACCATCCGCCTCCTGCCAGGGCCACAGGGCCGTCCCCTGTGGCTTCAGAGTTTGGGTCTGCCAGGGTGGGGGTCGCCGGCCAGCATTGCTGGTATGGAGGGTCAAGGGAGTGGCCCGCAGCACCTGGGACTTTCTGGTTTCACCAGGTCTGGCCTAGAGGGAGGGTCTGGGAGGCCCGGGGGCACTGCCTCTGCCATGAGGGGCTGGGTGCACCAAGGGGGCGTGGCCACTTCCTCTGTCTCTCCGTGGAGAATGTCTGGAATGTTCACGGGCTCAGTGGCAAGCCTGAGTGTTTGCTTAATGGGATTCCTGGCGGGGTTCACCAAGGGCGCCAGGCACGTGTGTCCAGGCACACACCTGGGCAAGACACCAATGCGCCCTCGCACCCAGGCCTGCAGGCACACAAACACAGAGGGCTGTGACACACGACCCCCCGGGGAAGGCTAGGTTCCCGTCCTTCGTCCTTTGGTTGCCTGCAGGGTATGGGGGGGACCTCAGGCCCAGGCAGGGCCAGGCTGCAGTGGGGTGGGTCCAGGTGTGGTGTCTGGGTCTGAAGTACCTGGGTATGGGGCTGCCTCCTGACCCGTGGGAGCCCCGCCCCCCTGGGGAAGCTTCTTTGGCCCACTGGGGGTGGGGTCCAAGCCCTGGAGGCCCAGGCTGCACTTTGTACTGTGGTCATTTTCCCGGTGTGAAGTGGGGCAGAGCGGGGTGCCTTGTCAGTCAGGCTGTGGAGGGGAGGAGGTCCCAGCAGGGCAAGAGGGTAGAGAGACAGGCTCCAAGTTCAAATTCCAGCTCCACATGCTGAGTGACCTTGGGTAGGGGTCAGCTGAGTCATGGGGGCTCCAGGCTGCCCTCATGGGAGCCGGGTGGGGCCCTGGAATGGGGGTGCCCCTCAGGCCCTGGCCGTGTCCTGGTTTGGAAGCTACGTCTTGAAGGAGAAAGGGATAAGCTGGGGAAGCTGAGGGTAGGGAAGGAGACCCAAGCAGGCAGAGGAGGCCCCGTGGGAGCGCTGTGCCAACAAGGCCTGGGTGCTAAGCAGGCCCAGGAGAGGCTGGGACCAAGGAGGGGCAGCAAGGGGAGGAGGGGCCGCGAGGGGAGGGGCCGTCAGCAGCTGGGCCTGCCTCCCCAGGACTGGGCACGGGGTGGGTGGGGACAGAGGTCCAGGCATGCCCGGCCCTGCCTCCCCCTCCCCTGCCACCAGGGACACCCCACAGCAAGGGGCAACGCCAGGCAGCTGGACCCAGGGACCAAGAATCTAGGATGGCCGAAGTTCGCCTGCCCACAGGCTCCTGCCAGCCCACCCTACTGCCTCACCTGGCAGGGCCTCTGCAGCCCCCGTCCCAGCCTCCCCTACCCCCTGAAACTCCCACCCCCGACCCTGACCTGGAGACTGACCCAGCTGGTGCTTCCCAGGCCACTGGCTTCTTTCTGGGCTCCGACACCCAGGAAGTGCCTCTTGGCTCCGGCCCACAGGGAGTGGGCGTGCGGTGCTCACCTCGGGAAGGTCCTGCGGCCCACAGAAGCCGGAGAAGCCTCCGTACCACCTGCGCTCTCCGGACGCAGGGATTGCCCCCACCAAGCCCCAGAGCTGGGAAGGGGCAGGACGGGGCGGGTGAGTCACCCATCGCTGGCTTAAAAATATCCTTGCTCGCCAGCCGCCGCCCAGGACCGACGTGGGCAGGCCGGGCTGCAGCAGGACCCGTCCAGGAGAGGCGGGGGCCCGGCCAGGACCCCAGCCCCCTGCCCCGCGTCCCCGGCCCAGCCGCCCTCCAAGTGCTCCGCGCCCTGCGACGCCACGCCTGGCCCGGTGTCCGGAACCAGAAGCCCCGCGTCCCATCACCACTGGGGAAACTGAGGCCCGGGGGGGCGTGCTCCCCCGCGTCAGCTGCGCTCACCTGCTCCCGGCGCCCCGCGCTCGGCCTGTCCCCTCGGCGCTCACCCGTGCGTCCGTCTGTTCGCGCCTCGGCCGCGGCGCCCGGTCTCCCGCGGGCGGCTGGGACGCTCGGCGGGGCCGGGCCGGGGCGGGGCTGGGAGAGGAGAAACCTGAGCGACAGGTTGCGGAGTCACCAGAGAGCGAGCGGGCGGGCGCGCGGGGGAGGAGGGCGTGGGATGGAGGTGCCCCTGCCGGTCTCGGACCCAGCTCCGCCCCGCCCCCGCCCCCGCCCCGCCTGGGCTCTAGCCCCAGCCCTCTCCGCCCTCCCCAACACCCACCTGGAGCTGGGGCGCTGGGGAGAGGCGGGGCGCAGGGCCGCCTCCGCGGGATGAGCAGGACGAGGCCTCGAGCTCTTCTTTGGACAGGGCCTAGCTGCGCCCCAGCAGGCCGGGGGGCACGGGGGGACGCTGCCAATGGGACTTCGGGGGCAGCGCTGGCGTGATGCTGGGAGGGCTCCAGCCCTAGGGAGGTCAGAGCCTTGGCCGAGCCAGGTGCGCCCCTCAGATGCGCCAGGCGTGGGGCAGAGTCGCTTTCCTTAGCGGGCCCGCCCCAGGTCTGGGGAAGCTGGGGTAGAGGCTTCGGTGAGCGGGTGGGTGTCAGGCAGGACCCAACCATGCCACAGACCCAGGCTTGGGGCCCTGAGCTCCCGGAGTGGGATGGGGCCTCCCTTCCTTACAGTGCAGGGGCTCCTCCAAGGCCCCTTTTCTGCCCAGCCTGGGCACTGAGAGATTGGGTGTCGGGGGCGGTGGGGACACCCAAGGCCCTCTCAGGATGCCTCTTCTTGCACTGCCCCGTGGCCAGGCCCCACCCTCTGCCCACCACAGGGGGACTGTCTGGTTCTGTTCTCATCTACCTGGCTCCCAGGATGGCCCTTCTGCCCAGCTGCTCTGACCGCTCAGAACAGGCCAGGGTGCAGTGGACACAGTGGGTAGCACCGGCTGCCACAGCAGTAAACTGGACAAGGAGGAAGTGAAGGGGCACAAGGCACCCCAGGCGCATGCAGGGACCCAAGGCTCCGGCTGCCATCCTGGGTAGGGGTGGCAATGAGGGGGTGGGAATGAGTGTGGCCAAGAGTCTGGGTCCCCGGTCCCCGGTCCCAGAGGGGCAGGGCTAGCGTGTTTACCCTGCTCTGGCCAGAGCACTTCCTGGGGAGGTGCCACAGGTGAGCTCGGCAGAGGGGTGGCAGGAAGTGGCCCTCCTCCTTCGGGCCCAGTGCCTGCCCCTGAGCCCGGGCAAGGCCTGGCTTCCTGGTTTACGGCCTTTGCAGTTTGATCCTGCAGTTTGCATGCCAAGATCCTGCTCCATGCATGAGCTTGCCCTGACCCAGAGCTCAGGGGTCACACACGCCAAACCCACGGTGCACCCTTGCCCTCACCCTCCCTGGAGGCAGAGCTGGGAGTGGCCAAGTGGGAAACAGGCGCTGGAGGGCACAGGCGAGGTGGGGGCATCCCTCTCCACTCCTGAATGGGTGCCTGTCAACACGATTGTGAGTGCAGAGCCTGCCCTCAGGAGACGGTACAGGCTGGTCTCTCAGGCCCCATCCACTCCGGACCACCTGGAGCCATGCGTTCCCTGTGGAGCAGGTGACCACTGCCTGTGTGCCCACTGAGACTGGAGGTGTCAGGATCCATTAACCATGAAGGCAACAGGTCTCTAGCCTTGGGGAGGAGGCCCTTCCCTGGTCTGCATGGTTCATGGGCTGAGTCCTTCAGATGGCAGGCATGCCCAGCCAGTCCTCTGCCAGTGCAGGCGCTGGTGAGGGAGGGGGCCCAAGGCGCTCAGGCGCTGGCGTGTGTGGTTCTGCTGCAAGGGCGCAGGGGTGGGAAGCGGGTCCTGAGGGCTGTCCTGCAGGTCAGCCTGCAGGTCCTCACCGTGGCCTCTGGGGGCGATAGGCAGGTCAAAGCAAGTCCGCCCAGGACAACCGGGTGCTCCTATCGCTTCCACGAAGACAGGCAGGAAAGTCTGTCCGGGTGCCATAGCCACCCCAGCTGAGGGAGCCCCAGTGGAGGCCCAGGACAGCCCCGCAGCCTCCTGCCCTCAGGAGTCCACCGAACGGAAGGCGCCCAGCAGCCAGGGCCCGAGGGCGAGGCCAGCCAGGAATTGACCAGCTGGCAAGCAGGGTGTGCTCTCTTGAAGGGTGGGAGAACTGGCAATGGGGTGGGGGAGGTGGCCATAATTAGGAGAATTCAAGGAGACATACACATCTCTTTTATTTACAAAATGCAGTGAAGAGAAAATATCTAGGTATTAGGATGTGATTATTCCAAACATAGAGAACACACAATAGAACCAAATGAAGGGAAAGCTACTATAACAGCTTAGATACTTTTTAAGGAGAACTTACAGTAAATCTGGGAATGCGAAAAAAATCACAGAGCTAGAATTTGTTTAGCACTCAGTGCAAAAGGCAAAAGTTGCTAAAACTGGAATGGACGGAGGCTCAGAATGTGGGCCCCGCAGCTGCTCTCTCTCCTGCAGTTCCATCCCCAGCCTCAGCCCTGACCTCTCCTCCGAAGCCCCTAAAGGGAGGAGTGTGGCTGAGATGGAAATTCTCAAGCACCAGAGCTGTTGGCTTGTTTGCATTTATTGCTTTAGGAACCCAGAGTGCACTCTTGCCCCCGGGGCCTGCCTGCCTGTGAGGCAGAGCTGGGGGCACTCAAAGCACAAGGCCTACCCCATCCTGCTTCTCCAGCCGGACTTGGAAACACAGGTGGGGCCTGGCCACGGAGTAAACTGGGCTCTCAGAGCACCATCAGGGAACTAGGGGGTGATGGGGGAGGCGGTGAGACGAGGCCTCTGTTCTGAAGGGCTCTGTCCTCCCTCTCAGCCCTGGGGGCCCATGGGGGTCCATGGAGGCCTGGCTGCTGCAGCCAGACCCCACTGACAGGGCTGAGTGTGCGCTCCCGGGACTCACCTTGAAGGCAGTTCTGTGTGGTCCCTACCCTCCCTGCAGCTGTTCCCAACACCAGGGCCTCCAGCAGTTTGTTCTGCTCTGGCTCCTGCTCCCACCCCTGCCAGGACAGATGGAGCCGTCCGAAACCATCTATGGCCAGTCGCTAGGAAAAGTGCCCTTCCTGTCCAGGAATGGGAGTGACAGCTGGGGGACTGGTCGGGCCCAGGAGGAGGGCCCCAGTGTGGGGTGTTCTGGGTGCCCGCAGCTACCTGGTGAAGGCTGCAATGGCAACCACCTGCAGGACGGCCTCCAGGCCGTGAAGGGCCAGGAGTGTGGCACTGAGGGCCCAGTCTGCCCACAACACCAGGGTCTGCCAAAGCAGGAAGTAGGCAGAGAGGAGAGCGGTGCCGGCCGTGAGGGCCAGGCTGGCGGCCAGCGGCCTCTCAGCCTCTGTCAGGTTGCCCCTGGTACCTGGAGAACAGAGCAAAAGGGGGAGTGAAGGTGGCGCAGGGTGATCCCCAGAGCCCACTGCCCGCAGGTACCTGGCAGGCTGCTGGGACCAGAGCAGATCCTTGCCCTACGTTCCTGGGGGGCCTGGGGAATTCCAGGGAAACAGCCCCCATGGCCACCCAGAACTCAGGAGAGCCAGAGAGCGTGTGCAGCACGGGCGTGAGCCCCTCCTGGGGCAAGTGCCCCTGCAAAACCAGTGTGATCTGTCTCTGGGTCTTCTGGGTCGGCTGTGTGGGCGAGGGTGAATTTGGTTTCTAAAATGATTCAACTGCATCTGCCACCTTTTCCTAATTCCAAGTGGAACTGAAGGGATTTTTTTGAAAAATTCCCAAAATATTTTTCTCTGGTCCAAGGCCAGTTCTGGAAAATTTCATGGATACGTATTAAAAACAAAACTGCGTATTTAGCAAACAAATGAGTCAGGCACTAGCTGAGCCCAGGTGCCTGGAGACCCTGCAGTGTGCGGCACGCTTGGGGAGGGTCCCGGTTGGCCTAGCAGCCCCCAGCAGGGCCAGACCACACCCTGTCCCCACCACCTTGGGGCAGGCCCAAGCCCCTGAAGATCCGGCCAAGAACCGGGCCTCCGTGCAGCAGTGGCGCTCGCACCCTCCCAGCAGTACCCACTCTGGGGGGCAAGCTGTAGAGGCTCCAGGACCATCTGTAAGTGCAGACGACACTGACGGCCGGGCACCCCTCAGTGGAATGGGCAACTGACAGAACTCGCCTCCATCCTCCTAGTGTGTCTGAGGCCTGGTAACAAGAGGAACGGTGGGGGCCACCCTTCTCTGCAGCCTCGGTTCCTCACTGGACATCGAGCATCGGGGTATATCTGTGTGTCAACAAGAGGGGTCCAAGATTCCAGCCTGGCAGGCGCAAAGTGCCCTGGAAGTGCCCACTGCGTTCCCCACGGCAGGGCAATGTTTCACAAACACATGTGTTTAGGTGCACGTGTTATGACCATGAGCACGCAGAGGGCTGGAAGCCTGTACCCCACTGGCCACAGAAGTGAGCTCTGGGGAGGGCAAATTTCCATGTTTTACTTCTGCACCCCTTGAATCTTGTACAAGAATATATCCTTGAACAAACTGTGTGGTTAAAAAAAGGGGAGTGAGGTACTTTGGAAGGCCAACGTGGGCAGACTGCTTGAGCCCAGGAGTTCAAGACCAGCCAGGGCAACACAGTGAAACCTTGTTTCCAGCCGGGCATGGTGGCTCACACCTGTATAATCCCAGCACTTTGGGAGGCTGAGGCGGGCAGACCACGAGGTCAGGAGATCGACACCATCCTGGCTAACATGGTGAAACCCTGTCTCTACTAAACATACAAAAAATTAGCCGGGCGTGGTGGCGGGCGCCTGTAGTCCCAGCTACTCGGGAGGCTGAGGCAGGAGACTTCTGTGAACCTGGGAGGTGGAGCTTGCAGTGAGCCGAGTTCGCGTCACCGCACTCTAGCCTGGGTGACAGAGTGAGACTCCAACTCAAAAAAAAAATTAGCCAGGCGTGGTGGCGGGCGCCTATAGTCCCAGCTACTTGGGAAGAGGGGGAGGGCTGAGGCAGGGGGATTGCTCGAGCCCAGGAGGTCAAGGATGAAGTGAGCTGTGATTGCACCACTGCACTCCAGCCTGGGCAACTGAGTGAGACCTCTCAAAAAAAGTAGGTCACTTGAAGGGGTTGCAGACTTGGGGATCCCTAGAGCTGGACTCGGGACGCTGGGGGCTCCCACCCCTCTAGACTCTGCTGCCTTTTGGGACCTGGCAGAACTCTCCAGGGCTCTCTCCTCAGACAGCCGAGGCCAAGGGGAAGGGGGTGCTGGTGAATATTCCAGAGCTCCGGATGTGGTGGTGGGCTGGGCTTCTGATCTCAGTGCCATTACCCAGTGACTTCTACAAGACACACTTCCAAACACAGACTCTCCCAACGATGCCCCCAGCGTTGTTTGTCTCTGGGACAAAACTTCTCGATTAATACTTAATGACACTGTAAGGTGAGCCTGCAAAGCAACTGGGTAAGCAGTTTGGATAAAAAACGTCTCCGAGAACCATACTGTAAAATAATTACTATTGAAAGGTTGTGGTAACAGAGAGCAACTCTTAGGACAGGTTCTTCACGGTGTTAACATGCACTCACCCAGGTATAACCGCAATGCTTCCAGAATCCCCATCAGAAACAGCAGAGCAAGATCGAGGACCAGGTAGTGGTGAGGACAGCTGAACACCTGACCTGGAGAGCAGAGGTGCAGACGGAACACAAGTTACCTGGCGCAGCAGCAGGAGCCGCCTCAGCTTGCCTTTTCCTTTTCCTTCTTTTTTTTTTTTTTTTGAGACAGGGTCTTGCTCTGTCACCCAGGATGGAGTGCAATGGCGCAATCTCAGCTCACTGCAACCTCCGCCTCGTGGGTTCAAGCAATCCTCTCACCTCAGCCTACTGAGTAGCTGGGACTACAGGCGCCCACCACCAAGCCCGGCTACTTTTTGTGTTTTTAGTAGAGATGGGGTTTCCCCATGTTGGCCAGGTTTGTTTCGAACTCCCGACCTCAAGTGATCTGCCCGCCTCGGCCTCCCAAAGTGTTGGGATTCCAGGCGTGAGCTGCCGCGCCCAGCCTGACTTACTTTTATACGTGATCATCAGGAGCGTGGCGAGGAAATACAGGGCGTAGTACGTTCCACTGAGATAAAACAGCATTTGAAGGGGAACTGAAGAGAGCTGGTGAGTGGTTAAGAATCCTCAAGCTCAACGGACCTGGGAGCAGCCTCCTAGGTGGCTGAACAAGAGAGGCTGGTTCTGTCATCTGTTTGGTGGCCACAGACACCACGGGACCATGGGGTCCTGGCAACGGCTCACTGCCCGTCTGAGGCTTCTACCACTATGCTGGCTGCCACTGGGGTCCCATGAGCTGGCAAGGCCTTTGTGGGACCCCCCCACCGTCCACGCCAGAACAATGCAGTCTGTGCACCGCAGCTTCTGCCCTCAGTGACTGTGGACTGGTCAGGGGATGCCTCCACACACTGGCACTCCCAGTGATGTCACCCTGACTCTGGCCCCAGTTATGAGTTACAGAGAAAAAATAACTTTGTCATTTTCTTTTTTTTTTTTTTTTGAGATAAGAGTCTTGCTCTGTTGCCCAGACTGGAGTGCAGCAGCACAATCTTGGCCCACTGCAACCTCCGCCTCCTGGGTTCAAGTGATTCTTCTGCCTCAGCCTCCTGAGTAGCTGGGATTACAGGCGTGCACCACCACACCCAGCTAATTTTTTGTATTTTTAGTAGGGACAGGATTTCACCACGTTGGCCAGGCTGGTCTCAAACTCCTGGCCTCAAGTGATCTGCCCACTTCAGCCTTCCAAAGTGTTGGGATTACAGGCATGAGCCACTGCGCTCTTCAGAGGAAATATATTTCTGTTTGGGGGGACTTAAGTATCTACTAGCCATTTCCTGAGCTGTGTACATTTCCTATTTGTTTATGCCAGTATGAGTCTATGGGGCCAGGCACAGTGACTCACGCCTGTGATGCCAGAGCTTCAGGAGGCCGAGGCTGCAGTGAGCTGTGATTGCCACACTCCAGCCAGGGTGAGAGCAAGGCTCCGTCCTTAAAATAAAATAAACAAACAAAAATAAAATAAAATGAATCTAGGGACATTCAAAGTGAGGGATTTCCATCTTCCTGCCACTACTGGCCGAGACAGAGGCAGGTGGCCATCCTCTTCGGAGCCAGGCAGTCTGGTGTGCTTAGCCACTTTGTACAGGGCTGAGCAGGCAGGGGATGGAGCCAACACAACTGATCCAAGGAAGTTACATCAACTCTCTAAATCTGTCAAGCAACACCCCCCTCTCCAAAGTGGAATTACTAGACAGAACTTAAGGAAAACGTGGGGTGAGGCCGAGTGCTCTCTGCGTGGCAGCAATTCGGGCCTCTGGGTGCTGTCCTGGAGGGGCACGCAGTAGGATACCACTGTGGAGGAGCCTCTCCCTGAAAGAGAAAGGGGCTGTGAGCAAGTCCCGACAGCCACCAGGAGGCTTTCCTGGGGCTGTGAGCAAGTCCCGAGAGCCACCAGGAGGCTTTCCTGGGGCTCGCTCCACACTGATAGGAACCACCCCTGCTTTATTCTCTTTTGATCTCATATTTGTAGAAAGCAGTAAACATATACCATGCGCCTGCCCCTAGGTATCTCCCGTGCCTCTCTAGCCATCCTTCAACGAGGCTAGGAGCCTCTGCCTTTCAGAACCTGAGGCTGGAGGCAGCGAGTATGGGAGGAACCATGGTGGGAAGTGAATCTTCCACTTCACCCTGGGCCAGACCCACCTGGCCCTCAGGGAAAGCAGCACCCTGAGCCTACCCAAACAGCAGCTCTCCTCGTTGTCTGTGGCGTCTCTGTATTTGCCACACATATATGACTAACGAAAACCTTTTCGGCCGGGCGCGGTGGCTCACGCCTGTAATCCCAGCACTTTGGGAGGCCGAGGTGGGCGGATCATGAGGTCAGGAGATCGAGACCATCCTGGCTAACATGGTGAAACCCCGTCTCTACTAAAAATACAAAAAAAAACTAGCCGGGCGTGGTGGCGGGCGCCTGTAGTCCCAGCTACTCGGGAGGCTGAGGCAGGAGAATGGCGTGAACCCGGGAGGCGGAGCTTGCAGTGAGCTGAGATCCGGCCACTGCACTCCAGCCTGGGCGACAGAGCGAGACTCCGTCTCAAAAAAAAAAAAAAAAAATTCCTTTGGAATTTTATCCCCAAACATCCCTCCAAAAATAAGAATTTTCTTTTTTTTTTGAGACGGAGTCTCACGCTGTTGCCCAGGCTGGAGTGCAGTGGCGCGATCTTGGCTCACTGCAAGCTCCGCCTCCCGGGTTCCCGCCATTCTCCTGCCTCAGCCTCCTGAGTAGCTGGGACTACAGGCGCCCACCACCGCGCCCGGCTAATTTTTTTGTACAAAAATAAGAATTTTCAAAACTAGCAATGCAGCAGTCCAATCTTTTTATCATGCAACCTCTTGGGCCTTCTCCCACCCCCACCTGAGAGATGACAGGAAGCTGGAGGAGTGAGTGGAGCCTCTTTCCGCATTTTCGATTCTGAGGTTTTGCATCTGAAGACTCCCCTGACTCATCCTGGATCCACGGTGACCTGGGTCGGACTAATTGTCTGAAAAGGGCTCACGCTAGTTGCACATGTGATATGTGCACGTCTCTACATGTGTAAATACATCAATATAGATCTAGAATTGGGTGGAAACCTTTCATAAAAGGAGGCTCAAGCTGCACCGCTGGGCGGCAGGCAGGACAACAACCTGAACACAGCCTCTCTGTTCCATTTCCACTTCAACGCCAGGGAGGGCAGGACAGAAACCTGGCGTTAGTGAGATTTTGTGGCTGATCCCACAGCTTCTTGAGCAGATCTGGGGCCTTCTGTGCCAGAGTTTGTGGAATCTCACATGGGCAAGAGTCTTGAGCCGGTAAATACAGGACATCGGCATCAGAGACTCAGAACAGGGCTCCTGGAAGAGGCGCCACAGGCTGGAAGCAGGAAGCCAAGTGCACGGCAAACCACGTCGCATCGTGTTACCGGCAGACCACTCTTTAAACCCGATCTGTTCTTTTCCAGGCCCTAGCTAAACCAGGCTACCTAAATACCTGTCATTATCTGTGATGATTTCGCATTAATTGGGGTTTTTGTCCCTTCTGTTCCTTTTCTTAGAGGTTGGCTTCTTAAACACTTCCAATATGTCTGCTAGTTGCTCATTGCTACAGATTGAAGTTGTGGCGTTTGGGGGAAAACTGTATAAAAGTCTTAAGTGATGTAACATTTAAATAATTAATATGAAGGGCGGCTATAACCAGCTGTTATAGGGCGGCTGTTCTAACGATTCTAGACCTGCAGGAGCTCATTCTGACTGAACGTCGCCCTGGCTTTCAGGACATTTTTGGTCAGTGACTTACTGTAATCACAATGTGGCTATGAATAGCTGTGTCAGGCGAAGTTAAACATGGAAGTAAAAGAGAACAAATGTTTTCCCTGATGTAACGGACAAGGTGTGTTAAGAGATCTTGTTCTGGTATACACTTAATTTTTTTAGAGACAGGGTTTTGCTCTATTGCCCAGGCTGGAGTGCAGTGGCGTGATCACAGCTCATTGCAGCCTCAGCCTCCCACGCAGCTGTGACCACAGGCTCCCTGGGGAAATTTTTTTTTTTTTTTTTTTGAGACAGATTTTCGCTCATTGCCCAGGCTGGAGTACAATGATGCGATTTTGTCCCACCACAACCTCTGCCCCCACAGGTTCGAGTGATTTCTCCTGCCTCAGACTCTCATGTAGCTGGGATTACAGGCATGCACCATCACACCAGGGTAATTTTGCATTTTTAGTAGAGACGGGGTTTCTCCATGTTGGTCAGGCTGGTCTCGAACCCTCGACCTCAGGTGATCTGCCCTCCTTGGCCTCCCGAAGTGCTGGGATTACAGGCGTGAGCCACTGCGCCCGGCCTTCCCCGGGGTAATTTTTAATTTTTTTTTTGTAGAAGGGGGTTTCGCACTGTTGCCCAGGCTGGAGTGCAGTGGTGTGATCATGGCTCACTGCAGTCTCAACCTCTTGAGCTCAAGTGATGCACCAGCTTCAGTCTCCCACGTAGCTGGGACCACAGGCTCCCCGGGCTAATTTTTAATTTTTTTTTTTTTGTAGAGGGGGGTCTCGCTCTGTCGCCCAGGCTGGGGTGCAGTGGCGCCATCACGACTCACTGTAGTCTCGACCTCCTGGGTTCAAGTGATCAGCCAGCCTCAGCCTCCAGAGTAGCTTGGTCCACAGGGGTGCGCCACCACGACCGGCTGATGTTTACAATTTTTCTGTAGAGAGGGTGTCTTGCTATGTTGCCCAGGCTGGTCTCAAATGATCCTGCAGCCTCGGCTTCCCAAAGTGCCAGGCTTACAGGCGTGAGCCACTGCGCCCAACCTAAACTTAATTTTTAACCTAATGAAAATACACAAACAAACCTGATTACTAGAGGCTGCCCTGCCTATGGAATAGCCATTCGTTATTCCGTTAAAACAAAGCACCTGATTTCCAGAGAACGCGCTCGAAGGTGTGGCACTTCAGCGCCCGCGTTTGAGCGCTCTGGCTGCACCCACAGACAGCAGAAGGCGGCCCCTCTGCAGCACGGCCGATTTACTGCTTTGGTCTGTCCCTTCCTCCTCTCGGAGGCGAGTCTCTCACGCAGGACGCCTGAGGCACGGGCACCCGCGGTTTCTTTGGCGAAGGTTCCAAGGCTACCGAAACCCCGCGCCCATCCCGCCCACGTGTCTTCACAAAAGCCACGCGCGGGACAAGAGCTGTCGGGGACCGGGTCCCCGAGAGCCGCTCCAAAGCCGCTCCGCATCCACCCTGCCCGGGCCCAGGCGCCCGCGCGCGGGGGAGCTCCTCGGGGCGCAGGACGCCCGCCACCCAGGCCAGGCCGCGCTTCTCAATGGGGTGACGGAGCTGTCTCGCTCACGTAGAGACGCTGGCACAGCCCCGTGAGCGCACCGAAAACGGAAACCAGATTGTCACCACAGGGAAACGCCGCGCCCGCCGCTGCTAGCCCGGAAGCCCCCACCCGCCCGAGCTCACCTCGCCGCGCGGCCGCCATCTTACCCGCCCCGCCCGCCGGTCCGTCGCGATCCCGGCAGCCTCTCGGCCAGCGCCGCTCGCGCTCCTTCGGCCATTTTCGCGTCTCCTGACGAAGGGGCCCGACCGCGCCGCGTTTCGGGAGCGGACGTCCGAGCCACGGCCGTAGTCCGTCCGGCACCGCTCGGGCACTTTCGGAAGGGAGGAGGCGGAGAACCGAGGTTCGGGAGCATTCGGGCTCGGGGACATTCGGCTCGTCTCGGCTCGGCCTCGGGCTGACTCGGCTCCCGCCGGCAGCGGGAACGGGCGAAACCCGCGGCACTAAGCTCTGTCTCTGAGAGGCAGAATTGCGCCAGGCGCGGGCGAAAATCTGCCTAGAGCCGTCCAGCCCTGTCGGCCGGGGACAACAGCCGTCTCAGCCTGTTAGGCAGTGAGGAGAACCGGGGCTCAGTCTCTCGGAAGCCCTCGTGCGGACTCGGACCTATTCGGACTGACTCGGCTTCCTACTTCGGGGAGCTTCGACCCTCCTCGGTTCAGGACTCGGTCTCGGCTCGGCGGCTTCGTGCAGATTCGGCTCTTATTCGGGCAGCCTCGGTTCGCCTCGGTTCCGCTCCACGGGCAGACTCGGCTCGGCTCTGCTCGGCGGCTGGCTGCCTTTTCGGTCCCTGTTCGGGCGGCGGCTTCGGGCGGCCTCGGCCCAGCTCGGGCGTCCTCTTCGGGCCCCGCTTCGGGCTCCGCGACCGGCGCTTCGGGCGGCCCCGGACGGCGCCTTCGGGAAGGCTCGGCGGAGTCCGGATGGAGGACTCGGACTCGGCGGCAAAGCAGCTGGGCCTGGCTGAGGCGGCGGCGGTGGCGGCCGCGGCCGCTGTGGCGGCGGCGGCCGCGGCCGCGGCGGGAGGCGAGGCGGAGGAGCCGGTGCTGAGCAGGGACGAGGACTCGGAGGAGGACGCAGACTCGGAGGCGGAGCGGGAGACTCCGCGGGTCACGGCAGTGGCGGTGATGGCGGCGGAGCCCGGGCACATGGACATGGGTGCCGAGGCCCTGCCCGGCCCCGACGAGACCGCCGCTGCCGCAGCCTTCGCAGGCAAGTGCGCCCGCCGGCCTCTCGCCTCGTCCGGTTCCCGCGCGCCTACCCCGCACACCTGCCCCGCACAACTGCCCCACGTGACCAGCCCGCCACACCTGCCCCTCACACCTGCTCCACGTGACCAGCCCGCCCCACCCGCCCTGCACAACTACCTCTCACACCTGCCCCACATGACCACACTGCCCCACCAGCCCATCCCACCTGCCCCACATACCTGCTGCAGGTGACCAGCCTGCCCCACCTGCCACAGACACCTGCCCCACCCGCCCCTCACACCTGCCCCACGTGATCAGCCTGCCCTACCTGACCCACACACCTGACCCACACACCTGCCTCTGGTGACCCACCCAGCCTCACCTGCCCTGCCCTGCACACACCTGCCCTCACCTCCCCTTTTCTTTGTGGCAGCCCTGCCTCCTACTGGTCCCCCTGTGCAGCCCTGCCCCTGCCCTGCCTTCATCTATCCTGGCTCCCCCCACCCACCTGTCCTGGAGAAGCCCGGGGGTGGATGGGCACCTGTGGTCACCAGGAACCCCCACGTCCTGAGGGCCAGTTCAGGTATGACCTGAGTACTGAGGAGCCAGGGGTGGGCAGCCTGCTGGAGGCCATTATGCCAGAGGTCAGCATGGCTGTGTGGTGGCCCAGGGGACCCGCGGAGTTACCTGTGCAGGCTCCTCTCCCAGTCCTCCCTCTTCCTCTTGCCTTTTTCCCTAAGGACCTGCTCCTTCTGCCTCCTTGTCGGGCTCCCTGTGGGGAGGCCGCCGTGGCTTGCCAGCCCATATTTTTCTGTAAGCTGCTCATAGTTTCTTGCCACACAGAGCAGCCTCCTTCTCAGGCTCCAAAACACTGGGAGCCCGGGGCAGAACTCACAGATGCCCTACAGGGCTGTTGCCATCCAGCACCTCCTGTGTCCCGCCCTTGTGTCAGTGGGGCATAGACTTCCCCGCCCACCAGCTTCCCAACGCACTGCGCTCTTCCCCATTGGAGCTCCCGAGTGTCCCCCAGGGACTCGCAGCTCAGTGTTCAGACCCTTGGAGGAGCCCCTTGTTGCGTTGTGAGGCACTTTTCCCCTAAGGAGCTTTGTGCGTTTAGGAACTGGACCCCAGTCCTGGTGTGCCGGGTATGTCAGGGCGTTGCATGTGCTCTGGGTGCTGCTTTGGCCCGGGGGCTGTCCCAGCAGTGTCTGGGCTTCCCTTAGTCCACTGAATGGCCCTCAAAGGCAAGGGGGTCACTGCTGCTTGTTTGGTTGGTTAAGAAGAAAAAGGGAGGGAAAGCTTTGTGACTCTCAGGTTGGCTTTCGTGGCTAAACTCTGGTTTGACGTTGGGATTTGGAGCCATGATGTTGACTTCAGGTTTTTGTCATTTTTGCACGTATTTTTCTGAATGCATAAAAGAAAAATGATGCTGTCCATCATGATGTCAGAGAAATACGTTGACGTATGTTTTTTTCTGAAAAATATGGTAGTTGTGTTTTGATGTGGTAAAAGCTGAAGTCAAGTGGTTTCCAGGTTTAAGGAACTCAGCAGGACACGCTGCCGCCTGAGGCGGCTTTGGGCGGATGCTCCCAGGGCTGCCGTGGGCCTGGCGTTCAGCTCTCACTGTGGCCCCACACCGCCTGCTGGGGATTGTGGTGCTGAGAGGCGAGGATGAGTGAGCCCTGCACCTGGTGTGATCTGGTGGTGGAGACAGACAGCAAAGAGGCTTTTTTTTTTTTTTTTTGACACGGAGTTTCGTTCTTGTTGCCCAAGCTAGAGCGCAGTGGCGCGATCTTGGCTCACTGCAGCCTCCTCCTCCCGGACTCAAGCGATTCTCCTGCCTCAGCCTCCCGAGTAGCTGGGATTACAGGCATGCGCCACCATGCCCAGCTAATTTTGTAATTTTAGTAGAGATGGGGGTTTCTCTATGTTGGTCAGACTGGTCTCGAACTCCCGACCTCAGTTGATCCGCCCGCCTCTGCTTCCCAAAGTACTGGGATTACAGGCGTGAGCCACTGCGCCTGGCTGCAAACAGGCATTTTTAAGGGCAGTTTGGGTGAGTGCTGGGTTAATGGTATGGATGGTATGGTCAGGACACATTCAACTAGTATCTTTTTTTTTTTTTTTTTCCTTGAGATGGAGTCTCACTTTGTCGCCCAGGCTGGAGTGCAGTGGTGCGATCTCAGCTTACTGCAAGCTCCGCCTTCCGGGTTCACGCCATTCTCCTGCCTCAGCCTCCCAAGTAGCTGGGACTACAGGCGCCCGCCACCACGCCCAGCTAATTTTTTGTATTTTTAGTAGAGACGGGGTTTCACCATGTTAGCCAGGATGGTCTCGATCTCCTAACCTCATGATCCGCCCGCCTCAGCCTCCCAAAGTGTTGGGATTACAGGCGTGAGCTACCACGCCCGGCCTCAACCGGTATCTTTTTTTTTTTTTTTTTTTTTGAGACGGAGTCTCGCTCTGTCGCCTAGGCTGGAGTGCAGTGGCCGGATCTCAGCTCACTGCAAGCTCCGTCTCCTGGGTTTACGCCATTCTCCTACCTCAGCCTCCGGAGTAGCTGGGACTACAGGCGCCGCCACCTCGCCCGGCTAGTTTTTGTATTTTTTAGTAGAGACGGGGTTTCACCGTGTTAGCCAGGATGGTCTCGATCTCCTGACCTCGTGATCCGCCCGCCTCGGCCTCCCAAAGTGCTGGGATTACAGACTTGAGCCACCGCGCCCGGCCAACCGGTATCTTTTAAGTATCTGCTGTGTGCCAGACATTGCCCTGGGCACAGAACATTCTAGAACTCGGTGACAGACGAGCCACTTGCTTGGCCTGGGAGCATCACAGGAAGACTTCGCAGAGGCAGAGAGGAGGGTGTGGGGGTGTTGGCAGCAGAAAGTGTTTCTCTAGAAACACTGCAACACGCAAAGGCTGGAGCTGCAGGACCTGTCTGGGATGACAAGGGCAGGAGGTGGGGTGTAGCTGACCTCTGTGGTACCTGCCCTGTGTGCAGACGCTGCCAGAGGGCCTGTCTGCATGCCAGGGGGCCGAGTTCCATGTTGTAGGGGGTGCGGTGGGGTGGCACCAAGGGGCACAGGCAGGTTAGATGTACTTTTTAGGAGGAAGGGGTCAGAGACCAAGGGCAATGGCGGTAAGCATGGGGCTGAGGTCACCTGACGGTGGTGGCCTGACCCCTGTGGTGGAGGAGAGGCAGGAATGGAGCTGCAAGAGTGGGTCCAGGAGGTGTCCTCACCTGTGGGGAGGCCGAGAGCTCATTGTAGGCGCAGGACACACCTGACTGGCAGGACACAGCCACGCCACAGAAGGAGATAGAGTCCCAGTGGTGATTTGGTGGAGCTGGGGCTGGCTGGGGCATGGGGATGGGTGGGTTTGTTGTGTGCATTTTTTTACTGCACATAAAAGGCTTTACTGGGGAAGAATAGATTTCCTTTCTCTTTCCTGGAAGAGCCAAATGACTTAGACTGTGGAATAGAAATGGTAGTCGAGCGCCCGTTCATGCAAGTGTTAAGGTCTTCCCGGGTTACAAGTGCGCATACCCCAGGGGGAGTCGCTTTGTTTGAAGCGCCTGAGTGAGGCTGTTCGCTTTGTCCGTTCTGGCTTTCGTTGCTTCTTAAATGAGGCTCCTTCTGTTGCAGAGGTGACCACAGTGACAGTGGCCAACGTGGGGGCTGCTGCAGACAATGTCTTCACCACGTCTGTGGCCAACGCGGCGTCCATCTCAGGACACGTTCTGGTAAGCTGTTCTGTGCGAGTGGTGCCACGCTGGGGGCCTTGGGCTTCCCAGAGGCTCTCCCGGGGTTCAGCCCGTCGTGCGCGTCTGCTCTGTGAGCTGGGGAGGGAGGCACTGGCTGGCTCTGCTCTCAGAAGCCTTCAGGCTGTGCTGGGGTGGGAGAACGTAGAGCTGAGGCAGAAGCTGCCTCACAAGGCCGGGTGAAGAGTCACACTTCATCGGATGGGCTGGTGGCCTGCATCGGGCGGGGACTCCCAGCTCCTGACCCAGCCCAGGCTGCTGTCCGCCCACAGTTCAGCCTCTGCCCGAGGCCCGGCGCTACCTGTGCTCCTTACTCCTGTAGCTGCAGGGCCAGCTGAAGGAAGCAGGGCGTTTCCCTCCCCCATATCCTGTTCTCATAGCGTTTATGGCGCAGTCTCCCACCCTCCTTCATTCTGCACGCCTGACTGCCGTCTGCTTAGGAAACTGCTGAAAGCCAGTTGTGTGTCAGATAGTGTCTGTGCCACCTTCAGAGCCCTTTCGTGATCATGTTGTATCAGCTTGTTTTATATTTTATATGTGGGGCCTTCGGCGACCTGGGGACATCGGGTCAACCAGGGCAGGCAACCTTGTTTCCAAGTGGCAGATGCCGGGGTGGGTCCAGTCTCCAGAAAGGGGTTTTCCCTGGGACCACTGGCACCTGTTACTTGTTGTCTTTTTAGCCTTGGTCACGCACCTGGGACATCATCCTCATATACCTGAAAGCAGAGTGGTTGTTTGTGTGTTTTGTTTTTGAGATGGAGTCTTGCTCTGTCACCTAGCCTGGAGTGCAGTAGTGCGATCTAGGCTCCTTGCAACCTCTGCCTCCTGGGTTCAAGCCATTCTTGTGCCTCAGCCTCCTGAGGAGCTGAGATTACAGGTATGTACCACCATGCCAGGCTAAGTTTTGTAATTTTAGTAAAGACAGGTCACCATGTTGTCCAGGCTGGCCTCAAACTCCTGACCTCAGGTGATCTGCCCGCCTTGGCCTCCCAAAGTGCTGGTGTGAGCCACCACACCCGGCCAGAAAGCAGAGTTATTGTTAGAATGGCAGCAAACAGAAAACTTGTGAAGGACTTCAGTAAAAACATAAGAAACTTGGAAACTTCCTTCCCTCCCTCCCTTCCTTCCTTCCTTCTTTTTTGACAGAGTCTTGCTCTGTTGCCCAGACTGGAGTGCAGTGGAGTGATCTCAACTCACTGCAACCTCCACCTCCTGGGTTCACCATGTTGTCCAGGTCGTCTCAAACTCCTGATCTCAGGTAGCTACCACCTCGGCCTCCCAATGTGCTGGGATTACAGCATGAGCCACCGCGCCCAGCCCAGACACTTGGTTTATTTCTGATGGGTGTGAGAACACACACAGGCTGACCCGTGGCCATGCAATGATCTGTGCTTTCGGTCAGGCTGCTCCTTCCTGGCAGCGGGGTCTGGGCGCCTCCTCATTTCCTAGGAGGGGCTGAAACCCAAGGCACCTGCGGGTGCCTGGAACATGCTGCCATCATGGAGCAGCGGTGTCCTGCAAGTGCCTGCAGAGGCCAAGGCTAGTCTTCTCCCCTCCAGGCCAGGAAGACCAGAGACTGGTGTGTTCCTGTTTAGAAACTGACAACAAAGCAGGGCACGGTCTGAAATAACTGTATGTTCCCTTCCTAAGAAAAATAGTCTGTGACTCTTAAACAGACACAAGACATTCCCTTTCTCCAGTGAAGAGCTGCCGGTCTTTGGTGACTCAGGCACAGTGGTAGGACCCCCATTGTGAGGTGTTGGCCCGTGGGCCTCCGTGAGCCCAGGCGCCAGGCATGTGTGTTGGGGGACCCTCAACTCCATGAGAAACTTCTCAAGTGCCCTGATTCGACAGTGACATTTTCAGATGTAAGAAATAGTTGTCAGCCGGGCGCGGTGGCTCACGCCTGTAATCCTAGCACTTTGGGAGGCTGAGGTGGGTGGATCACGAGGTCAGGAGATCGAGACCATCCTGGCTAACATGGTGAAACCCTGTCTCTACTAAAAATACAAAAAATTAGCTGGGCATGGTGGCAGGTGCCTGTAGTCCCAGCTACTCGGGAGACTGAGGCAGAAGAATGGTGTGAACCTGGGAGGCGGAGCTTGCAGTGAGCCGAGATCAAGCCACTGCACTCCAGCCTGGGGACAGAGTGAGACTCCGTCTCAAAAAAAAAAAAAAGAAAAAGCAAAAAAAGAAACAGTTGTCTTCTCGCTTTGCCTCGGTTGGTTTTGTATTCAGAATTAAAATCTTGGGGCACCCAGAACGCTGGGTTCGGAGATGCCCCTGGAAGTCTCTGGTCTGCCTCACTGCTGGGGCAGAGCCTGCAGGCCAGAGTTTGTCAGACGACTTGACCAAGGTGGGGTTCAAGTTCCAGCAGTGGTGTGTGGGCATGGGGACTCTGGCTGCCTGTGGTGGGGTCTGTGCAGCTTGAAGGGTGATTTTGGAAGCAGGCAGCAGTTGCAGCAGCTTCAGCCAGCGTGGAAATGTGGTTTTGAGGCCCCGGTCTCCCGTCGCCATCTGGAAGGGGCTCTGCAGGGTGGTCCTGCACGAGGCCTCGTCTGTGGTGGCCAGCGCGGTCTGTTGGAGACCCTGCATGAGGACGGTGACCTGTGGGAGCTGCTCAGGCAGACGTCAGGGTGTTTCCTGTTCGTGGAGCACGTGTCTTCTTTCCCTTGGACAAGTGATGGCCGGCGTTTTCCTCAGCACCACACAGACTTCGGCACTGCCTGCTCTTGTTCTTGGCTCTGTTTTTGAGTCTTTGAGAGATATCTTTGGAAAAGATATGGGGTGCCTAGGCGGGCGTCCCTTCTTGGTGAGAACAGCCGTAGCCCTGTTGGAGGACGGCCCAGCTGGGCTCAGGGACACACCTCGTGTCATGCTTGGACGTTACCTGACGGAGCGGTTTTTCCTTCTAGTCTGGTAGGACGGCCCTTCAGATCGGGGACAGCCTGAACACCGAAAAAGCCACACTGATTGTCGTCCACACAGATGGGAGCATCGTGGAGACCACCGGGCTGAAGGGCCCGGCAGCTCCCCTCACCCCAGGTACAGCAGTGCCTGCTCCCCAGGCCTGGGCAAAACACGTTTCAGAATAGCTAGAATTTATTTCAGGAATTTATTTACTTCTTTTTGTGGTAAATTTGGAATATCAACTATTAATGGATTTTAAGTAGAAGCCGTGGAATTCTCCTGGCGGAGAAGAGTTTTCCCGCCGTTGAAGGAGGTGGTGCTGCTGGGGAGGTGGGTGTCTGTGAGGGGAGTGCATGCTGTATGTACTTCCTGGCGTCCCGCCTCTCACCTTCACACACTTTCTCTGCCCAAGGTCCTCAGTCTCCTCCAACCCCTCTGGCTCCCGGCCAAGAAAAAGGTGGAACTAAATACAACTGGGACCCCTCTGTGTACGACAGTGAGCTGCCCGTGCGGTGCCGGAACATCAGCGGCACTCTGTACAAGAACAGGCTTGGCTCAGGTGAGGGCTGCCGCTTCAGACTCCAAAGTTGTATTTCCCTTTGTAGCCCCACTAGGATAAATTGGGGGCTGAGAAAGATGAAAATCGTGGCACCTAGAACTAGTTAGGAAGACAGGGCCGGACGCGGTGGCTCACAACTGTAATCCCAGCACTTTGGGAAGCTGAGGCAGGCAGATCAAGGGCTCAGGAGATTGAGACCGTCCTGGCTAACACGGTGAAACCCCGTCTCTACTAAAAATACAAAAAATTAGCTGGGCGAGGTGGCAGGCACCTGTAGTCCCAGCTACTCCGGAGGCTGAGGCAGGAGAATGGCGTGAACCCGGGAGGCGGAGCTTGCAGTGAGCGGAGATCGCGCCACAGCACTCCAGCCTGGGCGACGGAGCGAGCCTGTGTCTCAAAAAAAACAACAACAACAACAACAAAGAAGACAGAAGGTGCAAGTGACACCCAGTTCCTGTGAACTAGAGCTGAGGCCTGGGAGAGGCACTGGGCAGGGCTGGGCCTGGGACCCATTTAGGGGTGAAAAACCATCGTGACCCACGGGATAGGAGACAAGCAAGAAGAAGTGGGAGGGAGGCAGGGCTGGGACGTGTTCCTCAAGTTGCCAGGTCAGCTTGGGACTTGTAGACAAAGGCTCTGGAAGTGGGTACTAGAGGTGCTCAGTGTGGGACCTGGTCGAGCTTGCAGTGCCTGCGGACAGTGGATGGAGAGATCACGTAGGGGATCGGAGGCGCAGGCTGCAAAGGCAGACCCGTGGTGGCCCTGTCAGGGCCAAGTACACGGGTGGGTGAGATCACACAAGCTGCTGGGGTACTGGTGCTCGTGGAATGGTGGAGGAGGTCCCAGGAGGGAGGTGATGGCAGAGGCGACATTCCTACCTGCTGTCATCGTGACTGCTGCTTTTCCTTGCAGGCGGCCGGGGACGGTGCATCAAGCAGGGGGAGAACTGGTACAGTCCCACCGAGTTTGAGGCCATGGCAGGAAGAGCCAGCAGTAAGGACTGGAAAAGAAGCATTCGCTACGCAGGCCGACCCCTGCAGTGCCTCATCCAGGTATCGTTTGTGCGTCCTCACCTGTGCTCAACACACAGCTTGGATGCGGGGCCTCCGAGGTGGCCCAGCCAGAGGGCGGGCACAGACCACGGGGTCAGACACACGGGGTTTGCAGCCTCCACCTCGTGTCCGTGTGGCCTTGGATGAGTGACTGACCCTCTCGTATTTCAGTTTCCGGATTTTTCACATGGGGATGATGATGATCGTGACCCTGTGAGGATTGTTGGGAGAAGTGCATGAGGTCACAGCGCCTGGCACAGAGCAGTTGTAGAAAGGGGGTGTGTCAAATACACAAAAAATGGAAACAGTGGAAGTTAAGATAATCGTTCCTGTTTGAATGCATGTGACCCTTTCAAAGCCGCCTAACTTTTCTTCTGTCTGCTAAAAAGGAGGACTTCTGATTCCTCTTCCAGTTTAGCTCCTGTGTGTTGTTAAGGAAGCAATTCCTCTAGAGCCTTTTGCAAATCTTGAAAGGAAAGAGATGGGTTCTGCCACCAATAATGGCACTGTGAAGAAGAGAAGTCTCTGGAAATTACTGGTGGTCGTCTGCTTCTTTTTTGGAGACAGTCTCACCTTGTTGCCCAGACTGGAGTGCAGTGGTTTGATCTTGGCTCACCACAACCTCCACCTCCCAGGCTCAGAGGATTGTCCTGCCTCAGCCTCCCAGGTAGCTAGGATTACAGGCGCCCGTCACCACACCTGGGTTTGTTTTTTTTTTTTTTTAGTAGAGATGGGGTTTCACCCTGTTGGCCAGGCTGGTCTTGAACTCCCGACCTCAAGTGAGACATCCACCTCAGCCTCTCAAAGTGCTGGGATTACAGGCGTGAGCCACAGTACCTGGCCTAATTTTTAATGGAGATCGGGTTTCACCAGGCTGGCCAGGCTAGTCTCGAACTCCCCACCTCAAGTGAGCCGCCCGCCTCGGCCTCTCAAAGTGCTGGGATTACAGGCATGAACCACCATGCCCGGCCCTCATTTCTCAGAACTTTTTTTTTTTTTTTTTTTTTTTTGAGATGGAGTCTCACTCTGTCGCCCAGGCTGGAGTACAGTGGCATGATCTCAGCTCACTGCAAGCTCCGCCTCCCGGGTTCACGCCATTCTCCTGCCTCAGCCTCCCGAGTAGCTGGGACTACAGGCGCTGCCACCACGCCCGGCTAGTTTTTTGTATTTTTAGTAGAGACGGGGTTTCACCATGTTAGCCAGGATGGTCTCGATCTCCTGACCTCGTGATCCGCCCGCCTCGGCCTCCCAGAGTGCTGGGATTACAGGCGTGAGCCACCGCGCCCGGCCATTTCTCAGAATTTTTGTCTTTATGAGGTTGGACACGGTGGCTTACTCCTGTAATCCCAGCACTTCAGGAGGCCGAGGTGGACTGATTGCTTGAGGCCAGGAGTTCGAGACCAGCCTGGCCAACATGGCAAAACCCCGTCTCTACTAAAAATACAAAAATTAGCTGGGTGTCGTGGCACAAGCCTATAATCCCAGCTTCTTGGGAGGCTAAGGCACGAGAATTGCTTGCGCCGGGGAGGCAGAGGTTGCAGTAAGCCGAGAACGTGCCACTGCACTCCAGCCTGGGCAACCCAACAAGACTCTGTCTCAAAAAAAAAAAAAGAGTTTTTGTATTTATGAATGACAGGTAAATGGTAGAAGTGGTTGAAATCTTCTGTTATTGAATGATTCACATTTAGGGGCTGACTTTCTAATGCGTGGTGCTTCTTTTTGCATTTCAGGACGGGATCTTAAACCCTCACGCTGCCTCTTGCACCTGTGCTGCCTGCTGCGACGACATGACCTTAGTAAGTTGCCAGCATGTCTGGAGCAGGAGCACTTGGTGGAGCTGGGGGTGGCTGAGTGGGTCCCACAGCCCTTGGCCCCTTGGCTGTTTCCCTCTTGCCCTCTGCCTTGGAGAGGGATACTATCCTTGCTTCTCCTCTGCTGCTCTGTCCCCTGCTCCCTGATACACCACAATGAAACCTGATGTCTCGATGCGGGGGCACGTGGTTGGCCCCCATGATGTTGCTCAAAGAACATTTATGGAAACCTTAAGTAATGAAAAGCGGTTATAATGTCACCGCCTTAACTCTAAAACTAAACATACACACTTTTCCTTGTATGTGTGCTGTTAGATATTCTGCATTTTATAACGTGTCAGAAAAATGCTACTGTAAACTTACTCATGAATAGAGCTTTTAATATCTTTTTGATCGGCCGGGCGTGGTGGCTCAAGCCTGTAATCCCAGCACTTTGGGAGGCCGAGACGGGCGGATCACGAGGTCAGGAGATCGAGACCATCCTGGCGAACACGGTGAAACCCCGTCTCTACTAAAAAAATATAAAAAACTAGCCGGGCGAGGTGGCGGGCGCCTGTAGTCCCAGCTACACAGGAGGCTGAGGCAGGAGAATGGCGTAAACCTGGGAGGCGGAGCTTGCAGTGAGCTGAGATCCGGCCACTGCGCTCCAGCCCTGGCAACAGAGCGAGACTCCGTCTCAAAAAAAAAAAAAAAAAAAAATCTTTTTGACGTATTTCCTTATTCTGAATTCTTAACTATTTGACAAAGACCCAAAATAATTTTCTTTTTCTTTTTTTTTTTGAGACGGTGTCTCACTCTGTCACCCAGGGTGGAGTGCAGCGGCGCGATCTCGGCTCACTGCAACCTCCGCCTCTGGATTCAAGCAATTCTCCTGCCTCAGCCTCCCGAATAGCTGGGATTACAGGTGTGAGCCACCACGCCCAGCTAATTTTTGTATTATTAGTAGAGATGGGGTTTTGCCATGTTGGTCAGGCTGGTCTCAAACTCCTGACCACCGGTGATCTGCCCGCCTCGGCCTCCGAAAGTGTTGAGATTACAGGCGTGAGCTACTGCACCTCAGAAAAAAAAAAAAAAAAACATGGAGAGACCTACCATGTTCTTGGGGTGAAACAGTAAACACCCTAGAATTGTCTAGTTTATATATAGATTTCATGTGATTCTAGTGGAAAAAACAATTTTGTGAATGTAAAATAATTTTGAAGTTGATTTGGAAAAGCCAGTAGGTGAGACTCTTAGAGATGCTGGAGGAGTAAAGGAGCCGGGAGGAGGCGTCGGTCCCATTGGCAGTCGAGCCTGCGGGTAGATCATTTGCAGGGGCTCCAACGCTGAAGTACTTCAATGTCAGTCTAGGAAATCATGAACAGGGTCTGTATGTGGAAGGTACTGAAAAAAATGCTAAAGAAAGAGACCAGAGAAGATTGAAATACATCAACAGACATCCTGTGTCCGTGGATTAGAAGACTCAATATAGTAAAGATGTGACTTTTTCCCAAGTTGATTCATAGGTTTAACACGATTACTATCAAAATCCCAGCAGGATTCTTTTTAGATGCTGACAAACTGATTCTAAAATTTATATAGAAAGGTAAAGGAAATTTAAAAAGCCAAAACAGTTTTGAAATAAACATTTAAATGGTTGGAATCACATTGCGGGGTTTTGTTTTTTTTTTTTTTTTTTGAGATGGAGCCTCGCTCTGCCGCCCAGGCTGGAGTGCAGTGGCCAGATTTCAGCTCACTGCAAGCTCCGCCTCCCGGGTTCACGCCATTCTCCTGCCTCAGCCTCCCGAGCAGCTGGGACTACAGGCGCCCGCCACCACGCCCGGCTAGTTTTTTGTATTTTTAAAGTAGAGACGGGGTTTCACCGTGTTAGCCAGGATGGTCTCGATCTCCTGACCTCGTGATCCGCCCGTCTCGGCCTCCCAAAGTGCTGGGATTACAGGCTTGAGCCACTGCGCCCGGCCTACATTGCGGGGTCTTAAGACTTACTAGCTCGTGACAGTAATCAGGACAGTGTGGCATTGGCAGAAGAGACCCCCAAAATCTGGGTCAGACTAGAGTGTCGTAGACTCCAGCAAATGGCCTTGGAGCGACTGGACGTTCATCGGCAGAGACAAAGGATGACCTAAACTTCACACTTGGTACAAAAATGAATTCAAAATGGGTCACAGATCTAAAGTAAAAGGTAAAACTATAACATTTTTAGGAGAAAACACATTGGAAAATCTTCCTGACCTAGAGTTAGAACTAGGATTTCTTAGATTGGACTTTATCACATTTTAAAACTTTTGGCTTCCACTTGGGGAATGGTGGTGTGATAAGCTCAGTGGACCAACTCTCCACAGAAATAACTAGTGAAAACTGTGAAAAAATAACCCCTTAAGGTCTCCGGAAATTGTCCTAGGTGCATATAGCAAATAAAGAAACATCCAGGAAAATGTACTGAGTCTTGGAAAGAGCAGTGAGGATTGTGACATTTAAGCTAGGACCAGCTCCTTCCCTCCCTTTCTGCCCCCAGCTCCCGATGGAGGAGGCTCCATTCTGGGTGGTTGTGACCAAGAAAACAGGGTTCCCACTCCTCACAGCTCCCGGTCAAGGGATGTGGTATCTCACTGGGAGGGGCAGGCCACTAGCGGTTCTCAACCCCTTCAGCTCCAATTTGCAGTAAATTCCTGGGAAGTGTGACTGAAAATCTCTTCAGTCAGCCCCACTCAGAGGGCAGAGGCATTACTCAGAGGTGGGAGGCCAAGCATAGGGAGGCCCCAATTTCCCTCAACCCAGGTTGCCCATGGGGTGGAACGTCCACGCAGTGAGAGGCTGCCGCCCCCCCTCACAGAGCCCGGCTGATGCAACAGAGTCCCTCTGATGGACCCAGGCGCTGTTCCGCCTCGAGGTCTGGAGTAGGGGCTCCAACATTCAGCCCCAAAGAGAGAGAGGCTGTAAGAACACAGAGTTCCAAAGCCCCTCCCAAAGGAACTGACTTGATTTGAAACAGGAAGGGGATGTTCAAAACAATGGACATTTTGGTGGTCAGCAGTTAAGAGGAGGCCAGCAGTTGCATTAGAGCAAGAAACTAAACTAGGTCAGCAGGTTTACCAGAGAGGCGAGGAAAGCCACAGCTAAGAACCCACTGGGGAAACAAGCCCTCAAGTTCTAACCTCTTGGTAAAGAAGCCCTAATTTAATCGGCTCAGACAGTGGAGCAGTGTGTGCCCCAGGGCATTGTTGGAAGTAATGGAGCAGGCAGCTGGCGGTTAGTTGATTCTGACACTTGACTCAACCAACAGCTTAACAGAGATCAGGGAGAGAGACAGCCAAAATCCCCACCACCAAAGGTGACTGCACCCCCAGGGCTGAGCCCTCAGAGGAGCAGCAGCCGAGGCCGCCCCAGGAGAACAGTTTCAGTTAAAGGGTCCAGCCCCATCCCTGAATAATAAACAAGCAGACAGCAGCCAGGAGCTGGGGGAAAGGAGAACAGCTTTCCACTGTTGCTACAGTGTATCACCTGTGTTATCTGATTCTTTTTTTTTTTTTTTGAGACGGAGTCTCGCTGTGTCGCCCAGGCTGGAGTGCAGTGGCGCGATCTCGGCTCACCGCAAGCTCCGCCTCCCGGGTTTACGCCATTCTCCTGCCTCAGCCTCCGAGTAGCTGGGACTACAGGCGCCCGCCACCACGCCCGGCTAGTTTTTTTTTTGTATTTTTAGTAGAGACGGGGTTTCACCATGTTAGCCAGGATGGTCTCGATCTCCTGACTTCGTGATCCACCCGCCTCGGCCTCCCAAAGTGCTGGGATTACAGGCTTGAGCCACCGCAAGAGTCTAAGACATGCAAAGAGCCATGAACCATACACAGGAGGAGAGCAACAGAAATTGCCTGGAGTGGCCGGGATATTGGGTTTAACAGGCAAAAGCTTTAAAACAGCCGTCCTCAGTATGTTCAGAGGACTGAAGAAGACCACAGCTAGCGACTGCATGGAAGGTCTGAAGACACTGTCTCCTCACTGGGGAATGTCAATGAAGAGATAGAAATTATTAAAAAAACAAAAACAAAAACAAAGTCGGGCGCAGTGGCTCTCATGCCTGTAATCGCAGCACTTTGGGAGGCCGAGGAGGGTGGATCACGAGGTCAGGAGATTGAGACCATCCTGTCTAACATCTTGAAACCCTGTCTCTACTAAAAATGCAAAAAATTAGCTGGGCGTGGTAGCGGCACCTGTAGTCCCAGCTACTTGGGAGGCTGAGGCAGGAGAATGGTGTGAACCCGGGAGGTGGAGCTTGCAGTGAGCCTAGATTGCGCCACTGCACTCCAGCCTGGGTAAGAGAGCGAGATTCCGTCTTTAAAAAAAAAAAAAAAAAAAAGCCGGGCGCGGTGGCTCAAGCCTGTAATCCCAGCACTTTGGGAGGCCGAGACGGGCGGATCACGAGGTCAGGAGATCGAGACCATCCTGGCTAACATGGTGAAACCCCGTCTCTACTAAAAAATACAAAAAACTAGCCGGGCGCGGTGGCGGGCGCCTGTAGTCCCAACTACTCGGGAGGCTGAGGCAGGAGAATGGCGTGAACCCGGGAGGCGGAGCTTGCAGTGAGCTGAGATCCGGCCACTGCACTCCAGCCTGGGCAGCAGAGCGAGACTCCGTCTCAAAAAAAAAAAAAAAAAAAAAAAGTCAAATGGAAATTGTAGAATTAGAAAGAAGAATAACTGAATGAAAAATTCACTAGAGTCTCAACAGGTTTGAACTGACAGAATAGACGTTCTGAGCATGTGTCCGGCAGCCTTGTGTGGTGCTGGGCTTGTGAGGGTCTCAGGTCGGAGGCGGGAGTGTCCCAGGCCCAGCTCCGTGAGGGTTTGGCCTCTTTCATGGGAGATCTTTGGTGACTTTTACCGTTTTCTTTAATTGATCCCATGCCTCCTCCTGTCTGGTGCGGTGCTGCTGAAGCTATGCCCTTGTGCTGCCAACTTTCTCCTCTGTGGCTTCTTCTCATTCCTCCCTTGCTTGGCCCTGGCCCCCATCTATTTTCTGTCTTTTAGGAATTCCTGACCCTTTTTTTTTTTTTTGAGACGGATTCTTGCTCTGTCGCTCAGGCTAGAGTGCAGTGGCGCGATCTCTGCTCACTGCAAGCCCTGCCTCCTAGGCATGCCCTTCTCCTGCCTCAGCCTCCCGAGTAGCTGGGACTACAGGCGCCCACCACCACGCCTGGCTAATTTTTTGTATTTTTGGTAGAGACGGGGTTTCACCATGTTAGCCAGGATGGTCTCGATCTCCTGACCTCATGATCCGCCTGCCTCAGCCTCCCAAAGTGCTGGGATTACAGGCATGAGCCGCTACGCCCGGCCCTGAATTTCTGACCTTTAATCTGTCGATGATACTTTGTTATTTTGCTGCACTGGTATTCGTATGTTCTTTTTTAAAGTATCCTTTCTGTCATGTTAAGGGATTTGGGGCCTAAAGAGGTGGGATTTTGGCCAGGCGCGGTGGCTCACACCTGTAATCCCAGCACTTTGAGAGGCTGAGGCTGGCGGAGCACCTGAGGTCGGGAGTTTGAGATCAGCCTGACCAACATGGAGAAACCCCGTCTCTACTAAGAATACAAAAATTAGCCAGGTGTGGTGGTGTGTGCCTGTAATCCTAGCTACTCAGGAGGCTGAGGTAGGAGAATCACTTGAACCTCGGAGGCAGAAGTTGCAGTGAGCGGAGATCGTGCCACTGCACTCCAGCCTGGGCAATAGAGTGAGACTCTGTCTCAAAAAAAAAAAAAAAAGAAAATTAGCTGGGTGTGGTGGCACATGCCTGTCATCCCAGCTACTCAGGAGGCTGAGGCAGGAGAATCACTTGAACCCAGCAGGCGGAGGTTGCAGTGAGCCGAGATCGCGCCACTGCACTCCAGCGTGGGCAACTAGAGTGAAACTCCATCTAAAAAAAAAAAAGAGGTGGGATTTTTAGGGGCGCTTACCATCTTAATGTGGTCTCGCCGTGTGACTCACACACCCCGCGGTGCCCCCACATAAGAGGAGCTGCAAGCGCAGCATAGCTTTTGCACATACCAACGCGGTGGCCTGTCTCCTTTCTCCCCCAGAGTGGCCCAGTCAGGCTTTTTGTGCCTTACAAAAGGCGCAAGAAGGAGAATGAACTGCCCACAACTCCTGTGAAGAAGGACTCCCCCAAGAACATCACGTTGCTTCCAGCCACCGCGGCCACCACCTGTGAGTCTGAGAAAACATAGCTCTAGTTTACTGAGGGGACCTAAGTGCATTGCCTTCTCTCGTCACCACTCCCACGGCCACTGTGGGATTCTCATTTCTAAAGCACATTGTGTGGCCGGAGGGATGTCAATGCCTTCATGCTCCTTTGCAGTGCGGCCCCCGGGTGGGAAGGGCTGTCCCAGTGCCCAGCTCTGTCTTGCTTCCCTGGGATCTGGGCGCTGTCGGCCTTGTCCTGGGCTGTTTCCCAGTGTCAGTGAGCAGAGCCGAGTGCCCAGCACACGCTTGAGGGACGTTTCCTGACAAGGGTGTCCTTGGTGAGGGATTCTCAGTGTGCTGGATGAGGGCTGCACAGAACTCTGTGGGTCTTTCTCTGTGGCCGGGCTGGAGGGCAGCGTCAGGATCCAGGCTCACTGCAGCCTTGACCTCTTAGTCTCAGGCATTCCTCCCACTTCAGACTCCCAAGTAGCTGGATCCACAGGCACGTGCCACCATGCCCAGCTAATGTTTTTATTTTATTGTACAGACAGGATTTAAATGGGGAGAGATAGCAATAGGAGAAAATGTCTTTGTAACAGGCTTCTGTTAACTAATGTAAGTCTGGGTTTTTGCTTTTATAGAGCAAGGTCTTTCTAAAACACCCTGTCGGCTCCTTCTCGAGGCCCTGGGTGGTGGGTGCGGGAAGAGTCCCACAGCAGCAGAGTCTCGAGATCTGTCGCCAGGATTTTTTTTTTTGAGCTGGAGAGGCAGCCTTGCTGTGGGACATGGCTGCTTTTTACCTTCAGCTTGGATTAAATACTTTTTCTTAATTTGAGCCACAAAGTATTTAAAAGTCATTGGAAGTTTTATTTTATGTTTGTTTTCTGGCTGGGCAGCAGTTTCCATGCTGGGGAGCACAGTTTAAACAGTGAACAATTGGTGGTGGCAAGTTGCCATCCTGGTTTTCTCCTCTGAGGTCTTCTCCAAGGTCTGGGATTTCCCGTGTGTCCTTCACATGGGAGGGTATGGTTACCACTGCCTGCACTTTAGCCCAGGCCCCCTGAAGGATTGGTGCCCATGGGTGGCACAGGACCTGTGTTCCGTGGGTGGCACTGCCTGGCCACGTGAAATGTGCTTCTGCCTTTCCAGTCACCGTGACCCCTTCAGGACAGATCACGACCTCGGGGGCACTGACCTTTGACCGGGCATCCACAGTAGAGGCCACTGCTGTCATATCCGAGAGTCCGGCCCAGGGTGACGTCTTCGCAGGAGCCACAGGTGAGCTGCTCCAGTGCCTGCCTGACATGTCCTCGGCATATCCGTGACCATGACATCACATCCCCAGTGCCATATTGGGCTTCGTAGGCTGCTGGGTACCTCGAGAGGGAACTTGAACCAGGCGTTTATTGGTGGGGACAGCGTGTGAGCCACGTCAGTTGGGCGGTGCAGTGTGGGTGGGGTTGGCGTGGCAGTGGGTTACTTGTGACAGATGCCAGGGCCGGCAAAGCTGAAAATACTCTCTGTCTGTCGGCTCCTGCTTCTGACTACAGTTGTGCAACAGAAGTGCGGCCTAGCCGGATGTGTGCTGGAGAATATTCTAGTAGCCACACTGAGGAAAATAAAGGAAAGAGCTACAACTGATTTTTATAATCTATTTTATTTTAACTGATATAGCCCCAATCCTATGTCAATAATTCAGGCTTGCCCCTTTCAGGGACTCAGTAGCCGCGTGTAGCCATAGCTACTATGTGTGCTGAATGGTAGGGACTCAGTATCCGCGTGTGGCCATAAGCTGCTGTGTGTACTGAATGGCACAGCCTTACAGTGTGATATTTAGGGCCTGCTGTGCGGACAGTCGTCCCGAGGTTCCCTGTCCCTTCTCTCGCCAACAGTCCAAGAGGCCAGCGTGCAGCCCCCATGCAGGGCCAGCCACCCTGAGCCTCACTACCCCGGCTATCAGGACAGCTGCCAGATCGCCCCGTTTCCAGAAGCTGCGTTGCCAACGTCACATCCCAAAATAGGTAGGTTTGAAAGAATTCACACGTGTACAGGTAATTTTCCTCAGAACTGCTTCCTGTGAAAGAATTTCTAGGTGAAATCGGATTCGTTTTGGTTTGTTTTGTTGTTGTTATTGATGCAGTAGATCAGTGGCTGGCAAAGTGTGGCCCACTGCCTATGTTTGTAAATAAAGTTTTATTGACACACAGCCACGTCCATTCATGTGTGTGCTGTAGAAGCTGCTTTTGGTACAACAGCAGGGCACACCCCTAGAAACCAATTGGCCTGTGGAGCTGAAGTTCTTTCTGGTGAGTTTGCTGTTATCCTCTTGAAGGTAGACACTCCTCAGTGGCAGGTCTTGGTCTCCCCAGAGCTGGCATGGGCATTCGGTATCTGGTGAAAGAAAGAAAAACCACAGGCCGGGCACGGTGGCTCAAGCCTGTAATCCCAGCACTTTGGGAGGCCGAGACGGGCGGATCACGAGGTCAGGAGATCGAGACCAGCCTGGCTAACACGGTGAAACCCCGTCTCTACTAAAAATACAAAAAACTAGCCGGGCGAGGTGGCGGGCGCCTGTAGTCCCAGCTGTTTGGGAGGCTGAGGCAGGAGAATGGCGTAAACCTGGGAGGCAGAGCTTGTAGTGAGCTGAGATCCGGCCACTGCACTCCAGCCTGGGTGACAGAGCGAGGCTCTGTCTCCAAGAAAAAAAAAAAAAAAAAAAAAAGAGAAACCAAGATTGATATCACATGTGGCCTAAATCTTTAAAACGATGATACACTGTAAACGCATTCTAACTTTGATTTTTCGTTTAACTGCACTTTTTTTTTGAGATGGAGTCTCGCTCTATTGCCCAGGCTGGGGTGCAGTGGTGCAATCTTGGCTCACTGCAACCTCTCCCTGGTTCAAGCCATTCTCCTGCCTCAGCCTCCCAAGTAGCTGGGATTACAGGCATGCACCAGCACACCTGGCTAATTTTTGTATTTTTAGTAGAAACGGGGTTTCACCGTGTTGGTCAGACTGGTCGCGAACTCCTGACCTCAAGTAATCCATCTGCCTCATACTCCCAAAGTGCTGGGATTACAGGTGTGAGCCACCACATGCAGCCAAGATTTCTGTATATTTATACTTTTTTTTTTTGAGATGGAGTTTCACTCTGTCGCCCAGGCTGGAGTGCAGTGGCATGATCTCGGCTCACTGCAACTTCTGCCTGCCAGGTTCAAGCAATTCTCCTGCCTCAGCCTCCCGAGTAGCTGGGACTACAGGCGTGCGCCACCATGCCCGGCTAATTTTTTTTTTTTTTGTAGTTTTAGTAGAGATGGGGTTTCACCATGCTGGTCAGGCTGGTCTGGAATTCCTAACCTCGTGATCCATTCGTCTCGGCCTCCCAAAGTGCTAGGATTACAGGCATGAGCCACCGTGCCTGGCCATCATTATACTTTTTTAAAGGGTGCATATGATCAATATATGATTTATTGAACCCTCCCCTGCTGGTGGCAAATGTATGTTTTCCATTTTTCACTATCACAGACAGTGCAAGAAACTTGTTCATGAAAAATTTACCTTATCATTTTCATTTGCTTGTTTCATTATTCTCTCTTTTGCCTATCTAAACTCTTTCCATCTTTAAAGCTTATCTCAGGGCTGGGCGTGGTGGCTCACTCCTCCTTTTTTTTGAGGCGGAGTCTCGCGCTGCTGCCCAGGCCGGAGTGCAGTGGCCGGATCTCAGCTCACTGCAAGCTCCACCTCCTGGGTTTACGCCATTCTCCTGCCTCAGCCTCCCAAGTAGCTGGGACTACAGGCGCCCGCCACCTCGCCCGGCTAGTTTTTTGTATTTTTTAGTAGAGATGGGGTTTCACCGTGTTAGCCAGGATGGTCTCGATCTCCCAACCTCGTGATCCGCCTGCCTCAGCCTCCCAAAATGCTGGGATGACAGGCTTGAGCCACCGTGCCCGGCCACCTTTTTTTTTTTTAGATGGAGTCTTGCTCTGTTGCCTAGTCTGGAGTGCAGACTACAAGCGTGCACCTCCATGCCTGGCTAATCTTTGTATTTTTAGTAGAGATGGAATTACAGGCGTGTAATCCCAATTACAGGGGGATTAAATCACCCCTTTAATCCCAGCACTTTAGGAGACCGTGACCAGGAGTTTGAGACCAGCCTGGGCAACATAAGGAGACCCCATCTCTATTAACTGGAAAAAAAAAAAAAATGTGGGGTGGGTGTTGGTGAAGTATTTATACCAAGAAATCAGCAAATGCTTGAAATCAGGGCTTTTTCTCCAGGAGGGCTGGGGGTTCGCATCAACCGCTCACCCCGGTGCAAGGTGTGCATGTGGCTCCTGGATCTCTGTGCCCGGGTGCCCTTGGCGGGCAGAAGTCGGAAACGTTCTCATGTGCACATGTGCACGTTTGTGCTCCAGGTCTGTGTGTGTTGAAAGCCATGAGTTTGCCCCAGTGTCTCTAGTTCCGGTGCAGAACCTCAGGGTTTGTTCTAGTTCCTTTCCTTTCCCACTTTGTAACTTCCTTCTCCAATTGCAAGAAACCCCACTGGGCGAAGGCTCATGCCTGTAATCCCAGCACTTCGGGAGGCCGAAGTGGGCAGACCACCTGAGGTCAGGAGTTCGAGACCAACCTGACCAACGTGGAGAAAGCCCATCTCTACTAAAAATACAAAATGAGCCAGGCTTGGTGGCAGATGCCTGTAATCCCAGCTACTCGGGAGGCTGAGACAGGAGAATCACTTGAACCCGGGAGGCGGAGGTTGTGGTGAGCCGAGATGGTGCCATTGCACTCCAGCCTGGGCAACAAAAGTTAAACTCCATCTCAAAAAAAAAACAAGGAGAGAGAAAAGAAAAGAAGCCCACCTACCATTATCTTTAATAAATCTCCAGCCGGGCGCGGTGGCTCAAGCCTGTAATCCCAGCACTTTGGGAGGCCGAGACGGGCGGATCACGAGGTCAGGAGATCGAGACCATCCTGGCTAACACGGTGAAACCCCATCTCTACTAAAAAATACAAAAAACTAGCCGGGCGAGGTGGCGGGCGCCTGTAGTCCCAGCTACTTGGGAGACTGAGGCAGGAGAATGGCGTGAACCCGGGAGGCGGAGCTTGCAGTGAGCTGAGATCCGGCCACTGCACTCCAGCCTGGGCGACAGAGCGAGACTCCGTCTCAAAAAAAAAAAAAAAAAAAAAAAATCTCCTATGTGTGACTGCAGGCGCCCAGGAAGACTTTCCAGGTGGGTGGAGTTGAAAGCAGGGTTTCTTTTGTCAGCTTGACTCTTTAGAAGATTTAGCCTGGAGGCCGGGCGCGGTGGCTCAAGCCTGTAATCCCAGCACTTTGGGAGGCCGAGACGGGTGGATCACGAGGTCAGGAGATCGAGACCATCCTGGCTAACACAGTGAAACCCCGTCTCTACTAAAAAATACAAAAAAACTAGCCGGGCGAGGTGGCGGGCGCCTGTAGTCCCAGCTACTCGGAGGCTGAGGCAGGAGAATGGCCTGAACCCAGGAGGCGGAGCTTGCAGTGAGCTGAGATCCGGCCACTGCACTCCAGCAAGGGGGACAGAGTGAGACTCCGTCTCAAAAAAAAAAAAAAAAAAAAAAAAAAGAAGATTTAGCCTGGGGCCGGGCATGGTGGCTCACGCCTGTAATCCCAGCACTTTGGGCACCCTTGGATCACCTGAGGTCAGGAGACTGGCCTGGCCAACATGGTGAAACCCCATCTCTACTAGAAATACAAAACCAGCCGGCCGTGGTAGTGGACGCCTGTAATCCCAGCTACTTGGGAGGCCGAAGTGGGCAGACCACCTGAGGTCAGGAGTTCAAGGCTAACCTGACCAACGTGGAGAAACCCCATCTCTACTAAAAATACAAAATGAGCCATGCCTGGTGGCAGATGCCTGTAATCGCAGCTACTCGGGAGGCTGAGGCAGGCGAATCGCTTGGACCCGGGAGGCAGGGAGCCAAGATGGCACCACTGCCCTCCAACTTGGGCAACAGAGCGAGACTCTGATTTAGCTGCTTCCCTCCCCGGTCATTGTCCTCAGCTCTGATTCCGTGAACGTTTCCAGGTCCAGCAGCCACATTCGGATGAGTTTTACAACGTGGAGCTGGGTGGGTGGAGCGGGAAGGGATGGGACATCTTCCTGCCTCTTTTGCGCGCTGGGGGGATGTCAGGTGCTAGAGGGATGTTAGGTGCTGGGGGGGTGTCAGGTGCTGGGGGGTGTGTCAGGTGCTGGGGGGCTGTCAGGTGCTGGGGGGGTGTCAGGTGCTAGAGGGATGTCAGGCGCTGGGGGGATTCAGGTGCTGGGGGGTGTGTCAGGTGCTGGGGGGCTGTCAGGTGCTGGGGGGGTGTCAGGTGCTAGAGGGATGTCAGGTGCTAGGGGGTGTCAGGTGCTAGAGGGATGTTAGGTGCTAGAGGGATGTCAGGCGCTGGGGGGATTCAGGTGCTGGGGGGTGTGTCAGGTGCTGGGGGTCTATCAGGTGCTGGGGGGTATATCAGGTGCTGGGGGGGTGTCAGGTGCTGGGGGGTTGTCAGGTGCTGGGGGGTTGTCAGGTGCTGGGGAGTCAGGTACTGGGGGGGTGTCAGGTGCTGGGGGGTGTCAGGTGCTGGGGGTGGTCAGGTGCTGGGGGTGGTCAGGTGCTGGGGGTATCAGGTGCTGGGGAGGTGTTGGGTGCTGGGGATGGTCAGGTGCTGGGGGGTGTCAGGTGCTGGGGAGGTGTTGGGTGCTGGGGATGGTCAGGTGCTGGGGAGTGTCTGGTGCTGGGGGGTGTCAGGTGCTGGGGGTGGTCAGGTGCTGGGGAGTGTCAGGTACTGGGGGGTGTCAGGTACTGGGAGTGATCAGGTGCTGGGGGTCTCAGGTACTGGGGGGTGTCAGGTACTGGGAGTGGTCAGGTGCTGGAGGTGTCAGGTGCTGGGGGGGTGTCAGGTGCTGGGGAGATGTCAGGTGCTGGGGTGTGGTCAGGTGCTGGGGGTGTCAGGTGCTGGGGAGATGTCATCGGGCAGTGATTTGTTGTTTGTTGGTCAGTTTTTTACCCGACTTCCGACATTATGTGAGAGTTTTCTTTTTTTTTTTTTGAGGTGGAGTCTCACTCTGTCACCCAGGCTGTAGTACAGTGGCATGATCTCAGCTCACCGCAACCTCCACCTCCCGGGTTCAAATGATTCTTATGCCTCAGCCTCCCGGGTAGTTGGGATTATAGACACTTTCACGCCTAGCTAATTTTTGCATTTTTTGGTGGAGATCGGGTTTCACCATGTTGATCAGGCTGGCCTCAAACTCCTGACCTCAAGGGATCTGCCCGTCTCAGCCTCCCAAAGTGCTGGGATTACAGGTGTGAGCCACCATGCCTGGCATTTTTTCTTTTTGAGACAGGGTCTCAGGTCACCAAGGCCAAAGGACGGTGGTGCAGTCATGGTTCTCTGTAGCCTCGACCACCTGGGCTCAAACCATCCTCCCGCCTCAGCTTCCTAAGTAACTGGGATCACAGGTGAATGCCACCATACCTAGCTAGTTGTTTTTGTTTTTGATTTTTGTTTCATAGAGACAAGGTCTTGCTATGTTGCCCAGGCTGGTCTTGAACTCCTAGGCTCAAGTGATCCTCCCACCTCAGCCTCCCAAAGTGTAGGGATTATAGGCATGAGCCACTGTGCTGAGTGATTAGAATTTTTTTTTTTTAATTTAATTAATTTATTTATTTATTTATTTGAGACAGAGTCTCGTTCTGTCACCCAAGCTGGAGTGCAGGGTCACAATCTCGACTCACTGCAAGCTCTGCCTCCCGGCTTCACACCTTTCTCCTGCCTCAGCCTCCCTAGTAGCTGGGACTACAGGTGCCCGCCACCACGCCTGTCTAATTTTTTGTATTTTTTTTTTAGCAGAGACTGGGTTTCACTGTGTTAGCCAGGGTGGTCTCCATCTCCTGACCTCATGATCCGCCCGCCTTGGCTTCCCAAAGTGCTGGGATGACAGGCGTGAGCCACTGTGCCCAGCTGATAATTTTTAACGGGGGCCATTTTGAAGCTAGGAAATTGATTCATTTCTTGGTTTATTTTGCTTTCCAAATGCTCTAGTGTTGACATCCCTGCCTGCGCTTGCCGTCCCACCCCCGACTCCCACCAAAGCGGCACCTCCCGCGTTGGTCAATGGGCTGGAGCTGTCAGAGCCGCGGAGCTGGCTGTACCTGGAGGAGATGGTCAACTCCTTGCTCACCACCGCACAGCAGCTGAAGACGCTGTTTGAGCAAGCCAAACATGCCAGCACCTACCGAGAAGCTGCCGCAAACCAGGCCAAGATCCACGCTGACGCAGAGCGGAAGGAGGTAACCTTGGAATAAATGGGTAGACACGACCTGTGCTGAGTCCCTCAGGCCGCCCTGGCGCCTGCGCCCAGCCGTGTAAGACCCACCTTGGCCCACAAGGCCCCTGCCCCACCTTTCTGGAAAAGGGAGCAGTGGAGAGTCATTTACTTACAAATGAAGCTTTTTCTACAGAAAAGTGGCAGCTATTAGTGTCAAGGTGGTTTTGGTTTTTGTAGAGAAGGTTTCTTTGTTTCGGAAAGGGAAACGATTTTATGCACATCAGCCATTCTGAATACTCAGCTTTTCTAGACGTTATTCATACTTCAGGTTGTCTTCCCCTAGTGAAATGTGCTTATATTTTATGAAATTTGGAGAACATCATCTGTTGAGTCTCTGAGTATCAGTGACTGGCAGGGCGAATGCTCAGCGCCTCCCTGGTGCCAAGCTCCCTCCATCTGCTGTTACAAAGCCCTGCCAGCTCTGGCATGTTCTTCAGAAGGCGGCTCCTGTGCGTGGTGGGAGGCTCCCAGGCGTCGTACCCATGTTTTCTGCAGCTTCCTCTTACTGCAGCACAAGCAAAAGGTCACTTAGGCCCCTTCGACCTCTTCTCATATGAAGTCTCTACTTCATATGAACCCTTTACTTAGATTGAAGACTTTTAGGTAATGTAAAGGTTTGGGTGGGTGACATGAATAGAGTAGAGAGAAATTACTAGAGCCCGAGTAAGCTGGAGAGAGGATTTCACCTTGTCACCCAGGCTGGAGTACAGAGGTGTGACCTCGGCTCACTGCAGCCTCAAGTTCCCAAGCTCAAGCAATCCTCCCGCCTCAGCCCCCCAGTAGCTGGGACTGTGGGCATGTGCCACCAGGCTTGGCTGATTTGTGTATTTTTCATAGAGAGAGGGTCTCGCTGTGCTGCCAGGCTGATCTCCAACTCCTGAGCTCAAGCCATGCACCCACCTCAGCCTCCCAAAGTGCTGGGAGTACAGGCGTGAACCACTGTGCCCGGCCAGAATGTTTCGTTAATTAATTAGCTGGATCACTTGATCCCAGGGGATAGAGGCTGCAGTGAGCCGTGATCACGCCACCGTGCTCCAGCCTCGGCAACAGAATGAGACCCTGTCTCAAAAAATCAAAAAGGCCGGGCGCGGTGGCTCAAGCCTGTAATCCCAGCACTTTGGGAGGCCGAGACGGGCGGATCACGAGGTCAGGAGATTGAGAGACGATCCCGGCTAACACGGTGAAACCCCGTCTCTACTAAAAAATACAAAAAAAATAGCCGGGCGAGGTGGCGGGCGCCTGTAGTCCCAGCTACTCGGGAGGCTGAGGCAGGAGAATGGCGTAAACCCGGGAGGCGGAGCTTGCAGTGAGCTGAGATCCGGCCACTGCACTCCAGCCTGGGTGACAGAGCAAGACTCCGTCTCAAAAAAAAAAAAAAAAAATCAAAAAGAAGTGTTTTATGATCATGTATATACTCTTTGTGGTGAATATTACATATACCCTTGAAAAGAGTTTTATTCAGTCATTGGTTTTCATTTTCTGTAACGTCATTAGGTCAAGGTGGTTCATAGTGTGGTTCAAATCTTGTTTTTCTTCAACCTAAAGATGTACTTTTAGCATTTCTTTTCATATCGGTCTGTTGGCCATGAATTCTCTGTTTTTGTTTATCTGTAATGTCCCTCTTTCACCTTTATTTTTTTATTTTTTATTTTTTTATTTTTTATTTTTTATTTTTTTTTATTTATTTTTTTTGAGACGGAGTCTCGCTCTGTCGCCCAGGCTGGAGTGCAGTGGCCGGATCTCAGCTCACTGCAAGCTCCGCCTCCCGGGTTCATGCCATTCTCCTGCCTCAGCCTCCCGAGTAGCTGGGACTACCGGCGCCGCCACCTCGCCCATCTAGTTTTTTTGTATTTTTTTAGTAGAGACGGGGTTTCACCGTGTTAGCCAGGATGGTCTCGATCTCCCGACCTCGTGATCCGCCCGTCTCGGCCTCCCAAAGTGCTGGGATTACAGGCTTGAGCCACCGCGCCCGGCCTCACCTTTATTTTTGAGGGACATTTTTGAGTGATGTGTAATTCTGGGTTGTCACTTACACATATATATATATATGTTTTTTTTTTTTTTTTTTTTGAGACAAGTCTCGCTCTTGTTTTCCAGGTTGGAGTGCAGTGGCGCAATCTTGGCTCACTGCAACCTCCGCTTCCCGGGTTCAAGCAATTCCCCTGCCTCAGCCTCCTGAGTAGCTGGGACTATAGGTGTGTGCCACCACACCCAGCTAATTTTTGTATTTTTGGTGGAGACAGGGTTTCGCCATGTTGCTCAGGCTGGTTTGAACTCCTGGGTTCAAGTGATCCACCCGCCTGGGCCTCCCAAAGTGCTGGGATTATAGGCATGAGCTAACACACTGGCCTATTTATTTATTTATTATTTTTTGAGACATAGAGTCTTGCTCTGTCACCAGGCTGGAGTATAGTGGCCCCATCTCGGCTCACTGCAACCTCCAGCTCCTTGGTTCAAGTGATTCTCCTGCCTCAGCCTCCTGAGTAGCTGGGATCACAGGCACACACCACCATGCCCAGCTAATTTTTTGTATTTTTTTTATAAGAGATGGGGTTTTGCCATGTTGGCCAGACTGGTCTTGAACTCCTGACCGACCTCAGGTGTTTCACCCACCTCGGCCTCCCGAAGTGCTGGGATTACCGGCGTGAGCCACCACGCCTGGTCTCAGGATCTACTTCTTTTGGCTAATTTTTCCCTTCACCGTGGATCCTGTTATCCCTTCTTCACACGTCTAGTACTTCCTGATTGTCTGTTGGAATTTTAGTTTATATACTGTTAATATGGTGGAGTTTATATGGTAGAGACTCTGAATTCTGTTGGATTCTGTTGTCTTCCCCTAAAGAGTGTGGGCTTTGTTCTCGGAGGCTGAATTCCTGCCGATCACCCTGAAGAGGCTCAGTGTTTATGCTATTAGGGCAGGTCTGACTGACTTTTGCTTCTGCCTGACACATCCTTAGTCTTGGATCTGCGAAGGTGTGGTTTTTCTGGATGTTCCTGGGAAGCCTGAGGTGTTTTTAAGCCTCTAACTTGTGAAGGTTGAAACTCCAGACTCTCAGGTGGTGAGCAGCAGCCGCCGTCTCAACTCAGTGTTCTCCGTCCTCCAGCCGTCCGTTTCTGCTGGGCCCCTGGGAGTCTTCCCCACACACTGCGTCAGCAGCTCAGGGTCAGACAAGTACGTGGGGAGCATTTATGTGCGGGATGGGGATGTCTTCTCTCTGTGCCTGCACCTTTCTGGGGTTTCTCCCCTCATTTTCCAGGCACTTTGTCAGCTCCGGCCAGGGTGACTGTAGCCTCCTACCACGGTGTGGCCACCCACGTCTGGTGGCCTGGGTTGGCCTCTGGGAGAAGCCATCCTGGCTCCATCTCCCTGCTGCGTCACCTGTCCCTGCTGCGTCACCTGTCCCTGCTGCGTCACCTGTCCCTGCTGCGTTACCTGGCTGCCTCTGTCCCCTGCCCATTCGGCAGTCAGAGTGTCTGATGCTGCTGGATCAGCCGGGTCCCTGCCCTGAAAGCCTGGGCTTTGAATTTTATTTGTAATTTTATGTACTTCTGTGAAAGAAATGTGACATGAAATCCCTTTTTCTTAAAATCCCATTTGGTAGACGGCTAAGCCTTTTAAAAAGTTAGAAAGGGCGGCCCCTTTCTCAGCTGGAAGCAGCTGTTGCAGTGAACATCCCATGCTTCTGAAAATGTCAGGAGTTAGAAGAAATGTCAGGAAGTGTTAGAAGCATTGCGTGCCCTTTCTCTCAAGCTGTGTATCGGATGTGTCATTTGTAAAGCCATTAGTTGAATCGCTGAGTCAGGACTTAGAGGGACCAAGTGTGAACCCTATCCCCCTCCTCTCAGTGTGAATAGCCGAGCCAGGACTTAGAGGAACTGAGTGTGACACCCTGTCCTCCTGCTCTCAGTGTGAATAGCTGAGACAGGACTTAGAGGGACCAAGTGTAACACCCTGTCCTCCTCCTCTCAGTGTGAATAGCCAAGCCAGGACTTAGAGGGACCGAGTGTGACACCCTGTCCTCCTCCTCCTCAGTGTGAATCGCTGAGCCAGGACTTAGAGGCTCTGAGTGTGACACCCTGTGCTCCTCCTCTCAGTGTGAATAGCTGAGCCAGGACTTAGAGGGACCAGGTGTAACACCCTGTCCTCCTCTCAGTGTGAATAGCTGAGTGAGGACTTAGAGGGACCGAGTGTGATGCCCTATCTTCTCTCTTCCTCCTCTCAGTGCCATGGCTTGGGGTGGACGCTGCTTCACACTCCTGCATGGTGGCCCAGACACAGTGGGTTTCATTTTCTTTTCTTTTTTTTTCTTTTTTCTGGTAGCTACAAAAGTGAACTGTTTTTTTTTTTTTTTTCCTTTTTCTTGAGACAGAGTTTCGCTCTTGTTGCCCAGGCTGGAGTGCAATGGCGTGATCTCAGCTCACTGCAACCTCCACCTCCTGGGTTCAAGCGATTCTTCTGTCTCAGCCTCCTGAGTAGCAGGGATTACAGGCATGTGCCACCATGCCTGGATGATTTTGTATTTTTAGTAGAGATGGAGTTTCTTCATGTTGGTCACCTGGTCTCGAACTCCCAACCTCACATGATCCGCCCGCCTCAGCTTCCCAAAGTGCTGGGATTATAAGGCGTGAGCTACTGCACCCAGCCCTGTTTTGTCCATTTTCTTGAGACATCTTAAATGAACCTACAGCTTTGGGAAGCCATGCTAGCAGACAGGACCACGGTGCTTCCTGTGATGGGGCCATCTCCTAGAGTCCAGCAGACCAGACCTTTGCAAGAAAAACCACTGAGGAGATGGAGGAGGAAAGGTCAAAAGCCTGATATTCACTCCAGAGGTGTCTTTTTTTTTTTTTTTTTTTTTTTTTTTTTGAGACGGAGTCTTGCTCTGTCGCCCAGACTGGAGTGCAGTGGCAGGATCTCAGCTCACTGCAACCTCCACCTCCCGGGTTCAAGCAATTCTCCTGCCTCAGTCTCCCAAGTGGTTGGAATTACAGGTGCGCACCAGCACGCCTGGCTAATTTTTGTGTTTTTAGTAGAGATGGGGTTTTGCCATATTGGCCAGGCTGGTTTTGAACTCCTGACCTCAAGTGATCCACCCTCCTTGGCCTCCCAAAGTGCTGGGATTACAGATGTAAGCCACAATGCCCAGGTAAGTTTTGTGGTTTTTTTTTTTTTTTTTTTTTTTTGAGACGGAGTCTCGCTCTGTCGCCCAGACTGGAGTGCAGTGGCGCGATCTCGGCTCACTACAAGCTCCGCCTCCCAGGTTCACGCCATTCTCCTGCCTCAGCCTCCGGAGTAGCTGGGACTACAGGCGCCCGCCACCACGCCCGGCTAATTTCTTTTTGTATTTTTAGTAGAGACGGGGTTTCACCGTGTTAGCCAGGATGGTCTCGATCTCCTGACCTCGTGATCCGCCCGCCTCGGCCTCCCAAAGTGCTGGGATTACAGGCTTGAGCCACCGCGCCCGGCCAGTTTTGTGTTTTTTATAGAGACAGGATCTCGCTATGTTGCCCAGGCTGATCCTGAACACCTGGTCTCAAGAAATTTGCCCAGTCAGCTTCCCAGAGTCTGGGACTCTAGGCATGAGCCCCTGCTCTTGGCCCCCAGGCCAGTGGTGAAAAACAAGATATCATCCCTTTCAGAGCATCAGGACGGCGGTTGTGCTCAGGGAGGCTGGGAACGGGCATCGTGCCCTCTGGGGGTGCGGCAGGCTCACTTGACTGGAAGAGATTTTCATGGTGCTGCTGCCCCCTGCTGCCCTGCTGACCCCTCTGCTGCCTACTGACCCCTCTGCTGCCCTGCTGACCCCTCTGCTGCGCTACTGACCGCCCTGCTCTCCTGCGCTACTGACCGCCCTGCTCTCCTGCTGACCGGTTGCTCTGCTGCCCTGCTGACCCTTCTGCTGCCCTGCTGACCCCTCTGCTGCGCTACTGACCCCCCTGCTCTCCTGCTGACCCCCCTGCTCTCCTGCTGACCCCCCTGCTGCCTGCTGACAGCCCTGCTGCCCTGCTGAGGGCTCACCTGGTGAACAGTCACAGGCTCTTGCAGACGTGGTTGCCCGTGCCCATGCCGTGTGCATGCAGCCATTCTAGCAAAGGTGATGGTCACTTGGACCATTGTGGTGACATGATGGCTACAGCACCCAGGCCGGAGCAAGGCTGCTGGGGTCTGGTGAGATGATGGCTCTGAATCAGACGCGGAGATTCCGTTGAGATCAGCCCCACAGGCATCTTACGAGAGCTCGGAGGGGAGGCCCATCCTACCAGGACTTCTGTGTCCCTTCAGCCTGTGTCCCTTCAGCCGGCGGCGACAGCAGCACAGAGCAGCCTCCGGAGCCTGGGGGTGCAGACTGGGACGGGCGGGAGTGGGAAGTCGGCGAGGGGAGGAACGTGGTTGCATGTTGGCCTCCTCCTGCCCTGTAGGAAGGACCGAATGGTTCCCCCAACAGTAGGATGAAAGTGAGTTTTCGTGGCCACTGCAGAATGGGAGGAAGGCTTTATGCTGGGGTGTCCAATCTTTTCTCTTCCCTGGGCCACACTGGAAGAAGAGGAATTGTCTTGGGCCACACATTAAAAATCTCATCTTTTTTTTTGTTTTTTCTTTTTATGAGACGGAGTCTTGCCCTGTTGCCCAGGCTGGAGTGCGGTGATGTGATCTCAACTCACCACACACCACCTCTGCCTCCCGGGTTCAAGTGATTCTCTTGCCTCAGCCTGTCGGGTAGCTGGCATTACAGGTGCGCACCACTGCGCCCAGCTAGTTTTTTTATTTTTCTTAGTAGAGACAGGGTTTTGCCTTGTTGGCCAGGCTGGTCTTGAACACCTGACCTCGTCATCCACCCGCCTTGGCGTCTCAAAGTGCTGGGATTACAGGCATGAGCCACTGTGCCCGGCCCATAATGTTTTAAGAAAGTTTATGAATTTGTGTTGGGACTCATGCAAAGCCATCCTGGGCTGCATGCAGCCCACGGGCCATGGGTTGGACAAGCTTGTTTTGTGCCACTAAATAGTTATTTGTAATTTGTGCTGGAAAGTCAGGGTTTGACAGGTGGACGGCACTGTCTCTGAATGGAAAGGTCCACGTGTGGGGATGAGGAAGCCTCACTCGTGAGCACCCATCACAGAGCTCCCGTGCCTCCAGCAGTGGGGAGGGCAGGCCTGACGCTGCCACTTCAACATTTTATCTGGAATCGGTTTTTTTTTTTTTTTTTTTTTTTTTTTTTTGAGACGGAGTCTCGCTCTGTCACCCAGGCTGGAGTGCAGTGGCCGGATCTCAGCTCACTGCAAGCTCCGCCTCCCGGGTTCACGCCATTCTCCGGCCTCAGCCTCCCGAGTAGCTGGGACTACAGGCGCCCGCCACCACGCCCGGCTAGTTTTTTTTTGTATTTCTTAATAGACACGGGGTTTCACCGTGTTAGCCAGGATGGTCTCGATCTCCTGACCTCGTGATCCGCCCGTCTCGGCCTCCCAAAGTGCTGGGATTACAGGCTTGAGCCACCGCGCCCGGCCATGGGTTTTTTTTTGAGATGGAATTTCGCTCTCGTTGCTCAGGCTGGAGTGTGATGGCACAATCTCAGCTCACTGCAACCTGTGCCTCCCAGGTTCAAGCGATTCTTCTGCCTCAGCCTCCCAAGTAGCTGGGGTTACAGGCACTTGCCACCACACCTGGCTAATTTTTGTATTTTTAGTAGACGTGGGGTTTCACCATGTTGGCCAGGCTAGTGTTGAACCCCTGACCTCAGGTGATCCGCCTGCCTTGGCCTCCCAAAGTGCTGGGATTACAGGCATGAGCCTCCGTACCCGGCCTTTTAGCTGGAATTAAAAAAAAAAAAAAAAAAAAAAAAATCAAATGTAGCCCAGCTGAAGCTATTAAGGGTATTGTTGCCAGTTTTAACCATGGGAAATCTGCATTCGTGTGTATGTAATGAGCTCTGCAGAGATTCAGCAAGGCAGAAGAGCAGATGCCCTTGGCCGTCAAGGGCACAGTGTCCAGTGGAAGCCAGCCGAGTGGCTGCAGGGTCTTGGACTCACGGCTGTGGCCCCAACTTGTTGTTGGCCATGCTGCCCTGAGCCCAAACCCCATTCCTCCAGCCTATCCCTGTTTCTAGTAGCTCTCTCTCAGGCTTTCTTCAGTCTCCCTAACTTCCTTTTAAAGTGTTAAATATAGCACAGCACAGAAGTATATGAAAGGGAGAAGAATATGTAAGTTGGACAGTAAATAACAATGTCATTGACTCCTAGGGAGCTCAGAAATAGGTCTGTGCTGTGCCCGGATGGTGCCTTCGTGCCTGGGAATCTGGAAGGGTGGAGCCAGACCCAGAGCAGCCGCTTCCCCGCGGGCCTCCGACACTGTAAGGCCGCCGGTGCCACAGGCAGCGCTGAGAGGGGCTTGTGTTTCGGTGACATTTCCCTGAAGTCCAGGCATGGGGGTTTTGTAAATGAGGGCTTTGCCTGCCTTGTTCTCTAGTGTCAGCCTAACATTCACGTGAGCCAGATCGGCCTGGCCAGACCCAAGGCAGCTCAGTCAGCTGTTCTGCATCAGAGGGCAGATTCCAAAGCCGGACCTGTGTCCTGCCGTGGCCGAGTGAGCGAGGGTTGCTGGTGTCTTTGGGATACTCGGGAGCAGCCCGCCATCCCCACGTCCCCAGGGAACTCTTTGGAGCACAGCCGGCAGTGTGGAAGCCCCCAGAAACGCAGCCTCGGAGTCTCCCGAGGGAGCTGGGGGTGTGGTGAGACGGGAGGGGCGGCCAGGTGCCCAGAACAGGGTGAAGCGGCACTGGTGGGGCAGGCTGGGAAAAGCACAGAGGTGGCTGCGCGAATATTCCCACCTCAGCGGGACCCAGCCTGACCAGCGGGACCCAGCCTGACCAGCGGGATGAGGTGTGTGGGCTTTCGGGGGCAGGGGTGGGGCAGGTTGTAAATTTGATTTTGCCCGATGCTTCCTCAGAGATCTGTATCATGGTCATTTCATAGAAACGGCAAACTCTGTCCCAGCTCAAAATGATGCTGTTAGACTAATCCTTTGATCTCCTTACGCGTGCGGCTCAGCTTTCAGCTAAATCTGCTTGATTTTATGAGGGTTTTCTCTTATTTCTGTTGCTTCCTCAAGGGAGAGTAATCCAGTCTAATTTACATTTCTCTTACTTTTAAGCTGAGCTGCTGCACCCTCACGGGACACAGTCATGGGGAGCCCTCTGCCCCATGGTGGGCGTCGGTGAAGCCACAGTGGTCCTGGGGGCAGACCTCAAGGGTGCGCAGCAGCAGCCCCCGGGCCCCGTCTATCCGAGCCCCGCCTGGCCCTGCCTGCCCTGTGTCGGGGGCTTTGTATTTCAGCCTCCATGCAGGGTGACGCTGGGGCTCCCCAGCGTCCAGTTCACAGCTTCAGGGTCCAGCAGGTTCTCCTGAAGCCCCGTCCACCACCGGCTTCCTGCTCACTCTCCCCTCTGTCTCTCCAGAGGGGCCAGGCCTATGGAACGAGGCGGCTGCTTCACCTGAACTCACCGCAGTGCCGGGAAAGGAGCCTCTGGGACGAGACCCAGGAGTGGATCTGCAAAGGGTACTCAGGGTTCTCCCAGCGGCTCTGAACCCCAAGGCCAAGTCGCCCTCCAGTCACCTGGCTCCTGAAGCAAGCGGAGGCCCCTGTGGCCACAGTCAGTTCAGGAGTGATGGTGACATGGAGTCGGCTCCAGCGAGGCCCCTGGCAGCGTTCACATCCTCTGAGAATAAGTCATAAAGAAAGCACTCCCCGTGAGATACACACTCCACCAGGCCGCCTCCAACCACAGCCTCAACTCCATCCTGGGTGTGTCTAGGTTTTCTTTTTTTTTTTTTTTTTTTTTGAGACGGAGTCTCGCTCTGTCGCCCAGGCTGGAGTGCAGTGGCCGGATCTCAGCTCACTGCAAGCTCCGCCTCCCGGGTTCACGCCATTCTCCTGCCTCAGCCTCCCGAGTAGCTGGGACTACAGGCGCCCGCCACCTCGCCCGGCTAGTTTTTTGTATTTTTTAGTAGAGACGGGGTTTCACCGTGTTAACCAGGATGGTCTCGATCTCCTGACCTCGTGATCCGCCCGTCTCGGCCTCCCAAAGTGCTGGGATTACAGGCTTGAGCCACCGCGCCCGGCCAGGTTTTCTTTTTTATTATTATTATTTTGTATCGTTCCAGACATGTTCTCCCTGTCACCCAGGCTGGAGTGCAGTGGTGCGACCTCAGCTCACTGCAACCTCCACGTCCTAGGCTCAAGCGATCCTCCCACCTCAGCCTCTCTAGTAACTGAGAGGTGCATGCCACCATGCCCAGCTAATTTTTTGTTGTTGTTGTTGTTGAGACGGAGTCTCGCTCTGTCGCCCAGGCTGAAGTGCAGTGGCCAGATCTCAGCTCACTGTAAGCTCCGCCTCCCGGGTTCACGCCATTCTCCTGCCTCAGCCTCCCAAGTAGCTGGCACTACAGGCGCCCGCCACCTCGCCCAGCTAGTTTTTTGTATTTTTTTTTTTTTTAGTAGAGACGAGGTTTCACTGTGTTAGCCAGGATGGTCTTGATCTCCTGACCTCGTGATCCGCCCGTCTCGGCCTCCCAAAGTGCTGGGATTACAGGCTTGAGCCACCGCGCCCGGCCTGCTAATTTTTTTTTATATATATAGACAGGGTTTTGCCATGTCACCCATGCTGGCCTTAAACTCTTGGGCTCAAGCGATGCTCCCGCCTCAGCCTCCCAAAGTGCTGGGATTACAGGTATAGCCACAATGCCTGGCCAGTATCTAGGTTTTCAAGTTAGACTTAGCTTTATTTGCAGAAAGAATAATGAATACATTATTAGCTTATTCTTTGATGGTTAAAAAATTAATAGGCATTGGCAGGCAGCGGTGGCTCACACCTGTAATCCCAGCATTTTGGGAGGTCGAGGCGAGCGGATCACGAGGTCAGGAGATGGAGACCATCCTGGCTAACACGGTGAAACCCCATCTCTACTAAAAATACAAAAAACTAGCCGGGCGAGGTGGCGGGCGTCTGTAGTCCAGCTATTCGGTTCACGGGAGAATGGCATGAACCTGGGAGGCGGAGCTTTCAGTGAGCCAAGATCTGGCCACTGCACTCCAGCCTGGGCGACACAACGAGACTCCGTCTCAAAAAAGAAAAAAAAAATTAATAGGCATTTTATATGTGATCTTATGGTCTTACTCTTGGTTGGCTGTTTCTGAAGGAGTGGCTTTGTTATCTGTAATTTGTCTAATTTAAAAATCAATTATAATGAAACCAGCATATGTGATTCACAAGGCTTTTTTTCCACCTGGACCAAAGTACACCAGCTATTGTGTTGCCAGAGGTGTGTTCCCATTGTGTGATGTGCAGGTGGGGGCCCCTGCAGCAAGGAAGGCCGGCCCGGAAACCCCTTCGCAGTCTGTGCTGAGGGTGCTCTGCTGCAGTCTTCTCCTCTGCCCGCCCGCAGCCCAGAGAACTCTGAATGCCAGTGGCAGTGCCACTGCTCGGCAGCATGAGCTTCTCGGGGTGTCCGGGCAGGCCTGGGCACTTCTGCCCTCTGTGCCGTCCACAGTCCTGTGATTTCCTGACGGTTTCCTGAAAGTACAGAATGGACTCATCAATGTCCTTGGCAGCAGAAACGCGGTGTCTTGTCCTAACCTTCTGCAACGCAACTCACCTCTTCCACAGTAATGAATGGGTATTTTTTTATTTTATTTTTATTTTTTGAGACAATCTTGCTCTGTTGTGCAGGCTGGAGTGCAATGGTGTGATCTCGGCTCACTGCAACCTCTGCCTCCCGGATTCAGGCAATTCTTCTGCCTCAGCCTCCCGAGTAGCTGGGACTACAGGCGCCTGCCGCCACGCCCAGCTAATGTTTGTATTTTTAGTAGAGATGGGGTTTCACCATGTTGGCCAGGCTGGTTTCGAACTCCTGACCTTATGATCCGCCCTCCTCGGCCTCCCAAAGTGCTGAAATTACAGGCGTGAGCCACTGCGCCCTGCCAATGAATGGTTATTTTTAAAAATAAACGTATTTCGGGATAATTTTAGGTTTACAGAAAAGTTGCAGAGTGAGCACAGAACATCCCTTCTGCCACTCCGCAGCCTCCTTTCTGTAACTTCTGAGTCCACAGGGCGTGGCTGTTGTAGCTCAGAATCCAGCACTGGGTGTCACTGTGAACTCCAGACTTTGAATTTCACTATCAACATCCTGTTTCTGCTCCAGGACCTTGTCCCCGCTGCCACCTGTGGGAGATGGCCTCCCGTGTGCCATTTACCCGGCACCCTCAGGCCTGTGACGGTCTCTCAGTCTTTCCTTGTCTTCCGTGCCCTGCAGTTCTGAGGGGTCTGGCCAGGCAGTTTGTCCAGGTGCCCCAACCCAGGCTTGTCTTGTGCTTTCTGGTGGGGGTGGATGACAGGTTTCAGGGAGGAGTGCCGCCGCCTGTCTTACACCACTGTGGTGTCTCTGACATCCAAGTGACATTACAGACAGCTCTGACCTTCCTCACCAGAGTCAGGGTGTCTGCGGCTGTCTCCTTGGAAACAGGGCTGCTTCTCCCCTTGCACGTTTAGTCAGGGGGCAAGTCCACGGCTGGGGGCTCCTCCTAGACAGGGGAGGACCGGAAGAGCTTGGACTTGTATTTATTTATTTGATCATTTGTTTGTATCAGGATGAGCTCTTTTTTTTTTTTTTTTTTTTTTTTTTTTTTGAGACGGAGTCTCGCTCTGTCGCCCAGGCTGGAGTGCAGTGGCGCGATCTCGGCTCACTGCAAGCTCCGCCTCCCGGGTTCACGCCATTCTCCTGCCTCAGCCTCCCGAGTAGCTGGGACTACAGGCGCCCACAACCGCGCCCGGCTAATTTTTTGTATTTTTAGTAGAGACGGGGTTTCACCGTGGTCTCGATCTCCTGACCTTGTGATCCGCCCACCTCGGCCTCCCAAAGTGCTGGGATTACAGGCGTGAGCCACCGCACCCGGCCGGATGAGCTCATTTTATATATGTTTTAAACTCTGAGCTAGAATACAATACTACTTTTTTTGTGATTCACACTATCTGTCCTTGGCCCTGGGGAGCTCCTGCAGTCAGCTCCTGGGTCCCCTGACGCACCCCCATCAACAGATTTTCCATTTTGGGCCACGTCCTGACTTCCTGGCACTGTAGGGTGCTCTAGGCTCCTCCTGCATTCCCTGCCCTGGCCCGGGAACCAGCCCCTTCTCCAAGGAGCCCAGATCCTTTTACTGGAGAGTCTTAGAGAGTGAGGCCGGGGTGCCAGGTGGGTGCCAGGTGGGTCCGGCGCTGCTGGGATGTTGTCGCTTGGAGGCCGTCAGCTGCAGAGCAGGGACGAGGGTGTCACCTGTGTCACCCTCGTGTGAACGTCTCCGCAGCCGCTTCTGTATCTGTGAAGAGAACGTGAGTTCATGCTACTGCCTCTGACTCTAATTCAGACCCCAAAACTCCTTCTAACCTTCCTAAAAAGTTATTTTTTTGTTTTTTTTTTTTTTTAAAAAAGGTTGTGCAAAGGGTGTACTGCGAAAGGGCCGAGCGGTTGAAAGTCCCAGCTGAGGCCAAAGAGGTGCCCGCGAGGCAACAGGACAGGCTTTCCGTTCAGTTCAGGGGTGCTGTCCTCCAGGAACTATGCTGGGGGGCAAGTACAGGACGTCCTGGTGTGTGGTGCACAGGGACTGCTGGACGCGGAGCCTCGTGCCCTTCTCAGCGTGGGGGCACGCCGACCTCGCTCCCGCCAGCCTCCCACCCCACCTGACCCAGGTCTCTGAGGGGCTGGACCCGGCCATCCACAGAGCAACCCAGGATGTTAATAAAGCTACAGAAGCTGTGTTCTTCTTCGAGGAACTTCTTGTGGTCACAGACTTTCCAAGAAATATTTTGTCATTTAAAGTAGAGGCACAGGCCAGGTGTGGTAGCTCATGCCTGTAATCCCAGCACTTTGGGAGGCCGACTCAGCTGGATCATTTGAGGTCAGGAGTTTGAGACCAGCCTGACCAATATGGTGAAATCCCATGTGTACTAAAAATACAAAAATATTAGCTGGGCGTGGTGGTGCGTGCCTGTAGTCCCAGCTGTGGGGAGGCTGAGGCACAAGGATCGCTTGAACCCAGGAGGCGGAGGTTGCAGTGAGCCAAGATCGCGCCACTGCACTCCAACCTGGGCAACAGAATGAGACTCCCATCTCAAAAACAAATAAATAAATAAATAAAAGGCTGGGCGCAGTGACTCAAGCTTGTAATCCCAGCACTTTGGGAGGCCGAGGCAGGTGGATCATGAGGTCAAGAGATCAAGACCATCCTGGCCAACATGGTGAAACCTTGTCTCTACTAAAAAAAAAAAAAAAAAAATAGCCAGATGTGGTGGCAGGTGCCTGTAGTCCCAGCTACTCAGGAGGTTGAGGCAGGAGAATCACTTGAACCCAGGAGGCGGAGGTTGCAGTGAGCCAAGATCGTGCCACTGCACCCCAGGCTGGCAACAGAGTGAGACTCCATCTCAAAAAAAATAAATAAATAAATAAATAAAGTAGAGGCAGGGGACAACCTAAATTAGTACCAAAATGCCTCCTGTTTTCTGAAGTGAGTGAATGTTGGAGCTCTGAATGTCTTACAACTGGAAAAATGCTAAAGATCACGTTTGCGAAGAAGGGAGGCAAGCATCAGAACAGAGCCTCAGAGCCGGGCTGCGCGTGCAGGAACCGCGAGGCCGCACTGGGGTCATTTCCGGAGCTGCTTGCAGACGCTGCCACTCACCCACTGGCCACGGCCTCTCCCGCAGTGCCTGCGGATGATCTGGGCGTACCGGGCGTGCGGGTCCCGTCGCTGAGGCCTCTCCTAGGCCCGGTGGCCTTCTCCGTCTCCGAGAGCATTGACATTGACGGCGGAACTCACAACTGTCAAGCACCTTAGTCATGCCACAAACGTTAATCATTGACAGCATGTTGATCTATGCGCTGATTAGAAAGAAAAGCTGCAATAATGTAATTCCAGGAGAAAGTACACAAACCTCTGGTGTCGTTTTTCTTTTTTCTTTTTTTTTTTGAGATGGAGTCCCGCTCTGTCGCCCAGGCTGGAGTGCAGTGGCCGGATCTCAGCTCACTGCAAGCTCTGCCTCCTGGGTTCAAGGGATTCTCCTGCCTCAGCCTCCCGAGTAGCTGGGACTACAGACGCCCGCCACCACACCCGGCTTATTTTTTGTATTTTAGTAGAGACGGGGTTTCACCGTGTTAGCCAGGATGGTCTCGATCTCCTGGTCTCGTGATTTGCCTGCCTCAGCCTCCCAGAGTGCTGGGATTACAGGCATGAGCCACCGCCCACCGCGCCCAGCCCCATGTCATCTTTTCAATCCACCACAGAAGCCGGCTCGGGTGGTGGGTGGGGATGTCGGCTGTGGTGCCGCCGCTGCAGTTTGGGACACACGCCTGCCACAGTGCACCCAGGCTGGCGCCACCCAGGCTACCTGCTCAGGAGTGTTGGGAGTGGTGGACTCCTGAGTTTAATTTTCTGTGCTGGCCTGGCTGGAGTGAAGCTCTTTGGAGTTTGGAGAAAGATTTCCATGCTGATTTCCCTTTTTTTTTTTTTTGAGACCGTGTCTCGCTCTGTCACCCAGGCTGGAGTGCAGTGGCGCAGTCTCCGGGTTTCACCGTGTTAGCCAGGATGGTCTCGATCTCCTGACCTCGTGATCTGCCCACCTCAGCCTCCCAAACTGCTAGGATTACAGGCGTGAGCCACCACGTCCGGCCCTGATTTTCCTTTTTTTTTTTTTTGAGATGGGAGTCTCACTCTGTTGCCTCTGCCTCCCGGGTGCAAGTGATTCTCCCACCTCAGCCTCCCAAGTAGCTGGGATTACAGGTGGCCACCACCACACCCAGCTAATTTTTGTGTTTTTAGTAGAGACGAGGTTTCACAATGTTGGCTGTGCTGAACTCCTGACCTCAGGTGATCCACCTGCCTCGGCCGCCCAAAGTCCTGGGATTACAGGTGTGAGCCACTGCTCCTGGGCCATGCTAATCTTCCAGTGAATGAATGTAGGGGGCAAACTGCACTGAGGCTAGGAAAGAGCTGATTCTGGAGGTTACGAGAACGTTCTGAGCAGCACTGGGGCAGAGGCGCAGTCAGGAGTCCAATGGGCAGACCTCAGGGCCTCCCGCCTGCACCTGCCTCTGTCCCCAGTGTCTCAGGGGCTCTCCGCAGCCACGTCACTGACCAGCCTCTTGTGTCCTTCTTGCAGCAGTCCTGCGTTAACTGCGGCCGGGAGGCTATGAATGAGTGTACGGGCTGCCACAAGGTCAACTACTGCTCCACCTTCTGCCAGCGCAAGGTAGGCCTCACCCACACCGCGCTCAGTGCCCCTGCCTCCTCCCTCGCTGCAAAGACCCCTGGGTGGCCCTCCCTCCCCGTGTGCTCCTGGTGCCTCGGACCTCGCCTGACTCCCCTCCCTGTCCCTCCCTCTGGGAATCCGGGGCTGCTGCTTGGCTCCGCGAAGACCCTGCAGGAGGCTCACATGAGCCATGCCAGGTAGTGCTCTCATGGGAGGCCCCACAAGTGGTGGCCAGAAACCCTGAGGGTTGCTGGTCAGTGCTTCCCAGCCGTCCACACCCCTGCAGAGCCACACAAGAGAGACTGTCCATGGTTCCTCTGTTTCTGTTACTCAGCCCTCTGCTCCACAAAAATTCAAGAGAACTTTTGTAGGCTAGAAATGGTAGTTCAGGATTGTATAACTTTTTCTACCATAATCAGAGTACTTGGGAGCGTTTAGTCACTCCAATTTTTTTTTTTTTTTTGAGACAGAGTCTCACTCTGTTGCCGAGGCTGGAGTGCAGTGGTGCGATCTCGGCTCACTGCAACCTCTGCCTCCCGGGTTCAAGCGATCCTCTTGCCTCAGCCTCTCCACAGCTGGGACTGCAGCCACTACCACACCCAGCTAATTTCTGTATTTTTAATAGAGACGGACAGGGTTTCACCATTTTGGCCCGGGCTGGTCTCAAACTCCTGACCTCAGGTGAGCCGCCCACCTTGGCCTGCCAAAGTGCTGGGATTGAGAGGCATGAGCTGCTGTGCCCAGCAGCTTTACTAATCTTTTTGGTGTTTGTTTTTTTTCCTCATATTTATGAGAGATGCTGGTCTATATTTTGTCCTGCTATGTCTTTGTCTCATTTTGGTGTCAGAGCAACACTGGCCTTCAAATCAGCTGGGAAGTGTGCCCTTCTGCCCTCCTTCTCTGTTTTCTTTTTGAGACAGTTTTGCTCTGTAGACCATGCTGGAGTGCAGTGGCACAATCTCGGCTCACTGCAACCTCCGCCTCCTGGGTTCAAGTGATTCTCCTACCTCAACCTCCCGAGTAGTTGGATTACAGGCTTGTACCTCCACCCTTGGGTAATTTTTATGTTTTCAGTAGAAACAGGGTTTTACCATGTTGCCCAGGCTGGTCTCAAACTTCTGGCCTCAAGTGATCTGCCTGCCTCAGCCTCCCAAATTGCTGGGATTACGAGTGTGAGCCACGGCACCTGGCCTGTGTTTGATTTTTATTCAGTTCGAATATTTTATTCAGTTGAAAATATTTGCCGTGTGATTTTTTTCTGTGACCTGTGAATTATTTGGAAGTGAGTGCTGGGTTCACGAGTAGATCTAAAAAAGAAATAGAAGTATACTAATTTCAAATATTTGTGGATTTCTTTTTTTTTTTTTTTTTTTTTTTTTTTTTTGAGACGGAGTCTTGCTCTGTCACCCAGGCTGGAGTGCAGTGGCCAGATCTCAGCTCACTGCAAGCTCCTCCTCTCGGGTTCACGCCATTCTCCTGCCTCAGCCTCCCGAGTAGCTGGGACTACAGGCACCCGCCACTTCGCCCGGCTAGTTTTTTGTATTTTTTTAGAAGAGACGGGGTTTCACCGTATTAGCCAGGATGGTCTCGATCTCCTGACCTCACGATCCGCCCGTCTCGGCCTCCCAAAGTGCTGGGATTACAGGCTTGAGCCACCGCGCCCGGCCATTTGTGGATTTCTTAAATGTACCTTTATAATTAATTTCTACTTTAATTACATTGTGGTTCAAGAACATACTTAGTATTTTTCAGTATCTTTAAATTTATTGAGATTTGTGTTAGGGCCTAGCGTATGGTCTTATGGAGAATGTTGCTTATATATTCTGCTCTGTTGGGTGGAGTGTTAGATAGATATCAGTAGGTTGGTTAATAGTATTGTTCAACTCTTTCATATTCTTGCTGATTTTCTCTACTTGTTCCACCCCTTATTTAGAGTGAAGTGTTGAACTTGTCAGCTATTACTGTTGAATTAGCTGGGGTTTTTTTTTCTTTTTTTTTTTTTTTGAGACGGAGTCTTGCTCTGTCGCCCAGGCTGGAGTGCAGTGGTGCAATCTTGGCTCACTGCAACCTCCACCTCCCGAGTTCACGCCATTCTCCTGCCTCAGCCTCCCGAGTAGCTGGGACTGCAGGCGCCCACCACCACGTCCAGCTAATTTGTTGTATTTTTAGTAGAGACGGGGTTTCACTGTGTTAGCCAGGATGGTCTCGATCTTATGACCTCAAGATCCACCTGCCTCAGCCTCCTTTCAAAGTCCTGGGATTACAGGTGTGAGCCACCACGCCCGGCTGAATTATCTCTTTATCTGCAATTTTGCCTGTTTTTGCTTCATTTATTTTGGGACTCTGTTGTTAGGTGCATATATGTTTAATTTATAATTATCGTGTCTTCCTGATGAATTAGCTCTTTTATCATTATAAAACATCCTTCTTTGTCTCAGTAAGTTTTTTATTTTTTATTTCTTTCTTTTTTTTTTTTCTTACAGAGATGAGGTCTTGCTGTGTTGACCAGCCTGGTCTCCATCTCCTGGCCTCAGCCAGTCCTCCCATCTCAGCCTCCCGAAGTGCTAGGATTATAGGCATGAGGCACTACACCAGCCAATAGAAGTTTTTATATTAAAATTTATTTTTTCTGGCTGGGCACGGTGGCTCACGCCTGTCATCCCAGCACTTTCGGAGGCTGAGGCAGGTGGATCGCCTGTTAGAAGTTTGAGACCAGCTTGGCCAACATGGTAAGACCCCATCTCTACTAAAAATACAAAAATTAGCTGGGCATGGTGGTGCATGCGTGTAATCCCAGCTACTAGGGGGGCTGAGGCAGGAGGATTGCTTGAACCTGGGAGGCGGAGGTTGCAGTGAGCTGAGATTGTTCCACTGCACTCCAGCCTGGGTGACAGAGTGAGACTGTCTCAAAAATATATATATATTTTTTTCTGATAGTAGTATAGACATTCCACCTGTCTTATGGTTAATGTTTGCATCTTTTGTTTTTGAGACAGTCTCACTCTGTCACCCAGACTGGAGTGCAGTGGCATGATCTTGACTTACTGCAGCCTCTACAGATACACGCCCCATGTCCAGCTAATTTTTTGTATTTTTAGTTGAGACGAGGTTTCGCCATGTTGCCCAGGCTGGTCTCGAACCCTTCGACTCAAGTGTTCCACCCCCTGCTTGGCCTCCCAAAGTGCTGGGATGACAGGCGTGTGTCACTGCACCCAACCTGCATCTTTTTAGAAAACATCTTTTTGGCTGGGTGCGGTGACCCACAGCAGTAATCCCAACACTTTGGGAGGCCAAGCGGGGAGGATCACTTGAGCCCGGGACCAGCCTGGCCAACAAAGCGAGACCCTGTTTCTATTTTTTAAATAAATAAATATATAAATAAACAAACATCTTGTTACTTCTAATTTGTGTCCTTGGCTCTTAAGCATTCCCTTAGAGACAGAATGTGCTTGGATCTTAGGTTTTAATCTAGTCTGATAGCCTCTGCTTTTGTTGTTGTTGTTGTTGTTGTTGTTGTTGTTGTTGAAACAGAGTCTTGCTCTGTCGCCAGGCTGGAGTGCAGTGGTGCGATCTCAGCTCACTGCAAGCTCTGCCTCCTGGGTTCACGCTATTCTCCTGCCTCAGCCTCCCACGTAGCAGGGACTATGGGTGCCCGCCACCACGCCTGGCTAATTTTTGTATTTGTTTTAGTAGAGACGGGGTTTCACTGTGTTAGCCAGGATGGTCTTGATCTCCTGACCTCTTGATCCGCCCGCCTCGGCCTCCCAAAGCGCTGGGATTACAGGCGTGAGCCACCGCGCCCAGCCTTTTAAATTTTTTTTTTTTGAGACAGAGTCTCACTCTGTCGCCAGGCTGGAGTGCAGTGGCGCTATCTCAGCCCACTGCAAACTCAACGTCCTGGGTTCAAGTGATTCCCCTTCCTCAGCCTCCTGAGTAGCTGGGATTACAGGTGTGCGCCTCCACGTCCAGCTAATTTTTGTATTTTTTTTTGAGACGGAGTTTCGTTCTTTTTGCCCAGGCTGGAGTGCAATGGCGCGATCTCAGCTCACCGCAACCTCCGCCTCCCGGGTTCAAGCGATTCTCCTACCTCAGCCTCTTGAGTAGCTGGGATTACAGGCATGCGCCACCATGCCTGGCTAATTTTTGTATTTTTAGTAGAGATGGGGTTTCTCCGTGTTGGTCAAGCTGGTCTTGAACTCCCGACCTCAGGTGATCCACCCGCCTTGGCCTCCCAAAGTGCTGGGATTACAGGCGGGAGCCACCACGCCTGGCCTAATTTTTGTATTTGTAGTAGAGATATGGTTTCTCTGTGTTGGTCAGACTGGTCTCGAACTCCTGACCTCAGATGATCCACCCGCCTTGGCCTCCCAAAGTTCTAAGATTACAGGTGTGAGCCACCGCACTGGCACTAGGCCTGTTTTGTTTTTTGAGTTGAGACAGAGTATCGCTCTGTCGCCCAGGCTGGAGTGCACTGGTGTAATCTCAGCTCACTGCAACCTCTGCCTCCTGGGTTCAAGGGATTCTTGTGCCTCATTCTCCCGAGTAGCTGGGACTGCAGGAGGGCACCACCAGACCCAGCTAATTTTTGTATTTTTAGTAGACACAGGGTTTCACCATGTTGGTCAGGCTGGTCTTGAGCTCCTGACCTCAAGTGATCCGCCCGCCTCGGCCTCCCAAAGTGCTACGATTACAGGTGTGAGCCACTGCGCCCAGCCTTTTTTTCTTTTTTTTTTTTGAAGTGGAGTTTCACTCTGTCACCCAGGCTGGAGTGCAGTGCAGTGGCACAATCTCAGCTCAGTGCAGCCACCGCTTCCCAGGTTCAAGCAATACTCCTCCCTCAGCCTCCCAAGTAGCTGGTATTACAGGCACCTGCCACCATGCCCATTTTTTTTGTTGTTGTTGTTTTGTGATACAGTCTTGCTCTGTCTCCCAGGCTGGAGTGCAGTGGCACAATCTCTGCTCACTGCAACCTCCGCCTCCCAGGTTCAAGTGATTCTCCTGCTTCAGCCTCCCAAGTAGTTGGGATTGCAGGCATGCACCACCATGGCCAGCTAATTTTTGTATTTTTTGTAGAGATGGGGTTTTGCCATGTTGGCCAGGCTGGTCTTGAACTCCTTGACTCAAGTAACCCGTCCACCTTGGCCTCCCAAAGTGCTGGGATTACAGGCATGAGCCACCTCGCAAAACCTAATCTACTCATGTTTAATGTAATTATCGATGAGTGGATTTGTGTTTGTATTTGCAGTTTATGTCTCATGTCTTGCTCCTCTGTTCTTTCACTAACTTCTTTTCTGTTAAATGTGTATTTTCTAGTTGTATTTTCTAGTGTACCAGTTCTTTTGTTGAACAATTTTAAACAGTATATTTTAAGTTATGAGTTATTTTCTTACTGCTATAGGTATTACAATATACATTTTAATTTATCTCAATTTCAGTGGGAGGATAGAATTTCCTCAAGCAGAGAAAGCGTACTGCAGAGGCCGAGTATATACATTCCTGGCAGAAGCTTTTTGGGCCCCAGTATAAGCACTCGCTGAGCTCCTTTCACCAACAAAATGAACACATCTCGTTCTTTTTTTTTTTTTTTTTTTTTTTTTTTGAGATGGAGTCTCACTCTGTCACCCAGGCTGGAGTGCAGTGGCGCGATCCCGGCTCACTGCAACCTCCAACTCCCAGGTTCACGCCATTCTCCTGCCTCAGCCTCCCAAGTAGCTGGGACTACAGGCGCCCGCCACCATGCCCGGTTAATTGTTTTTATATGTTTAGTAGAGACAGGGTTTCACCATGTTAGCCAGGATGGTCTTGATCATCCTGGGATTACAGGCATGAGCCACCACGCCTGGCCACATTCCGTTCTTTAAAAAGCTGCCTTCCAGCCGGACCTCCAGCCCTGGCCACCCTGTCTCCAAGCCTCCCTCAGATCCTGTTCTTTAAAAAGCTGCCTTCAGCCAGGCATGGGGGCTCACCCCTATAATCCCAGCACTTTGGGAGGCCGAGGCAGGCGGATCACGAGGTCAGGAGATCGAGACCATCCTAGCTAACACGGTGAAACCCCGTCTCTACTAAAAATACAAAAAATTAGCCGGGCGTGGTGGCGGGCACCTGTAGTCCCAGCTACTCGGGAGGCTGAGGCAGGAGAATCGCTTGATCCCGGGAGGCGGAGGTTGCAGTGAGCCGAGATCACACCACTGCACTCCAGCCTGGGTGACAGAGCGAGACTCTGTCTCAAGAAAAAAAAAAAAAGGCCGGGCGCGGTGGCTCACGCCTGTAATCCCAGCACTTTGGGAGGCCGAGGCGGGCAGATCACAAGGTCAGGAGATCGAGACCACGGTGAAACCCCGTCTCTACTAAAAATACAAAAAAAAATTAGCCGGGCGCGGTTGTGGGCGCCTGTAGTCCCAGCTACTCGGGAGGCTGAGGCAGGAGAATGGCGTGAACCCGGGAGGCAGAGCTTGCAGTGAGCCGAGATCGCGCCACTGCACTCCAGCCTGGGCGACAGAGCGAGACTCCGTCTCAAAAAAAAAAAAAAAAAAAAAAAAAAGCTTAGTTTTAAATTCATAACTTCAAAATTATATATGATAGGAAGTTGAAGTCCTCATATTCTCTCCCCTTAGAGATAACAAAAATTTGGTGTTTGGTTTTCTAATGTCTTACTTTTATTTGTTTAGTTTTGAGATGGAGTCTCACTCTGTCACCCAGGCTGGAGTGTAGTGGCATGATATCCGCTCACTGCAACCTCCACCTCCTGGGTTCAAGCAGTTCTCCTGTCTCTGCCTCCCGAGTAGCTGGGACTGCAGGCACACACTACCACATCTGGCTAATTGTTTGTATTTTTGTAGAGCTGGGCTGTCTCCACATTGGCCAGCCTGGCCTCGAACTCCTGACCTCAGGTGATACGCCCACCTCTGCCTCCCAAAGTGCTAGGATTATAGGCGTGAGCTACTGCGCCCGGACTCTAACATCTTACTCTTAAAAAGCGGTGATAGGTCAGGTGTGGTGGCTCATGCCTGTAATCCCAGCTCTTTGGGAGGCCGAGGCAGACGGATTGCTTGAGCCCAGGAGTTTGAGACCAACCTGGGCAACATACATGAGACTCCATCTCTACAAAATACGAAAGAATTAGTTGGTGTGAGCCTGTGGTCCCAACTACTTGGAAGGCTTAGGTAGGAGGATCCCTTGAGCCAGGAGAGGTTGAGGCTGCGGTGAGCTGAGGTGACTCCAGTGCACTCTACCTTGGGCGAGAGAGCACAACCCTGTCTCAAAAAAAAAAAGCAGTGATAATTTTAAAAATTCATTATAGAGGACTTGGTGTGTACACAAAAGTATACACATGAGTTTATGCGTGTTATGAAACCCCAACAGGAATCCCCTGCACCCACCACCCACCTGAAGAAAGCCAGCCTTGGGGGCCAAGCTCCGTGTGATCCAGCCCCTCCTGGGCCTGGGGGCTGTCAGCTGAGGCGTGTTTCTGGCACCCGTACTCTTTATGCTTTCTCCACACACGCGTGCCTGTAGACAGGGTACCTCTGCAGTCCCCACGGCAGGGCCTGTTCCCAGGAGGGTTTGGGGGCTCTGGGCATTTTTCCCCACCCAGCCCTGGTGTCCTGCCTGTGGCCTGCTCCCAGCACCACCCGGACTGAATCACCCACCTTCTTTTTTTTTTTTTTTGAGACGGAGTCTCGCTCTGTCGCCCGGGCTGGAGTGCAGTGGCTGGATCTCAGCTCACTGCAAGCTCCGCCTCCCGGGTTCACGCCATTCTCCTGCCTCAGCCTCCCGAGTAGCTGGGACTACAGGCGCCCGCCACCTTGCCCGGCTAGTTTTTTGTATTTTTTAGTAGAGACGGGGTTTCACCATGTTAGCCAGGATGGTCTCGATCTCCTGACCTCGTGATCCGCCCATCTCAGCCTCCCAAAGTGCTGGGATTACAGGCTTGAGCCACCGCGCCCGGCCGAGTCACCCACCTTCTGTGGTGCCAGCACTTTCTTTTAACCCTTAACTTGAAAAATGTGACACGTGCACAGGAGTAGGATCGCCCAGGAGAGACCCGTCAGCCTCACCTGTGTCAGCTGCTTTAGCACCTGCCCTTCTGGCTTGTCCCCCCGCTCTTTGGGCTGAGGGCTGAGCATTTTAAAGCAAGCCCCACGCATCATTATTTTCATTTGTGAGGCCTCGATCACTGTAAGTCAGATTTGGATTGTTTCTTAATTGGATTTTTAGTCACTGTTATTATTTCATTACTTACTTATTTTTGGTTTTTGTTTGTTCGTTTGTGTTTGGTTTTGTTTCTGTTTTTGAGACAGAGTCTGGCTCTGTCACCCAGGCTGGAGTGCAGTGGCGCAATCTTGGCTCACTGCCACCTTCACCTCCCGGGTTCAGGTGATTCTCCTGCCTCAGCCTCCCTAGTAGCTGGGACTACAGGTCCGTGCCACCACACCTGGCTAATTTTTGTATTTTTATTTTTATTTATTTATATATTTTGAGACCAAGTCTAGGTCTGTTGCCAGGCTGGAGTGCAGTGGCATGATCTTAGTTCACTGCAACCTTTGCCTCCCGGGTTTAAGCAATTCTCCTGCCTCAGCCTCCCAAGAAGCTGGGACTACAGGTGCGTGCCACCAGGCCCAGCTAATTTTTGTATTTTTAGCAGAGATGGGGTTTCACCATATTGGTCAGGCTGGTCTTGAACTCCTGACCTCATGATTTGCCTGCCTCGGCCTCCCAAAGTGCTGGGATTACCGGCATGAGCCACCATGCCCAGCCTATTTTAGGTTTTTTATAGACAGGGTCTCGCTTTGTCACCCAAGCTGGAGTCCGGTGGTGCCATCATGGCTCACTACAGCCTCGACCTCCTGGCTCAAGTGATCCTCCTGCCTCTGTCTCCCAAGTAGCTTGGACCACAGGCATGAGCCACCACATCCAGCTAATTTTAAAACATTTTTTATAGAAATAGGGTCTTGCTATGTTGCTCAGGCTGGTCTCCAACCCCTGACCTCAAGTGACCTCAGCCTCCCAAAGTCATGGTTTTTAAAGTCTGTGATGTTGGCTTTTGTCATTTATTTGTATCAGGCACTGTCACTGTTAGCTTTTTTTTTTTTTTTTTTTTTTTTTTGAGATGGAGTCTCGCTCTGTCGCCCAGGCTGGGGTGCAGTGGCCGGATCTCGGCTCACTGCAAGCTCCGCCTCCCGGGTTTATGCCATTCTCCTGCTTCAGCCTCCCGAGTAGCTGGGACTACAGGCGCCTGCCACCTCGCCCGGCTAGTTTTTTTGTATTTTTTAGTAGAGACGGGGTTTCACCGTGTTAGCCAGGATGGTCTCGATCTCCTGACCTCGTGATCTGCCCGCCTCGGCCTCCCAAAGTGCTGGGATTACAGGCTTGAGCCACCGCGCCCGGCCTTCACTGTTAGCTTCTTGTGAATTTAACCATTTTTTTCTATTTTTCGAAAACTAAAACACTAATTTCTAATTCTGGCTTTTCAGATAATGATTTTTTTTTTCAAAAGTATTTTAACATTATACTGTAAGAAGCATCACATTGGCCGGGCGCGGTGGCTCAAGCCTGTAATCCCAGCACTTTGGGAGGCCGAGACGGGCGGATCATGAGGTCAGGAGATCGAGACCATCCTGGCTAACCTGGTGAAACCCCGTCTCTACTAAAAAATACAAAAAACTAACCGGGCGAGGTGGCGGGCGCCTGTAGTCCCAGCTATTCGGGAGGCTGAGGCAGGAGAATGGCGTGAACCCGGGAGGCGGAGCTTGCAGTGAGCTGAGATCCGGCCACCGCACTCCAGCCTGGGTGACAGAGTGAGACTCCGTCTCAAAAAAAAAAAAAAAGATGGAAAAATTTGCTTTAAAAAAGAACTCAGGATGTCTGATTTTTAAAAGTCAACCCTGGGCATTTGCCTCTTTGCTTGGAGAACTTGATGGAAGCTTCTGTAGCTCAGAGTGAACACTGACGTGCGCCCCCTCTCCCTCCATCTGCACAGGCCCCAGGGAGTGGCTCAAACCTGTAGACCAGAGAAAAAGCATCTAGAACTCCTGGGGGCCTTATCCAGGGCCCACATCCTCTCAGTGGGGGCAGGTCCCATGAGGGGTGCAGGCCCCTCGCCCCACACAGAGTCTGGGCAGGAACCGGAACCCGTCCTGGTTGCCCCGGAGTGGAGGCCGGGGAGGGGCGGGCGGTGGGTCTGCACCCGATGCGGCGGTTTGCTGATGTGTGTTTTCATGCCATGTAGATTTATAGTCTGTTACCAGGAAAATTTTTTTTTTTTTTTATGAGACATAGTCTCTCTCTGTTGCCTGGGCTGGAGTGCAGAGGCACAATCTCAGCTCACTGCAACCTCCACCTCCCAGATTCAAGTGATTCTCGTGCCTCAGCCTCCCAGGTAGCTGGGATTGCAGGCGTGCGCGACCACAGGCGGCTAGTTTTTGTATTTTTAGTAGAGATGGGGTTTTGACATGTTGAGCAGGCTGGCCTCAGGTGATCTCTTCATCTCCTGGCCTCAGGTGATCTGCCCACCTCGGCCTCTCAACATGATGGGATTACAGCCCTGAGCCACTGCGCCTAATTTTGCTTTTTTATTATAATCAGCTGGAATTCTGCCCTCTAGGGAATAACCCGGTCACCATTTGGACGCGTTTATTTCTGCTCTGTGTGTTGTGTGTGTACCTGTCACGCCCCCGTGCAGGGAGCTGCCTCTGTCTGACGAGGCCGCCTCAGCTTCAGCACCTGGCGCTTCCTCTAGACCTCTGCTGTGTTCCGAGGTGCTTGAGGTAGCAGGAGGTGGGGCCTGGTTCCGTGTGCTGACCTCACCGGAGCTGTGACTTCTCCCAAGCACCATCCCCCTCCTTCTCTCTGCAGAGCCCCTCTGCAGCCACAGGCTGGTTCCAGTTTGCTTTTTCATCTTTGCCATTAAAAACAGAACTGGGGCCGGGCACAGTGGCTCACGCCTATAATCCCGGCACTTTGGGAGGCTGAGGTGGGCAGATCCCCTGAGGTCAGGAGTTCGAGACCAGCCTGACCAACATGGTGAACCCCTATCTCTACTAAAAATGTAAAACATTAGCCAGGTGTGGTGGCGGGCACCTGTAATCCCAGCTACTAGGGAGGCTGAGGCAAGAGAATTGCTTGAACCCTGGAGGTGGAGGTTGTAGTGAGCCGAGATTTTGCATTGCACTCCAGCCTGGGCAACAAGAGCAAAACTCTGTCCCAAAAACAACAAAAAAAACCCCACAGAACTTGATCATGTATTTAAATGTTTTTCTGCATGTCTGATATTTTTTGTTTACATCCCTAACACAAAACAACTGCTTTGGAGAGTCTTACCCTGGTTTGTTGTTTGACTTTTATTTTGATATGGAGTTGTTCTCTCCCATGGGCTGGAGTGCAGTGGCACCATCTTGGCTCACTGCAACCTCTCCCTCCCAGGTTCAAGCAGTTCTCCTGCCTCAGCCTCCCGAGTAACTGGGATTAGAGGTGCCTGCCACCATGCCCAGCTAATTTTTGTGTTTTTAGTGGATACGGGGTTTTACCATGTTGGCCAGGCTGGTCTCGAACTCCTGACCTCAGGGGATCCACCTGCCTGGGCCTCCCAAAGTGCTGGGATTACAGGCGTGAGCCACCACGCCCCACCTGTTGTTTGCCTTTTGATCCAATTCCTCAAACCAAGAGAGTGTGGAGAAGGCTGTATTGGAGCAGAGGCCACCAGAGTGTGGGCGCACTGGGGAGGGCATTCTCTCAGTACCCCCAGGTGGGCTCACAGGGGGCTGCACCCTCTGGGGTGAGGGGCCTGGGGTCCACTTTGGGGACCCTGCTCCAAGGCCCTGCTGCACCCACTGACCCCGCGGACATGGGTGTGTCCTCCCTTCCAGGACTGGAAGGATCACCAGCACATATGCGGCCAGTCAGCAGCTGTCACGGTCCAGGCCGACGAAGTCCATGTGGCTGAAAGCGTGATGGAGAAGGTGACCGTGTGAGGCTCCATCGGCCGCCCTGGGAGCTGGGGCCCCTCGCACTCCTGTGAGGCTTTTGCAGGTCGAAGGCCCCCCTGAGGACTCTGGGGGGACGTTGAGAAGAGGGGTGTGGGAAGGTAAAGAAACTTGCTGGACAAGTTATTAACACACTTTAAGCAAATGGTGCCCTGGGGAGCGGACTCCCCCCGCCCGGGCCCCCAGCCCGCTCGCGGAGAGATTTTTTATCCCTGGGATCATGAGCGTCCGGTCTTGCCCACAGGGCCTGTGCTGCGACGCATGTACATACGTGTTGTGTCTGTCAATAAAGTGTAAATAAGGTCTCCCTGCCCCACGCGGGCGGCCGGTTTCAGTGCCAGCCCTCAGGGGGGTTTCCTCCCCTTCCTTCTCCTTGTGCAGGTGGGAATCCCAAGCCCACCGCATCTCCAGTCCACAGGGCAGCGCGGCCAGGCCGGAGCCTCCGGTGCACGGGGCAGCACAGCCAGACTGAAGCCCTGGCATCTGGTGGCACCTGTAGTCCAGGAGGTCTTCATTCCTTCTGTTCCATGAGAACCTCGTGGCTGCTGGCAAGTGCAGCAGGCCTGCGGCCCTTCCCGCCAGGTTTCTGTGCACCCGGTACCCTCCTGTGCCCAGGCTTCCTGAGCAAGCCCGATGGCCCAGTGCAGCCTGTTCAGTCCATGTGGACGGCTCGGTGGCCTTGGTCCAGGGATCCACATGCAGAGCCTCATGGCCTCCTGGTCTCCCGCTTGTTTCTCATGGCTCTGGTGCCAGGTGGAGGAAAGAGAAAGGACTGAGGCCTGCATGGGACACAAGGGGGCATGTCCAGTGTGTTTGGGCACTGGGCTGGGCCTGGACATGGGACCCACCTGCCCTCCTGACTGAGAGCTCTGCTGGAGCAGCGTCACTCTTGTTCTGGAAGCTTCTGCGCTCATGGCCTGTGTTCTCTGCACACTGAAGGCTCCACGGCCGTGGCTGCACTGGGGCAAGAAAGTACAGACTCAGCAAAAGCTCAGCAGGCACCTGGGGTGGGCTGGCAGCGCCAAGAGGAACCTGCACCAACGATTCTGATGTTTGCCTCTAAGCGCTTTCTGCACCAGCTGGAGCTCTACGAGAGGCGGCCAGAGTTCCCCTGGAAGGGGCTGTGCATGGGGGCAGGGCTCACTGGCTCTGTGGGCCCTGCAGAGAACCCCCCACCATATTTGAGTCTCTGGGTTTCTCAGGACCACCTGGTTTATTCTGGTTTTCTTTTTTTTTTTTTTATTTTGAGACAGTTTCACCCTGTCACCCAGGCTGGAGTGCAGTGGCACAATCTTGGCTCACTGCAACCTCTGCCTCCCAGGTTCAAGCGATTCTCCTGCCTCAGCCACCTGAGTAGCTGGGATTATAGGTGCTCACCACCATACCCAGCTAGTTTAGGAATATTTGGTAGAGACAGGGTTTCTTCGTGTTGGCCAGGCTGGTCTCGAACTCCTGTCCTCAGGTGATCCACCCACCTCGACCTCCCAAAGTGCTGGGATTACAGGCGTGAGCCACTGCCCTGGCCTATTTACTTAGTAAAGTCTCCACCCAGCCGGGCCAAGCCCCACTGATGTTTCATCGTCCTGCTTAGACGCACTCGGTGCTGCCCCGTTGGTGCTGCCAGTGAGCAGTGGAGGCTGGAAAAGGTGTCTGGCCTGCTGCAGCACCCACTCCAGATGCTGCCCTCACCCCGCCTGTCCCTCACCCCGCCTGTTCCTTCCTCTGACCCTCACCCTGCCTGTCCCTCCTGCCTCCCCCACCGAGATGCTCTCCCTCCTGTCCCTCACCTCACCTTTCCCTTGGTCTGACCCTCGCCCCGCCTGGCCCTTCCTCTGAGACTCTACACTGAGTGGCTTTTCGTCCAACCCAGCAGGGTCCGCCATTGCCACAAGGTGGAGGCATCTTAGAGGCTCTGCTTGGCCTCGGCACTGTCCAGGCAGGCGGGCCGTGGGTTGGCCTCCATGAGGCAGCAGGGCTGGGCCTGCTCCTTTGGGTCTTAACCAACATAAAGGTGGCAGGGAAGTGAGGACCTGCACCTCTTACGAAGAATCCCCCAAAGCTGGAAACACCAGCGTGTCTGTGCAGAGAGCACAGCCGCAGAAGTGGCCAAACCCCCGCCTGGTGGGGACGGCACCGTGGGAGCCCCTTGGCACCGTGACCCCACCAGCAGTGATGCACCTGGCCGCCTGCAACCAGGCTCTGCAGGAGTGGAGTGGGGTGTTCCCTGGAATTGTGGGGGCAACTTACTCTTCCCCGATTTTCCGTAAAATGGAAGCCGGAGCACCACACATCTCTTGGGATCCCAGGTTCCCACAGCTCCTCCTTTCCAAGCCTGGGAGGCTGATGGCCAGAGGTCGCCCCGCCCCAGGGCTCTCAGCACCCCCAGGACCCCCAGATGCGTGTGCACCTCCCGTGGCCTCCAGCACTGTCAGTGAGGCATGTGTGGGGCCGTGGGTCCTGGGACAAGGCTGACGGGAGCCCCTCCTTTACTCTCATGGGTGTCCGACAAGAATCCATTGTGACTCAGTCTGTTCCAGGGGCTGGCTGGGACAGGCTGGTCCTGGGAAGTAGGTAGTCGGGGAAGGTGTCCAGGAGGAGGCAGCCGCTGAAGCTGTGACAGAAGTACATGGTCAGCAGACGGGACGGGGCAGCTGCACTGACGTAATTGGGCTTGGTCGTCTCTCCACCCAGTATTTCTTCTTTTCTTTTTTGAGACAAGGTCTCACCCTGTCACCCAGGCTGGAGTGCAGTGGTGTGATCTCAGCTTACTGCAGCCTTGACCCCCTAGCTTTAAGGGATCCTCCTGTCTCAGCCTCCCAAGTAGCTGGGATTACAGGTGTGACACCACACCCAGCCTGCACTGAGTATTTTAGCTGAGGTTGTACCCACTGCTGTAGACTGCACAGCCCAGTCTCTCAGTGTTCAGATGGGAGCTTGGCACCATGACTGGCCGCCCTGGCTGTAGATGCTGCATCCCCAGCACAGTAAAGCTCCAGCCAGCAGGACTGGGAGGCAGAGGGCCTCCCATTTCTCCCACAGCCTGGGCCTGGGAGAGAGCTGGATCCAGTCCAGGGTGGGCTGTTAACTGCACTGAGGGCCCTGGGAGCCACCCCTCCTCCCCCAGGGTCAGGGGCTGTACTATGGTTGACAAGGCCAGGCAGCCCAGGGCAGACAGGCAGCCTGGGTCGCTCTGCCCACCCTCTGACCCTGCTGCCTCCTCCCTACTCCTACCCCTTGGCCCAGCCACATGGGTGGATGCTGGGCAGAGGCTGGCTGGGTGACTGAGCATGGAGCTCCCTCCAGGGAAGCCTTTTGGTGGGACCCCACCTATCACCACAGGCCCCTTCCTGTGGGGCTTGGGGCATCCTCTCGCCAGGGACTGGCAGGAAGCTGTGCTCTGACCTCAAGGCAGCTTCTAAAATGATATATCAGGCTCCCCCGCCTGGGTCTGCTGGGACAGCAGAGCCAGGAGACCCTGTGCTTCGTCCTCGGAGGCGGGAGTTGGCCTGGGCAGGGCCTGGCGGCTGACCCCCCCCCCAGCCCCTCTCGCCTCATTCATTTCTTCCCATTGGAACTGGGCTTCCCCAGGAGACACCTTGCTCTCTGCTCGGTGCCATTTCCTCTCCCCTGCAGAGAGGGTAGGCTGGGCCAGAGCACTGCCGAACTGAGTGGGTCTCCAGGGGCCCCTTCCCCGCTCACTCTGAGCAGGGGGCCGGCTTGGTGGGGTCTGCTCTGTGGGCTTCCTTGGCGGGAAGGAAGGGGTTAACTGGCTGGGCGGCCTGGGGCCACTGGGGCAGAAGCCCTTCCTCCTCCCTTCCCCATCAACCCCAGGAGCCTTCACAGCTGAGTTTGGGAAGGAATTTGTTTAATTAACGTACAAAACCGCCCTCCCCATATCCTTGGTCCCGGAGGCCTGGCCACCAGGCCGGTGCCCAGGCCGCGGGGGGTGGGGGTGGGGGTCCGGCTCAGCAGCAGGCACGCAGGGCCTTGCGGAAGACATTGCGGAACTCGGCGTTGAAGACAGTGTAGATGACGGGGTTGAGGGCGCTGTTGACGTAGCCCAGCCAGGTGACCGCACTAACCAGCCGCGGGGGCACGGAGCAGGCAGGACACAGCGCCTGTGTGATGTGCACCACGAAGAAGGGCGTCCAGCACAGCAGGAAGGCCCCTGGGGGCGCCGAGAGCCACGTCAGCGCCCCCTGCCCCTCCGCGCCTCGTACTCCTCCCCTCCTCTCTCCCCAGCCCCCCAGGGCAGGAACGCACCGACTACCACAGGCAGGACCCTCATGGCCTTGCGCTCCCGGCCGGTGATCTTGGCACGCCGCCTCCTGCGGGTCTGCGGTGGGGTCTGGGGTGGGAGCGCAGCGGCTCGGACGGCGTCTGGGGGCGCACAGTTGGAGTCGCAGGAGTCCGGGGGGAGGCCGGGCACGGGGGGCGCACAGTTGGGGCCGCGGAGACCCTGGGGAAGGCCGGGCGCTGGGGGCGCACGGTCGGGGCCGCAGGGACCCTGGGGAGGGCCGGGCGCGGGGGGCGCGCAGTCGGGGCCGCAGGGGTCCTGGGGGAGGCGGGGCGCCGGGGGCGCACAGTCAGGGCCGCAGGGGTCCTGGGGAAGGCGGGGCACAAGGGAAGGAGGGCCGGGGCCGCTGGGTCGGCGGGGCGCGCGGCCGTGCAGCTTGGCGCGACGGGCCACCTCCCAGCGCCGCAGGCCGCGGAACGTGGCCCAGTAGAGCAGCAGCATGAGCGGACAGGGTAGGAAGAAGGAGCACACGGACGAGTAGACCACGTAGTCGCGGTCCTCCAGGCGGCACACGGCGGGGTCACGGCCGCGCACGTCGTTGAGGCCGCACAGCACGGGCGCCGCCACCGCTGCGGACAGCAGCCACGTGGCGCCGATGAGCAGCAGCTGCCGGTGGCTCCCGCCCTGGCGGTTGTAGCGCAGCGGCACGGCCACGGCCACGAACCTGCGGGGAGCGCCGAGGGTGCGCGGGACAGCGCGGAGGCCGCGGTGAGGGCGGCGGCGGCGGGAGGGGCGCGAGGGCGCGGGGGCGCGGGCGGGGAGGGCGGCGCACCTGTCCACGCTGATGGCGCACAGGTTGAAGATAGAGGCGGTGCACAGCATGACGTCCATGGCCATGAGGGCGTCGCACAGGCGGGGGCTCAGCAGCCACGCGCCACCCTGGACCTGCGCGGCGACACCACAGGCCCTGAGGTTTCCCAGCCACCGCGGGCCCTTGTGACCCCCTCTCTTATGGGTAGTTCCAGGGCTGAATATGGAGGAGGGGGCCCGGCTGTGAACCAGAGACCAGAGGAGCAGGCAGAGAAACACCCCCTCTGCACTCAGGTCTCCCTTTGTTTTGAGTTAGGGTCTCGCTCTGTCACCCAGGCTGGAGTGCGGTGGCTCCATCATGGCTCACCGTAGCCTGGAACTCCTGGGCTCAAGCGATCCTCCCACCTCAGTCTCCAGAGTAGCTGGGACTACAGCCGCGCGCCACCACCCCCCAGCTGATTTATTTATTATTTTTGTTTTTCTTTTTGTTTGTTTTTTTGAGACGGAGTTGCACTCTTGTTGCCCAGGCTGGAGTGCAGTGATGCGATCTCAGCTCACTGCAACCTCCGCCTCCCGGGTTTAAGCGATACTCCTGCCTCAGTTCCCCCGAATAGCTGGGACAGCAGCCGCATGCCACCATCCCAGGCTGATATTTTCATTTTTTTTTTTTTCTGAGACGGAGTCTCGCTCAGTGGGGCAGGCTGGAGTGCCCTGGGACGATCTCGGCTCACTGCAAGCTCCGCCTCCTGGGTTCCCGCCATTCTCCTGCCTCAGCCTCCCAAGTAGCTGGGACTACAGGCGCCCGCCGCCACACCCGGCTAATTTTTTGCATTTTTAGTAGAGACGGGGTTTCGCTGTGTCAACCAGGATGGTCTCGATCTCCTGACCTCGTGGTCCGCCCTCCTCGGCCTCCCAAAGTGCTGGGATTACAGGCGTGAGCCACCGCGCCCGGCCGATATTTTAATTTTTTGTAGAGACCCGGCCCGGTATGTTTCCCAGGCTGGTCTCAAACTCCTGGGTTCAAGCGATCCTCCTGCCTTGGCCTCCCAAAGTTCTGGGATTACAGGTGTGAGCCACCACTCCTGACCTTGGTCTCCCTTTTGTTACAAACATGAGAACGGCCTGGGGAATTCCCTGGGGGCGGGGCCTGATGTCATCGGGCTCAAGGAGAGCCCCTCCCCAGCCTGGGGTAGGCAGGGTCCCCGCTGGGCCTAGACATGAAGCTGGCTGCTCTGTCCTTCAGGGCATGAGCCAGCCTGTCTGGTGAAGCTCTCTGTGGGAGACTCGGGCGCATTAATTCATTTGTTTCCTCATCTGTAAGACGAGGATGATGATAGTATCCACATAATTGTCTTGAAGATAAATTATAATTAAAAATATGAAGACCTGCCCAGTGCCCAGCGTAGGAGTCCACGTGGAGTGACTCTCTTCAAGGGCAAAGGAGCAGGCAGCCCCCTTAATCCCTTCCCGCCGATTTGGGAAGATTAGGAGCTTAAACGTCGTCACTGTGACGTCTGCGGCTCGAAAGGAGCACAGGTCATGCGTGTCCCGTGCTGCTGGTCTCTGCCCCAGCCGCCAGGACTCACCGTGTCTACCAAGGGGAAACCCCGAGTCCCCCCTCCTCCACAGTCCGGGACACCGCGTCCCCAGCTCAGCCTTAAGCTGCTTTTCTCTGGCTGCAGAGGGGCTGGCACCAAGTCCAACCCATCCGAGGGCCAGATCTGGTGTGGAGTGTGGGATCCATCCCCCAATTCCCCCTCGGGCTTCTCCCCAGGGTTCTCAGCAGGGGCCTGGCCCCCACACACCCTCCCCTGGGTTCTGTCCAGCCCAGGTCTCCCCTGTGAGCTGTGAGCCTCCTGGGGGTGAGCCAGCATCCGCACTGGGTGTGCGTGGTGGTCTGTGGCTGTGGCCGTGTGCAGTGCGTGTGTGCAGTGCGTGTGTGTGTGTCCCAGGGCAGCCAGGGGGCCGAGCCCGCATCTGCCTGCCTGTCCAGCTGGTTGCCCTGGGGGTGAAATCCAGCTGCCGGGCGGCGGGAGGGGGCTGGCTTGACAAAGTCGCCTATTTCTGGGGTCCCTAGATCGAAGGACGGGCATCTCCTGGATAGCAGACGCCAAGACAGAAGGGGAAGGGAGGAGAGGAACGGGGGTCGGGGGACAGCGCAGCGGGGGGAAGGTCGCGAGGTGGCGGCGGTGGGTGTAGCGCGGAGGGACCAGGCGCAGCGCCCCTGCCGCCGCCCCAGCTGGAGGCTCCGGAGCAGAAAGGGGCCGGGTCGCGCCGGGTCCTCCGCAGGGACAGGGACGGAGAACCGAGGAGCAGATGAAGATGCTCGTGCGGCCAGACGGGGCTCACCTCGGAGTAGACGAAGAGCGGCAGCACCAGGAGAGCGAGGAGGAGGTCGGCGGCCGCCAGGCTCACGATGAAGGAGTTGGTGGGCGTCTGCAGGGCGCGCTCGGTGGCCACGCTCACGCACACGAGTGAGTTCCCCGCGAGCACCGCGCCGATGAGCAGCACGCCTCCAACCAGCGCCGCCGCGCCCGGCCCTGCCAGCCCCGCAGCCGCCCCCGCGCCCGGCCCGCGTCCGGCCAGCAGCCCGTCCGGGTCCGCGGTGCTGCGGTTCCCCATGGCGCGCCGGCCCCAGGCGCCCGGGCGGGCGCTGAGCACCGCGGACAGCGCCGGGCCGCAAACCGGGGAGTCCCTCCCCTTGGGCACGCCCCGGCCAGACTCTGGTCCCGCCCCCGCCCCGCCCCGGCTCAGGGGGGCCCCCGCGGCGCTCCACCGTGCGCCCAGTATTTGCTCATCTTGGAATTTTGCGCAGGGAGAGACGGGCAGGCGGACGAATGCGGCGGCCCAAAGAGACGGGAATGAAGCGAGGTGGTGGCCATGGGCAGGCCCAGCATCGCCTGGTGCGGCGCGGGGTCCGCACCCCGAGAAACCAACAAGGATGGAGGGGCAGCCAGACCAAGCCCTGAAGCGCGCGGGCATCGACGCCAGAGCCATCCTGCCCGGCCCTCGGGCCGTCCACCTAGTCCACCTGGTGTCTGGGAAAACGTCCCTCCCAGGCCCGTTCCGCCAGACGCGGGAAGACCGGAGCTTAGGCTCTGCCCGCCTCCCGGGGGACTCGCCTCGACCTCGCGCGCACCCTCCTGCCCGCGACTCCGCGCCCGACCCAACCGCCGACGCCTGGCTCGTACCCCCGCTCCCCAGCAGCCTCTGGTCCTCAGCCCCCGCGACCACCACAGTCAGCCGCGGCCCCACCCATTGCACAGTCGGTCCTCCCGTGGCCGCCTCCGGTAGTGGGCCGGCACCTCTCCCCGACCCTCCACCCCCGGGCGGACAGCTGAGCGGTCGACCCTGCTCCCTCCTCCAGTCCCTCCAGCCCAAGACCCTGAGCTAGGTAGGCGTCCCTCTGACCCTGGGCAGAGGGTCCGGGGACCGGACAGTAGGTTCAGCCCGCGAGGAGGCAACGAGAAAGACAAGACAGGCCCTGGCAGGTTCCAAACGTGCAGAAGAGAAAGTGCTTGCAAAGTGCAGCAGAGACAATTCTATGGACTCTTCATCAAATCGGGGTGACCCATGACCTGAGGGGTATTTTCTGTAGTCCTGTCACTAAAGGGGCCTAGAAGGCACTAAAAGGAGGCACCACTCTGTGGGACCCTGGGCGATGCACATCTTGCTCTTGTCTTTGTTTCTGGGAGGACTGGAGTGGAGGGGCCGTGCCAGGAATTGAGGCCCCTGACCTCGAACGTATGGAGGACACGGGCTGGACGAGGTGCTGATGGGGTGTGCATTAAAGGGAGAAATGAGGGCTCTGAGAAGGAGCAGGCACCGTGAGCGTCACAAGGCAAGGTCCTGGGGTCTGTAGGGGAAAGGCCTGCACCAGGGTCAGGTGTCCACAGACATCAGGTGCAGCCGCAGCCAGGCTAAGTCCCTCTTGTGCAGACCAGACTCCTGCCCATGAACCCTTGTGCAAAAGAAGTCACCACAGAAGAGGCTGGGACAGTGCAAGTTTCTTCTCTTCTAGGATGGAACCCGGGAGGGTGGCCCTGGGGTCTCCGGCTGGGTGCCCAACGGTGAGTCCAGCCCAGCCTCTGGTCAGCTTAGAATTCCTTCAAGTGGCCCCCAAGATGTCTGTGACCACCAAGAGTGAAAACAAAGCCAGGCGGAGAAAGGATGTTTGCAGTACACATCTCTGGTACAGAATGCAGATCCAGAATATATAAAGAGTGCTTTTAAAACAATGAGAAAAGACAGACAATTCCAGTTTCTTTTTTTCTTTTTTTTTTTTGACTAGAGTTTCTCACTCTTGTTGCCCAGGCTGGAATGCAGTGGCACAATCTTGGCTCACTGTGACCTCTGTCTCCCAGGTTCAAGCAATTCTCCTGCCTCAGCCTCCCAAGTAGCTGGGATTACAGGTGCCTGCCGCCACACCTGGCTAACTTTTTTGTATTTTTAGTAGAGACGGGGTTTCATCATGTTGGCCAGGCCGGTCTCGAACTCCTGACCTCAGGTGATCCACCTGCCTTGGCTTCCTAACGTGCTGGGATTACAGGAATGAGCCACTGCCCCCAGCCTATACTATATACTTCCGTTGTTTATCTGAAAATCAAATGTAACTGGATGTGATCGCATCTCACTGCAATCATGGCTCACTGCAGCCTCAATCTCCTGGGCTCAAGTGATCCTCCAGCTCCAGCCGGAGACCACAGATGCGTAGTGCCACACCCAGCTAATTTTCTCATTTTTTGTAGAGACGGGGTCTCGCCATGTTAGCCCAGCTGATCTCAAACTCCTGGGCTCGGCCGGGCGCGGTGGCTCAAGCCTGTAATCCCAGCACTTTGGGAGGCCGAGACGGGCGGATCACGAGGTCAGGAGATCGAGACCATCCTGGCTAACATGGTGAAACCCCGTCTCTACTAAAAAAAATACAAAAAATTAGTCGGGCGTGGTGGCGGGCGCCTGTAGTCCCAGCTACTTGGGAGGCTGAGGCAGGAGAATGGCGTAAACCCGGGAGGTGGAGCTTGCAGTGAGCTGAGATCCGGCCAGTGCACTCCAGCCTGGGCGACAGAGCGAGACTCCGTCTCAAAAAACAAAACAAAACAAAACAAAACAAAACAAAAAAACTCCTGGGCTCAAATGATCCTCCCACCTCAGCCTCCCAAAATGCTACGATTACAGGCATGAGCCACACACCCAGCCTAAACAATTTTTAATAAGGACCTCCACTCATACCTTACACATTAAAAAATTAACTCAAATATGCTGTCAAGAGAATCAAAAGACACAGACTGGGAAATGATATTTGCAAATGGCCACGTCCGGCAATGTTTTTTTTTCCATTTTAGTGTAGTAGGACGTCGTTGATTTTCCTGATGGCTACTCACGTTTGACCACTTCGCATGTGCCTGTTAACTGTCAGTGTGCCCTCTTCTGGAACGTGCCTGTTAAAAATCTTTGCTTTTGTTAAAAATTGGGTTGTCTACGCCAGGCGCAGTGGCTCACTCCTGTAATCCCAGCACTTTGGGAGGCCGAGCCGGGTGGATCACCTGAGGTCAGGAGTTCAAGACCAGCTTGGCCAATATGGTGAAACCCCATCTGTACTAAAAATACAAAAAATTAGCTGGGTGTGGTGGTGCGTGCCTGTAATCCCAGCTGCTTGGCAGGCTGAGGAAGGAGAGTTGCTTGAACCCAGGAGGCAGAGGTTGCGGTGAGCAGAGATCACGTCATTGCACTCTGGCCTGGGCAACAGAGCAAGACTCTGTCTCAATAAATAAATATAAAAAAATAGAAACAAAAATTTTAAAAATTAGCAAATCATATATCCAGCAAATAGCTTGCATACAAAAAATATTAATAATTCTCAAAACTCAACATTAATGACATCACAAAAAGAAAATTCCAGATGAGTATCCTTTATGAATATAGATGCAAACGTTCTTGGCAAAATATGAGCAAACACAATCCCTTTTAAAGTGCTGCCCGTCAGAGAAGCAGCATTTTTTTTTTTTTTTTTTTTTTTGAGACGGAGTCTCGCTCTGTCACCCAGGCTGGAGTGCAGTGGTACAATCTCAGCCCACCACAACCTTCGCCTTCCGGGTTCAAGCAATTCTCCTGCCTCAGCCTCCCAAGTAACTGGGATTAGAGGTGTGCACCACCACACCCAGCTAATTTTTGTATTTTTAGTAGAGACAGGGTTTCATCATGTTGGCCAGGCTGGTCTCAAACTCCTGACCTCATGATCCGCCCACCTCGGCCTCCCAAAGTGCTGGGATTACAGGCATGAGCCATTGCGCCCGGCTGAAAAGCAGCATTTTTTAAAGGATTATGTACCATAACCCAGTGGGATTTATCCCAGGAATGCAAGGGTGAGTGAACAGACGAAATTCAATGTCATACACCAGATTAACAGAATGAAGAAAAACCCACGCAATCATCTCAATTGATGCAGAAAAAAAATTTCATAAAATTCAAAATCCTTTCATGATAATAAGACTCAATAAACTAGGAGTAGAAACAACTTCATCAGGCCAGGCACGGTGACTCAGCCTGTAATCCCAGCACTTTGGAAGGCCAAGGAGGGTGGATCACTTGAGGTCAGGTGTTCAAGACCAGACTGCCCAACATGTTGAAACCCCACCTCCACTAAAAATACAAAAATTAAAATTAGCTGGGCATGGCGGCGCACGCCAGCTTCTCAGGAGACTGAGACACGAGAATTACGTGAATCCAGGAGGTGGAGGCTGCAGTGAGACGAGATCGCACCCCTGCACTCCCCCCGAACAACAGAGGGAGACTGTGTCAAAAAACAAACACAGCTAACATCATACTCATTGGTGAGAAACTAAAAGCCTTTTAAAGAGACGAGGATACCCACTGCTGCTGCTTCTGTTCAACATTGTTCTGGATGTTCTAGCCAGAGCATTAATCAAGAAAAAGAAATTAGGCCGGGCGCGGTGGCTCAAGCCTGTAATCCCAGCACTTTGGGAGGCCGAGACGGGTGGATCACGAGGTCAGGAGATCGAGACCATCCTGGCTAACACGGTGAAACCCTGTCTCTACTTAAAAAATACAAAAAACTAGCCGGGTGAGTTGGCGGGCGCCTGTAGTCCCAGCTACTCGGGAGGCTGAGGCAGGAGAATGGCGTAAACCCGGGAGGCGGAGCTTGCAGTGAGCTGAGATCCGGCTACTGCACTCCAGCCCGGGCAACAGAGCGGGACTCCGTCTCAAAAAAAAAAAAAAAAAAAAAAAGAAAAAGAAATTAAAGGTATCCAAAATTGGAAAAGAAAACTATTGCAGATGACATGGTCTTACGTATAGAAGATCCTCCAAAAACAGGCCAGGCTCGGTGGCTCACACCTGTAATCCCAGCACTTTGGGAGGCTGAAGCGGGCGGATCACGAGGTCAGGAGATCGAGACCATCCTGGCTAACACAATGAAACCCCATCTCTACTAAAAATAGAAAAAAAAAGCCGGGCGTGGTGGTGGGCACCTGTAGTCCCAGCTGCTCAGGAGGCTGAGGCAGGAGAATGGTGTGAACCCGGGAGGTGGACCTTGCAGTGAGCCAAAATCAATTGCGCCACTGGGTGACAGAGCAAGACTCCGTCTCAAAAAAAAGAAAGAAAGAAAGAAACCCCGTCTCTACTAAAAATACAAACATTAGCTGGGTGTGGTGGCATGAGCCTATAATTACAGCTACTTGGGAGTCTGAGGTGGGAGGGTCATTTGAGTCCAGGCGGTTGAGGCCACAGAGAGCTGTGATTGAGCCAATGTACTCCAGGCTGCCCCAAAATAAAATAAATAATGAACATGGGTAAAGGACTTGAACAGACATTTCTTCGAAGAAGATATACAAATGGCCGGTGCAGTGGCTCACGCCTGTAATCCCAGCACTTTGGGAGGCCAAGGCAGGCAGATCCCTTGAGTTCAGGAGTTCAAGAACAGTCTGGCCAACATGGTAAAACCCCATCTCTACCACAAATACAAAAATCAGCCGGGTGTGCTGGTGGGTGCCCATAATCCCAGCTACTTGGGAGGCGGAGGTGGGAGAATCACTTGAACCGGGGAGGCAAAGGTTGCAGTGAGCCAAGATCGCACCACTGCACTCCAGCCTGGGCAACAGTGCGAGACTCCATCTTAAAAAAAATATGGGGCTGGGCGCGGTGGCTCAAGCCTGTAATCCCAGCACTTTGGGAGGCCGAGGCGGGTGGATCACGAGGTCAAGAGATTGAGACTATCCTGGCTAACATGGTGAAACCCCGTCTCTACTAAAAATACAAAAAACTAGCCGGGCGTGGTGGCGGGCGCCTGTAGTCTCAGCTACTTGGGAGGCTGAGGCGGGAGAATGGCGTGAACCCGGGAGGCGGAGCTTGCAGTGAGCCGAGATCACGCCACTGCACTCCAGCCTGGGAGACACAGCGAGACTCCGTCTCAAAAAAAAAAAAAAAAAAAAAAAAAAAAGAAAAAAAAATGGGGCCAGGCGCGGTGGCTCAAGCCTGTAATCCCAGCACTTTGGGAGGCCGAGACGGGCAGATCACGAGGTCAGGAGATCGAGAGACGATCCCGGCTAACACGGTGAAACCCCGTCTCTACTAAAAAATACAAAAAAATAGCCGGGCGAGGTGGCGGGCGCCTGTAGTCCCAGCTACTCGGGAGGCTGAGGCAGGAGAATGGCGTAAACCCGGGAGGCGGAGCTTGCAGTGAGCTGAGATCCGGCCACTGCACTCCAGCCTGGGTGACAGAGCAAGACTCCGTCTCAAAAAAAAAATAAATAAATTAAAAAAAAAAAAAAAATATATATATATATATATATGGCCAGGCACGGTGGGTCACACCTGTAATCCCAGCACTTTGGGAGGCTGAGGTGAGCAGATCATGAGGTCAGGAGATCGAGACCATCCTGCCTAACATGGTGAAACCCCATCTCTACTAAAAATACAAAACACGGCCGGGCGCGGTGGCTCAAGCCTGTAATCCCAGCACTTTGGGAGGCCGAGACGGGCGGATCACGAGGTCAGGAGATCAAGACCATCCTAACACGGTGAAACCCCGTCTCTACTAAAAAAAAAAAAAAAAAAATCTAGCCAGGCGAGGTGGCGGGCGCCTGTAGTTCCAGCTACTCGGGAGGCTGAGGCAGGAGAATGGCGTAAACCCAGGAGGTGGAGCTTGAAGTGAGCTGAGAGCCGGCCACTGCACTCCAGCCTGGGTAACAGAGCGAGACTCCGTCTCAAAAAACAAAACAAAACAAAACAAAACACTTAGCCAGGCATGGTGGCATGTGCATGTAATCCCAGCTACTTAGGAGGCTGAAGCAGGAGAATCGCCTGAAACTGGGAGGCAGAGGTTGCAGTGAGCCGAGATCGTGCCACTGCACTCCAGTCTGGGTGACAGAGCAAGACTCCGTCTCCAAAACAAACAAACAAATAATATATATACACACACAAAAAAAATGGCCATGAAGCACTTGAAAAGATGCTCAACCTCATTAGTCACTGGGGAAATGCAAATCAAAACCACAGTAAGATACCATTCCATATCCATTAGGATGGCCATGATAATAAATAAATAAAAATAGCAAGTGTTAAGGATGAGGAGAAATTCACTGCTGTTGGGAATGTAAAACAGTCACTGTTAGAAAAAGTCCAGCAGTTCCTCAACAAGTTCCACACAGAGTTACCATATGACTCCATGGATATGTTATATACCCAAAAGAAGTGAAAACAGGTGTTCAAATAACAGCTTGTATGTAAATGTTCACAGCAGCACTATTCACAATATACAAAAGACGCCAGGCATGGTGGCTCATGCCTATTCGAGACCAGCCTGGCCAATATGGTGAAACCCCATCTCTACTGAAAATACAAAGTACTGGCCAGGCATGGCGGCTCATGCCTATAATCCCAGCACTTTGGGAGACTGAGGTGGGCAGACTGCTGGAGGCCAGGAGTTCGAGACCAGCCTGGCCAATATGGTGCAACCCCATCTCTACTGAAAATACACAAAGTCCCGGTCGAGCATGGTGGCTCACGCCTATAATCCCAGCACTTTGGGAGGCTGAGGCGGGTGGATCACCTGAGGCTCTGAGTTGGAGACCAACCTGGCCAACACGGTTAAACCCCGTCTCTACTAAAAATACAAAAATTAGCTAGGCATGGCAGGTGCCTGTATTCAAGGAGAATAGCTTGAACCCAGGAGGCAGAGGTTGCAGTGAGCTGAGATCAGGTCAGTGCACTCCAGCCTGGGTGACAGAGTGAGATTCCATCTCAAAAATAAATAAATAAATAAATAAATATTTTTTAAAATGCAAAAATTAGGGGGGTGTGGTGGTGCATGCCTGTAGTCCCAGCTACTTAGGAAGCTGAGGCAGGGGAATCAAACCCGGGAGGTGGAGGTTGCAGTGAGCTGAGACTGTACACTGCACTCCAGCCTGGGCAACAGAGCGAGACTCCGTCTCAAACAAACAAACAAACACACACACACAATATATACAAGGTAGAAATAAACCAAGTGTCCTCAGCAGGTGCATGGATGAACCAAATGCAGTGTGATTTTGCCATTAAAATGAATGAAACTCTGGGGCCAAGCGTGGTGGCTTATGCGTGTCATCCCAGCACTTTGGGAGGCCGAGGCGGGCGGATCACCTGAGGGCAGGAGTTTGAGACCAGCCTGACCAACATGGCGAAACCCCGCCTCTATGAAAAATAGAAAATTAGCTGGGTGTGGTGGCACATGCCTATAATCCCAGCAACTCCAGAGGCCGAGGCAGGAGAATTGCTTGAACCCAGGAGGCGGAAGTTGCAGTGGGCCGAGATCGCGCCATTGCACTCCAGTCTGGGCAACAAGAGTGAAACTCCATCTCAAAAAAAATAAATAAAAATAGTGACAGGGTCCTGCTATGTTTCCCAGGCTGGTCTCAAACTCCTGGCCTCAAACCATCCTCCTGCCTCATCCTCTCAAGTAGCCGAGACCACAGGCATGCACCACCATGCCCAGCTTTTATGATTTTATTTGTATGAAATACCCAGAATAGGCAGATCCACAGAGACAGAAAGCAAATTCATTGTTACTCAGAAGCTGAAGGGATTGGGGAAGGGGAAGTAAATGCTTTTTGGATTTGAGGTTTTCCATCTGGGGAGTGAAAAGTTCTGGAACTAAACAGTGGTGATGGTTGTACAATTCCGTGACTGTTTACAATGGCTGAAATGGTAAGTTTCATGTTTTGCGTATTTTCCTGCAATAAAAACAAAAACAAAAAACAAAAAACAAAAAAAAAAAAAACTCAGCAGTAGAGAACAATTTAAAAACAGGCAAGAGATGTGAAGATACATTTAACCCACGACAACGTGCAAATGGAAACAAGCACCTGGAAAGAGGTTCCGAATCACCCACCACTGGGGAAATGCAACTAAAACCACAAGGAGGTGTTGTGGCAGAGAGAATGGCTGAAGGTTAAAAATAGCAACTGCTGCAAGGTTGACAGTGTGCAGAGAAAGTGAGGCCACCAGGTGCAGTGGCTCACGCCTGTAATTCCCAGTGCTTTGGAAGGCCGAGGCAGGTGGATCACTTGAGGTCAGGAGTTTGAGACCAGCCTGGGCAACGTGGTGAAACCTTGTCTCTACTAAAAATATAAAAATTAGCCAGTCATGGTGGCAGGCGCCTGTAATCCCAGCTACTTGGAGGGCCGAGGCACGAGAATTGCTTGAAACCGGGAGGCAGAGGTTGCAGGTTGCAGTGAGCGGAGATGGCCCCACGGCACTCCAGCCTGGGTGACAGAATAAAACTCCATCTAAAAAAGAAAAGGAAGGAAGGGAGGGAGGGAGGGAGGAAGGAAGGAAAGAAGGAAGGAAGGACCCACGTGGCTGGCGGGGCTGTGATGCAAATGCTGGGGTAAATAGTGTGGCCGATTTAACAGATGGATACAGTGCATGGCTCTAAACCACAGCAGAACATCAAGGGCTTGACGGTCATTTCTCCGTCCTCTCCATGAGGTATAAATGGCTCACAGACACCCGAGAAGGTGCTGGTCATTAGGGAGACACAAATAAAAACCGCAGCCAGACACCACATTGCACCCACCAGCATCGTTAGTACACAACAAACAAAAAGCCAGAAAGTAGCAAGTGTCGGCGAGGACAAGAGCCGTGTCCCTGCTGTGCTGCTGGGGGACGTGTCCGTCTGAGACGCTGCTGTGGAAAACAGTTTGGCTGTTTTCCTCAGAACAATTAACACATCATTACTCTGTCACCCAGCAAGTCCCTCATAACTATACACCCAGAACGCTTGAAAACGGGATTGGGAAGGGCCCTTTGCACACCCGCGTTCACAGCAGCGTTATTCGCCCTCGCCCCAAAGGGGAGGCAGCGCAGGTGTCCATGAAGAGGCCCACAGATGAACGGACGCGGTCGACGCGGTCCCTGCACACAACGGGACACGGTTCCCCCTAAAGGGAAGGAGATTCCCACACAGGCCAGGCTGCGGCGGCGAAGGCGGAGGACGCTGAGCTGAGAAACCAGCCGGTCTCCAAAGGACAAATCCCCTGAGGCTCCCCCTGCGCGCAGTCCCTGCAGGCGCTGAATCCACAGACAGAAAGTGGACGGGGCGCCAGGCTGGGGAGGGGAGGGGGCGTTTGATGGGGACAGAGCTTCATTTTGGGAGGACAGGAGAGTCTGAGAACGGATTTTGGGAGGACAGGAGCATCTGAGAAGGGATTTTGGGAGGACAAGAGAGCCTGAGAATGGATTTTGGGAGGATGGAAGAGCCTGAGAACGGATTTTGGGAGGATGGGGAGTCTGAGAATGATTTTGGGAGGATGGGAGAGTCTCAGAACGGATTTTGGGAGGATGGAGAGTCTGAGAACGGATTTTGGGAGGATGGGGAGTCTGAGAATGATTTTGGGAGGATGGGAGAGTCTGAGAACGGATTTTGGGAGGACAGGAGCCTCTGAGAAGGGATTTTGGGAGGACGAGAGAGCCTGAGAACGGATTTTGGGAGGATGGGGAGTCTGAGAATGATTTTGGGAGGATGGGAGAGTCTGAGAACGGATTTTGGGAGGACAGGAGCCTCTGAGAAGGGATTTTGGGAGGACGAGAGAGCCTGAGAACGGATTTTGGGAGGATGGGGAGTCTGAGAATGATTTTGGGAGGATGGGAGAGTCTGAGAACGGATTTTGGGAGGACAGGAGCCTCTGAGAAGGGATTTTGGGAGGACGAGAGAGCCTGAGAACGGATTTTGGGAGGATGGGGAGTCTGAGAATGATTTTGGGAGGATGGGAGAGTCTGAGAACGGATTTTGGGAGGATGGGGAGTCTGAGAACGGATTTTGGGAGGACAGGAGCGTCTGAGAAGGGATTTTGGGAGGACGAGAGAGCCTGAGAACGGATTTTGGGAGGATGGGAGAGTCTGAGAACGGATGGTGGGGACGGATGCACGGAAATGTCAGCGAACCCAATGATCCTGAACCCTGCACTTCAAAGCGGATAAAATGGCAACACCGGCCCCCACAACAAAGTCACCCCGCTCAGGCCTTCCCGACGAACTCGCCCCAGCCGGGTGCTCCAGGGGCCTCCGGAGCTCCTGCCGCCGCCCCTTCCCCGGGGTCCCCCAGTCCCCCCAAATCCTCCCCCAAGTCCCACGGCCCCTCCGTCCCCGCGCCCCGCAGGCTCCGAGGCTTCGCGGTGCGGTTCCCTCTGCGGGGCCCGGGCCCGGGTCCCCTTCGCCCCCCAGGCCGGGACGTCCCCCTCCCCCAGCCGGCCGAGGGGCGCCAGCGCGGCGGAGGGGGCGGGAGGCCGGGCCGGGGCGACAGCTGGGGGGGCGGCCCTGACCTTCCCGGGATCGCTGGGCGCGGCCGGGCCGTCCCCCTTCCGGGCGCCGCCATAAAGGGGCCTCGCGGGGCTCTGGCCGTGGCCGCAGCGCTCAGCTCCCGCGCCCGACCCCGCCATGGCCCCCCGGCCCCTCCTGCTGCTGCTGCTGCTCCTCGGGGGCTCCGCCGCGCGCCCCGCGCCCCCCAGGTGAGCCGCCCGCCAGGCCCGTCCGCCCCCGGCCGCACCCGCCCCCCGCGCGGCCCTGACCCCGACCCCCGCCCGCCCCCAGGGCCCGGCGACACTCGGACGGGACGTTCACCAGCGAGCTCAGCCGCCTGCGGGAGGGCGCGCGGCTCCAGCGGCTGCTGCAGGGCCTGGTGGGGAAGCGCAGGTGAGGCCGGGTGGGGCGGGGGTCTTGCCGTGGTGCCCTGGCAGCAACGCGCGACCCCCCAGCTCCAGGACTAACTCTGTTTTGGGGCGGGGGACAGCGAGCAGGACGCAGAGAACAGCACGGCCTGGTCCAGGCTCGGCGCGGGTCTGCTCTGCCCGTCCGGGTCCGACACGCCCACCCTGCAGGCCTGGTGAGCGCCCGCCCCACCGCAGACCCCACCCCAGACCCCACCCCAGACCCTTCCTTCTGTCCGTGGCCTCCCTGGGTCAGCGCTGGTGGCCACCGGAGGCCCAATTCCAGCGGCGGGGCCGGGGTCTCCAGCCCCAGCCCCAGCCCCCAACCCCGCACGTGCTGTCTCTGCAGGATGCCCCTGGGCGGGGCCTGGTCTCCCTGGCTGCCCCCTGGGCCCAGGCCTGGGGTTATGGTTTCAGAACCTGCCGGTGCTGCTGCAGAAGGAACCCTGCGACCGAGATGAGGAAGGAACCCCCTCACCACCTGCCCAGCCTAGGAGCGGAGCTGCATTTGGGGTGGTGGGCAGGCTGGGGGGAGAGGGGGAGGGGTGGAACTCGGCACCAATAAAGGAGAATCAGATCCAGACACTGGGAGTTGGTTGTGTCCACTTGGTGTAATCGAGGCAACCCCTGTGTGGCAGGGCTGTCAGATGGAAGGGGGCCCCATCCACCCAGCCGGGACTGTGACCACACCCAGCTGCCCTTTACACCTGGCGGCCACAGCGGGCCCCTCATCCTTATCTCTGGCATCAGTGCCGCCTCCTGTACATCGACTAAGCACCGCAGGGCCCCGCCCCCCCCCCGTCTTCATTAGGAAACAGTCAAGGGCTCAGGGGGAGCCCGGACAGACTCTCAGCTCCTGCAGGGGGGTGGGGGGTGGCATGTGGTCAGTGTTTCCGGAAGGGGCAGTGGGGAGGGTGTGGAGGGGCCAGGGAGGCTCAGGCGGGCAGGAAGAGGGGAGGGCAGAGGTGTCACCTGGGGTGCCAGGAGTCCACTCTGGCATGAGGACTCCGGACCCTCTGTCTTGTGTGGCCTCAGACCAGTGGCTTGACCCCTCAGAGCCTGTGGCGTATGGAGCGTGCAGGGCTTGCAGGCGACCATGAGGGTACGGTGCAGGGTTGGGACACTGAGCCCAGCCCCAGCCACGAGAGGCCAGAAGCTTCGGTGCACAGGCCTGGAGAGGAATGACTCCACTCCCCGCCTCACGACAGCCCCTTCCTCGCCCTGACCCCAGCCAGTGGCCTCTCCCTAGAGCTGGGGGCTTGCGGGGGCCAATGAAAAGAGCAGGGCAAGTGTCAAGACTCACCTCACCATCTCTGTTGGGCACCAGGGCTCCCCAGGAGCTCCCAGCTGCCCCCCACAGCCCCGCCTTAGCCTTGGTCACTAAGGCCCTGTCCAGCCCCACCCTGAGAAGCTGGCTTGTCTCTGGGGCAGGCAGGCAGGGGTGTCCCTAGGACGCAGTGAGGAGAGTCTCTTCCTTCAGAACCTGCCATCAGGCAGGCAGGGAGGTACTCCCGGGCGAACACCCAGGTTCTGAGCCTCAAGGGTTGGCCTTAGGAATTTTGCCTGAGGTAGAGCTTAGGGGAGGAGCCAAGCAAGGGCAGCCTGGGCTAGGGAGGCAGGTTTCAGACACCCCAACACCAACGGCTTCTCTCCAACACCCTAGCTCTGCCCCTGCCCTGCCCCAGCCCCATGGCGCCCGTGAGCCATTCTCTAGTCCTTTCTGCCCTGTGCCTCAGTGCCTGTGGCCTGAGCCCCCTGGTTAATCCCTGTACTCAGTCTAACTTGGGCCAAATGACTGCCCCCCTTCTGGCAGTGGGCCGGACCCGCCGCCCAGCGGGAGCCCCCTTGGCAGAGGCCGGTTGTAAAGGATCATAAAGTGGGCGGCGTCTGGCTGGGGCGAAGGTCGCTGAGGTAGGAACTGCGCCAGTCCTGGACGCCAAACCCACTCGGACCCTCCCGCCAGGTGACAGCCGCCAAGATGGGGTCTTGGGCCCTGCTGTGGCCTCCCCTGCTGCTCACGGGGCTGCTTGGCCGATCCCCGGGGGCCGTGGCCCAGGTCCAGTGTACGTGCGGGCAGGGGTAGGTAGGTGGGGGCACAGGGCAGGGGGAGCCAGGGGCTGGGAGGCGCTGACCCCTCCTCTGCAACCTTACAGACTGCTCTGTGAACAAGTCCTTCTTTGAAGTCGAGGAGAACACAAATGTCACCGAGCCGCTGGTGGACATCCATGTCCCAGAGGGCCAGGAGGTGACCCTCGGACCCTTGTCCACCCCCTTCGCATTTCGGATCCAGGGAAACCAGCTGTTTCTCAACGTGTCTCCTGATTACGAGGTGTGGGCGGCAGGTGGGTGGGGAGTGGGGGCTCCCGGGAGAAGGGCGCCTGGATCCTCAGGCCACACCTTCCCCGGGGGGCCCAGGAGTTCTATGCCTGCAGGCATCCACTAACACCCATGCTTGGTGGTGCCTGCCCCAGAAGGCTGGGCCCACACCCTCAGCACTGACCACTGATGATGGGGACCCTGGGCCAGCGCCTGCCCCCTTGGCCTCAGTCTCACCACCTGTGGGGCGGGACAGTGACTGCAGACCCGTCTGCCTCCACAGGAGAACTCACTACTTGAGGCTCAGCTGCTGTGTCAGAGCGGAGGCACACCGGTGAGTCCCTGCCCCACTCTCCCCGCCCACCAGGCCACCTCAGCTGGGCTCTGCCCTGCTGGTCCAGGGCCAGTCTCTGATGACCTCACCTAGGGTGTGGTTTCACATGCCATCCCTCCGAGAGTGATGCTCACATTTCCTCCAGTCCAGACTCTGCCCTGAACTGTGGCATCCCCGTCACTGATCCCTTGTCCAGCAGATACCCCCACCCAGTGTGCCCGACTCCCACCCACTCCCTCAACCACCACTGCCCCCACAAGGGAGGCACCTTTATCCTGCCAGCCACTGGAACCACTTTGGTTTCCACTCGCCCTCCCTCCCCACGTCCCCCGCTAAGCTCCCCATTGGTAAATCACTTGGCTCTGCCCCAGCTCAACCCAGAAATCCATCGTCTGCCCACCTCCAGTCCCACCAGGGCCGGGACACCAGCACTCATTTTGGGAAACTTTCAGCCGGCCCGCTGGCTTCCCTGTTGCCCCTTGCCGGTCCCAGTCCACTCCATGTGGCGGAACAGCCTCTGTGGACGCTGTAAACCAAGGCTGCCCAGTCCACCCCAGCCCTCCACAGCTCCTTTCTCACTGAGAGTCAAACCCAGATGTACTGTGCGGAGGCTCTGCTGCAGCCTCAGAGCTCCCGCAGGCACGCTCCTCCCCCACCTGCTCAGGTCTGCAGTCTTCAGAGAAATCCCAACCGCCCTATTAGGGAATAGTTGCATCCCAGCCCCGCTCCCCCAACATCCTACTTCTTGACCAGCGGCATTTTTTTCGGCTTTATTAAGGAAAATTGCAGAATCCTGAGGCCAGCACAGGCCCCCGCCCCCCCCCACCTACCAGCAGACAGAGGGCTCTGTGCCCACCGCACACCACAGCACATCACCCACATATATCTTGGCATGTGTCTCTGAAAGAGAGGGATGCTTCTTTTTTTTGAGACAGAGTCTCGCTGTTACCTAGGTTGGAGTGCAATGGCGAGATCTCGGCTCACTGCAACCTCCGCCTCCCGGGTTCAAGTGATTCTCCTGCCTCAGCCTCCCGAGTAGCTGGGATTACAGGCGCCCACCACCACGCTTGGCTAATTTTTGTATTTTGGGTAGAGACAGGATTTCACCATGTTGGTCAGGCTGATCTCAAACTCCTGACCTGGTGATCCGCCCGCCCCAGCCTCCCAAAGTGCTGGGATTTCAGGCATGAGTCACTGTGCCTGGCCGGGATCCTTCTTTGTTTTTTTTTTAGATGGAGTCACCCTCTGTCGCCCGGGCTGGAATGCAGTGGCACGATTTCCGCTCACTACAACCTCTGCCTCCCAGGTTCAAACGATTCTCCTGCCTTGGCCTCCACCCACCTCGGCCTCCCAAAGTGCTGGGATTACAGACGCCTGCCACCACACCCAGCTAATTTTTGTATTTTTAGTAGAGACGGGGTTTCACCATGTTGGCCACATTGGTCTCGAACTCTTGACCTCAGGTGATCTGCCCGCCTCGGCCTCCCAAAGTGCTGGGATTCCAGGCGTGAACCACCACGCCCGCAAGGACTCTTCTTTTTAAAACATAACCACAATGTCGTCACACCTGGGAAAAGTGGTCACTTTCTACCTCGAATGTTCAGGATGCCGCATTCCCCATGGTCTCTGAAGGTTTTTTTTTTAACAATTGTTTGTTTGAATCAGGGTCCACGTTATGCACCTAGCTGATAATTCTCCTGAGTTTCTGTTCATCTTCACGTTTCCTTCTCCCATCTTTTCTCTTGGAGATTTATTTGTGAAGAAACTGGGTTGTCGGCTGGGCACGGTGGCTCACACCTGTAATCCCAGCACTTTGGGAGGCCGAGGCAGGCACATCACCTGAGGTCGGGAGTTTGAGACCAGCTTGACCAACATGGAGAGACCCCGTCTCTTCTAAAAATAAAAAATTACCCGGGTGTGATGGCGGGCGCCTGTAATCCCAGCTACTCGAGAGGCAGAAGGCAGGAGAATCGCTTAAACCTGGGAGGCAGATGTTGCAGTGAGCCAAGATCACACCACTGCACTCCAGCCTGGGTGACAGAATGAGACTCTGTATCCAAAAAGAAAACAAAGAAAAGAACTGGATTGTCTTTCCTCACTTGAGATTCTGCTGGTTGCATCCCCAAGTACCTGCATTATTTTTCTGTGGCGCACCTGCCACCTCCTGGCTTTATAAAGTCCTTTTTGTCTGTTGTTGTAAGTCCTGCCAGGACAGGCACCACCGGGCAGAGATTTGTCTCTTGTGATCTCTGCATCCCAGCACCTAGAGCTGTGCAGCCCCCCTGCAGCCCCCCAACACCACTGAGCGAGTGGACGGATAGCCGTCGAGGGGTGCACCTCACTCACGATGGGGAAGGATAGCGTCGAGGGGTACACCTCACTCATGATGGGGAGCGGCTGTGGGAGAGGCTGACAGCCACATCCTGCAGGTGACCCAGCTGAGGGTGTTTGTGTCAGTGCTGGACGTCAATGACAACGCCCCCGAATTCCCCTTTACAACCAAGGAGATAAGGGTGGAAGAGGTGAGGCCAGCGAAGCTGCCAGGGCTGGGCAGGGGGTGCGGGAGCCCAGGGTGAGGGCAAGGGGCGAGTGGTGGCCGGGGGCTCAACCACAGCGGGGGTCCACAGGGGCCAAGAGTGTGGCCAGACCAAGCCCCTCTCCCTCCCTAGGACACTAAAGTAAACTCCACCGTCATCCCTGAGACAGAACTGCAGGCCGAGGACAAAGACAAGGATGACATTCTGTTCTACACCCTCCAGGAAGTGACCGCAGTCAGTGCCGCCCGCCCTGCCCCAGCGTGAGCCCCTCGCCACTGACACCCGCAGCCGCCCTCGCCCTCCCAGGCTCTTAGGCTGTGTCCTCCCTGATCCTCCCCAGGGTGCCAGTGACTACTTCTCCCTGGTGGGTGTAAACCATCCCGCCCTGAGGCTGGACCGGCCCCTGGACTTCTACGAGCGGCCCAACATGGCCTTCCGACTGCTGGTGCGGGTGAGCGGCTCACCCCAGCCCTGAGTCCCACATGCTTGAGGTCCCCCTGGCCCCAGCTGCTCCCAGGCCTGATCTGGCTGTTGCAGGACACTCCGGAGGAGAATGTGGAGCCCAGCCACACGGCCACCGCCACGCTGGTGCTGAACGTGGTGCCTGCCGACCTGCGGCCCCCCTGGTTCCTGCCCTGCACCTTCTCAGACGGCTACATCTGCATCCAAGCTCAGTACCACGGGGCTGTCCCCACGGGGCACACACTGGTAATGGGGAGGGAGGGGCAGTGCCCGGGGCGGGGCCTTCTAGGCAGGTTGGAGGCAGGGACGGCCAGGATCAGAAGAAGGGCAGGGTCAGGGTCAGCGGGTGGGGCCAAGTTTGGTTGTGACTTTGAAACAAATACAGACTCTCCTTATAAACCAATCTTTCCCATCTTGAGGGAGCAAACCCTGAACACACAGAGAGGAGTGTGGGCCCCAGAGCCAGGCGGTCTCAGGGGCCTGGGGAGGTGGGCTGGGGCCCTGGAGTTCTTAAGGGATGGTGAGATCTCTGCCCTGCTCACAGTCACCACTAGGCCCACACAGGCTGTCTGCAAACCTTCACAGCACCAAGGCACCCGGGGCCACCAAACAGCACGGAGAGGCAGAAACGCAGACCCCGGGAACCCCCCGCTTCCTAAATGTCTGCTTAGCCGTCAAGACAAGCATCGTGCAAATGGCACTCAGTATCTTTGGGCAACTTATTCGTTAGTGAGGGACCCACAGGGGTGTGACTCACTGTGATACTGGGACAAGGGACAGTCCTAGACAGGCAGGGATGCCCGGCCACCAGTGGGACTGGGCCCCTCCTCAGCCAGCCCTGCCCTGGCTGACCTTGATGGGGAGCCAGAGGGGCCAGGTTGGGGCCATCCACCCCAGCCTCACGACGTGCCCTCCTCTCCACTATCCTTGAAGCCATCCCCCCTCGTCCTGCGTCCCGGACCCATCTACGCCGAGGATGGAGACCGCGGCATCAACCAAGCCATCATCTACAGCATCTTCAGTGGTGAGTGGGGCCCAGCCCTCAACAATGCCCCGGACCCCTCTCTGTCCCTGTCTCTGTCCCCACCTTGGGCTGGGGAAGCCCCAGGGGCACCTGCCAGCAAGGCAGAGCTGGCTGGGTCCCTGGGCCTCAGGAGGCCGGGACTGAGCACTTCTATCGTCCTCCCAGGAAACGTGAACGGTACATTTGTCATCCACCGAGACTCCGGCAACCTCACCATGGCCAGGAGTGTCCCCAGAGCCATGACCTTTCTTCTGCTGGTGAAGGTGAGGTAGGGACCTGCACGGGGGGCAGGGCAGTGGGGGCAGAGTGGAAGGTAGGGCGGGGGTCAGGGCGGGGGGGGCAGGGCCCCTGCCAAGTCTGCATCTATTCTTCCTGAGCCCCAGGCTTCAGCACCAGCTCCACCGTCAACCCCACAAGTCACGGCTGCCTCCCCCACCTCCAGGGCCAGCAGGCCGACCTTGCCCGCTACTCAGTGACCCAGGTCACCGTGGAGGCTGTGGCTGCAGCCGGGAGCCTGCCCCGCTTCCCCCAGAGCCTGTACCGTGGCACCGTGGCACTTGGCGCTGGAGCAGGTGTTGTGGTCAAGGATGCAGCTGCCCCCTCTCAGCCTCTGAGGGTCCAGGCTCGGGACCCGGAGTTCTCGGTAGGTAGCACACGCAAGGCTGATGCCTGCCGCCCCCACGGCAGCCTTCCTGTTGCCCAGGGTCCCTGGGTCCACCCGGCCTCCCCTCTGTGGGTGGGTCAGGGCTACAGATGGGAGGCAGCCTGGCCGGGGACTCAATGAAACCCTGTCCAGGACCTCAACTCGGCCATCACGTATCGAATTACCAACCACTCACATTTCCGGATGGAGGGAGAGGTTGTGCTGACCACCACCACACTGACCCAGGCGGGGGCCTTCTACGCAGAGGTGAAGGGCAGGGCAGGTGGGCATCTCCAAGGGTGTGGGACTTAAAGACGTGCCCAGGAGAGACAAGCCCCTTCCTGCCCCAGGTTGAGGCCAAAAATACAGTGACCTCTGGCACTGCGACCACAGTCATTGAGATACAAGTTTCCGAACAGGAGCCCCCCTCCACAGGTGAGCCCCCATCCCCAGAGACTGGAGGAACAACTGGGCCCTGGACCAGCACCACTTCCGAGGCCCCCAGACCCCCTGTGCCCTCCCAGGGACCCTCCACAACCAGCTCTGGGGGAGGCACAGGCCCTCATCCACCCTCTGGCACAACTCTGAGGCCACCAACCTCGTCCATACCCGGGAGGCCCCCCGGTGTGGGAACCAGCACCTCCCACCAACCAGCCACACCCGGTGGCGGCACAGCACAGACCCCAAAGCCAGGAACCTCTCAGCCGATGACCCCCGGTGTGGGAACCAGCACGTCCCACCAACCAGCCACACCCGGTGGTGGCACAGCTCAGACCCCAGAGCCAGGAACCTCTCAGCCGATGCCCCCCGGTGTGGGAACCAGCACGTCCCACCAACCAGCCACACCCGGTGGTGGCACAGCTCAGACCCCAGAGCCAGGAACCTCTCAGCCGATGCCCCCCGGTGTGGGAACCAGCACGTCCCACCAACCAGCCACACCCGGTGGTGGCACAGCTCAGACCCCAGAACCAGGAACCTCTCTGCCGATGCCCCCCAGCAGGAACACCCCATCCTCAGGTAGCACCCACTCCGTTGCCTTCCCTCCCTGGCTCAGATCACTGGGTGGTAGGGAAATGCTGTAGGAAGGGTCCACCCCAGGCTGACCTGGCCTGACTATGAAATCCCAGAGGGGTCTGTTTGGGACTGACAGACACAGACAGGCCAAAGGCCCTCAGTGAGGTGAACTGTGATGTGTGTAGGACAGAGGCCAGATTTGGGGTCCAGCGAATCCCATGATTCCCACAGCTGCCGGCTCACCCTGCAGGCCCCTGCCCCTCCTGTGAGCAGCCTCCTTGGTGGGGAGGGGGGGCCCAGGGTCTCGCTGGGACACACAGGCCCCTCCAGCCAGGGTCAGCAGAGCCTGAGATTTGGGAGACAGCCCAGGCCTGGGTGATTTCCAAGTGTCTCAAGCCTGGCACAGGTTGGCATGGGGAATGCCTGGGGTGCTCAACAGTGTGGGGGTGATGGCATTTTCCACAGCGATGCCAGGTGGCGGCCCCTCGGAGGACAAGCGCTTCTCAGTGGTGGACATGGCAGCCCTGGGTGGGGTGCTGGGTGCACTGCTGCTGCTGGCTCTCCTTGGCCTCACTGTCCTTGTCCACAAGCACTACGGCTCCCGGCTCAAGTGCTGCTCCGGCAAAGCTCCGGTGAGGCCCAGGGTGGAGGGCAGGGCAGGCGACCCGCAGGGAGTGGGGGACAGGAGAGGGGAGGGCAGAGGGGAATATGTGGAGGCGGAGGGGTGTCCATCGTGGAATGAGGGTGTGGAGAGGCCACAAGGCAGCAGAGACCCAGGGACCCCGCTGACGCCTTCACTCCTGCTAGCAGGAACCCCAGCCCTCCGGCTGTGACAACCAGGCGTTCCTCCCTGACGACGAGGCCAACTGGGCGCCTGCCCCCAGCCCCACGAGCGACGCCAAGCCCACGGAGGCACCGCCGACGCCCGCGGAGCCTGCGCCCCCTGGCCCCGCGCCCCCGGGCAGTGCCCCCGAGGCCCCGGCAGCGGCCGGAGCCGGGGGAAGCCCCGCAGCGGTGAGGTCCATCCTGACGAAGGAGCGGCGGCCGGAGGGCGGGTACAAGGCCGTGTGGTTCGGCGAGGACATCGGGGCGGAGGCAGATGTGGTCGTTCTCAACACGCCCACCCTGGACGTGGATGGCGCCAGCGACTCCGGCAGCGGCGACGAGGGCGAGGGCGCGGGGCCTGGCAGGGGTCCCCACGATGAGCCCGGCGGCGATGACTCGTACATCTAAGCGGCCCCTCCACCCTCTTCCCCTGCCGCGCGGGCGCTAGAGGTCCCGCTCCCCTAACCCCCGACCCAAGGCAGAATAAAGCGAGGCTCCCCAAACCCAGGCCGTGGCGTGGGGCGGGCGCGCGGGTCCGTGCGGGGCCCCATTTGCTCGCGTCCCCCATCGTCCTCAGCGCTCGAGCCCGGGTGTGCAGACGGGGGTGGCGGGTCCCGCCGCGCTGTCCCCACCCGAAGGCTGCAACGCTTCCCGTAAACCACCTGCTGTGCCCGCTGTCTTCCCGAGGCTCCGCGCCAGCTGGCCCGCGAAGTTCCTCTCCTGCTCTCACCACAGCCGGAGAGGGCACTCCCCTCCCCCAGTCTGCACTGGGGATCTCAGGCACCCGCTCAACTCAGACCTACCACTCCCGACCCGACACAGAGATTGCCTGGGGAGGCTGAAGAGCCAACGCAAATCCCCAAGACGATGCGCTTGGAAGCCAGTGGTCTCAAACATCTGCCGGGCTGGGGGTCCTAGTCCCCTTCTGAAATCTACATGGTTGGGTTGGGGCGCAGCATTAAACACCCACCCAGAGGCCTGGACTGAGGCACGCGGGTGTCGGTGCGCGCGAGTGGCCTGAGCAGGAGCCGGACCAGGAGGCCTAGGGGTGAGACACCTCCCAGTCGCTTCTCCCAAGGCCAGAGCCCAGGCTGGCCACCCATGCCCAGAACCATCAAGGGGTCCCTTGTGGGTCGTCAGCACTGTCCCTGATGAAAAGACACTATTAATTCCTTTCCAAATGTTTTAATTGCGAGAGCGTCTGATATTCTTGTCTGAACAATCTAAAGAACCCAAAGGGGGCCGCATGGTGGCTCCCGCCTGTAATCCCAGTACTTTGGGAGGCCAAGGCGGGTGGATCAGCTGAGGTCAGGAGTTCAAGACTAGCTTGACCAACTTAGAGAAACCCCGTCTCTACTAAAAATACAAAATTAGCCGGGCATGGTGGCTCATGCCTGTAATCCCAGCTACTCGGGAGCCTGAGACGGGAGAATCACTTAACCCATGAGGTGGAGGTTGTGGTGGGCCAAGATTGTGCCACTGCACTCCAGCCTGGGCAACAAAAGCGAAACTCCATCTCAAAAAAAGGAACCCAAACGGTGCAGCTGCCCCTTTTTAGAGGCACATCCACCTCCCCTTACCCACTTCCCTTTTTTGAGACTCAGTCATGCTCTGTCCCCTGGGCTGGAGTGGAGTGGCTCCATCTCAGCTCACTGCAGCCTCGACCTCCTGGGCTCAAGTGATTCTCCCGCCTCAGCCTCCCAAGTACCTGGAACTACAGGCCTGCGCCACCACGCCCGGCTGATTTTTGTATTTTTAGTAGAGACTGGGTTTCGTCACGTTTGCCAGGCTGGTCTCGAACTCATGACCTCAAGTGATCGGCTGAGGCGGGCGGATCACGAGGTTAGGAGATCGAGACCATCCTGGCTAACACGGTGAAACCCCGTCTCCACTAAAAATACAAAAAAATTAGCCGGGCGTGGTGGCGGGCGCCTGTGGTCCCAGCTACTCGGGAGGCTGAGGCAGGAGAATGGCGGGAACCCGGGAGGCGGAGCTTGCAGTGAGCCGACATCCGGCCACTGCACTCCAGCCTGGACGACAGAGCGAGACTCCATCTCAAAAAAAAAAAAAAGAAAAAAAAAAAAAAGCGCAACAAGAAGGGCCTGGTTTTGCCTCGGGTCCGGTTTCGCTTACGTTTGGGGGAGTCCCCGCCTTATCCCACTGTGTCCCCCACCTCCGATGACTGCCGGCGCCCCGGCCCCAGGCGTGTAGGGGCTACTTCCCAGAGAAGCGGCTGGACCCTGCAGGGCCGAGCCACACAGGCAGACAGGGCCCACCGCTGCCCCCTCGCCGCCACTCCCTACTCCGCGCTGCCCCGGGCGGGGTTCCGCTGGGCGCATTCGAGAGCAGGAACTGGCCGCGCGCGCCCTTCCCGGAAACGCCCGCCTGGTCACGTGACCTCCTTGGCTGCACCTGCAGCTCTTTGGGCCCCGCCCCCGGCCCGGACACCATAAAAGCGCCGGCCCTCCGCTTCTCCGCGGTAAGAAACCTCCCGCCCCGGCGACTGTGGCACCCAGGTACTCGGGACCCCGGACCCACGCGGTGCAGGTCCGGGAGTGAGAGACTCACCGGGAGGGGTAGAGCCAAGGGCTGGGGGAGCCTGATGGATGAGGGTCGGGAGGTGAGGAAGGCGGAGGCGGAGGCGGAGGCGGAGGCGGAGGCGGAGGCGGAGGCGGGGCCCGGGGCGGAGGCGGGGGCGGGGTTCTGCGGCGATGAGAACCGGACGGAGATGGGATCCGGGAGGGTGGAAGCGCCACTGTTTTAAGTTTCGCTTTCTCGGAAGCCTGGCCCGCCCCCGACGTGGCCTTTCCCGTCTCCGCAGGGTCCGGCCTGCACCGGCCCGGCAGGCCTGGACACTGGTTCAACACCTGTGACTTCACGTGTGCGCGCCAGCCATACCTGCAGTCACACCTGTAGCCCCCTCTGCCAAGAGATCCACACCGAGGCAGCGTCGGTGGCTACAAGCCCTCAGTCCACACCTGTGACCCCCACCACCTGTGACACCTGGCCACACCTGTGGACACCTGTGACACCTGGCCACACGACCTGTGGCCGCGGCCTGGCGTCTGCAGTGACAGGAGCCCTTACCTCCCCTGTTGTAACACCTGACCGCCACCCAACTGCCCCTGCAGAGGGAGCAATGGCCTTGGCTCCTGAGAGGTAAGAGCCCGGCCCACCTTCTCCAGATGCCCGTCCCCGAGCGCCCTGCAGCCAGCCCTGACTCTCCGCGGCCGGGCACCCGCAGGGCGGCCCCACGCGTGCTGTTCGGAGAGTGGCTCCTTGGAGAGATCAGCAGCGGCTGCTATGAGGGGCTGCAGTGGCTGGACGAGGCCCGCACCTGCTTCCGCGTGCCCTGGAAGCACTTCGCGCGCAAGGACCTGAGCGAGGCTGACGCGCGCATCTTCAAGGTGGGACCCCGGCCCCGTCCCGGGTGGGAGGACCCGCCTAGGACCCCGCGGGCCCAGCCCACGTGTTCTCTCCCCCTCTTCAGGCCTGGGCCGTGGCCCGCGGCAGGTGGCCGCCTAGCAGCAGAGGAGGTGACCCGCCGCCCCCCGAGGCTGAGGCTGCGGAGCGCGCCGGCTGGAAAACCAACTTCCGCTGCGCACTGCGCAGCACGCGCCGCTTCGTGATGCTGCGAGATAACTCGGGGGACCCGGCCGACCCGCACAAGGTGTACGCGCTGAGCCCGGAGCTGGGCTGGCGAGGTGAGCGACGCCGGCTGCCAAGCGCGTTGGCATTCGTCCTGCCTGGGGAAAGAACATTCTCTGGGCCGGGCGCGGTGGCTCACGCCTGTAATCCCAGCACTTTGGGAGGCCGAGGTGGGCGGATCACAAGGTCAGGAGATCGAGACCATGGTGAAACCCCGTCTCTACTAAAAATAGAAAAAATTAGACGGGCGCAAGGGCGGGCGCCTGTAGTCCCAGCTACTCGGGAGGCTGAGGCAGGAGAATGGCGTGAACCCGGGAGGCGGCGCTTGCAGTGAGCCGAGATCGCGCCACTGCACTCCAGCCTGGGCGACAGAGCAAGACTCCGTCTCAAAAAAAAAAAAAAAAAAAAAGAACATTCTCTGGATCAGAATTGGGTTTTTAGCAGCCGTTCTGGGAGAGGCTGCCAGCAGGCCCAGGACAGTTGGAGCCGCATCCCCACCTCCTTAGGCCGCAGCACAAGGAAGCTGGTGCGGGTTACGCCAGGCTCTTGTTGCGTCTCTCACCCTGGTCTCGGAACCTAACACCTGCCCCATTCTCCCTCAGAAGGCCCAGGCACGGACCAGACTGAGGCAGAGGCCCCCGCGGCTGTCCGGCCACCGCAGGTAGTCTTTTCTCTGCCTGCCTCTCCTCCTGCCAGGCCGCGGAGCTGCTTATGCTGACCCTGACTTTTCCTTACAGGGCAGGCCCCCAGGGCCATTCCTGGCACACAGAGATGCTGGACTCCAAGCCCCAGGCCCCTTCCCTGCCCCAGCTGGTGACAAGGGGGACCTCCTGCTCCAGGCAGTGCAACAGAGCTGCCTGGCGGACCATCTGCTGACAGCGTCATGGGGGGCAGACCCAGTCCCAGCCCAGGCTCCTGGAGAGGGACAAGAGGGTCTTCCCCTGACTGGGGCCTGTGCTGGAGGTGTGGGCAGTGCCGTGGAGGGGTGTGTGTGTGGGGGGGAAAGCATGGGAGGGGCCAGTGCACCTGGACGGACACTTAAGAAGGGGGCTGGGGATTGGGGAGCTGGAGAAGTAGGAAGGGACCACATTCCCACTGACCTCCCCTCCTCAGGTCCAGGGCTCCCTGCTGGGGAGCTGTGCACATGGGCAGTAGAAGCAACCCCTAGCCCCGGGCCCCAGCCCGCGGCGCTAATGACAGGTGAGAGGGGCAGGGGTTGGGGGGCCTGGGGCACAGGGAGGGGCTGGGGATGAGGTACCAGCACAGGATTCCCTTCCCGATGCAGGCGAGGCCACGGCCCCAGAGCCCCCGCACCAGGCAGAGCCATACCTGGCACCCTCCCCAAGTGCCTGCACTGTGGTGCAAGGTGAGCGGGTCCTGGGAAGGGGACAGCCTGTCCCTGCCCACCTCTGCCGCTCACAGCTTGGTCTCCACACAGAGCCCAGCCCAGGGGCGCTGGACGTGACCATCATGTACAAGGGCCGCACAGTGCTGCAGAAGGTGGTGGGGCACCCGAGCTGCATGTTCCTGTACGGCCCCCCAGACCCAGCTGTCCGGGCCACAGACCCCCAGCAGGTAGCATTCCCCAGCCCTGCTGAGCTCCCCGACCAGAAGCAGCTGCGCTACACGGAGGAACTGCTGAGGCACGTGGCCCCTGGGCTGCAGCTGGAGCTTCGGGGGCCACAGCTGTGGGCCCGGCGCATGGGCAAGTGCAAGGTGTACTGGGAGGTGGGTGGCCCCCCGGGCTCCGCCAGCCCCTCCACCCCAGCCTGCCTGCTGCCTCGGAACTGCGACACCCCCATCTTTGACTTCAGAGTCTTCTTCCGAGGTCAGTGAGGCTCCTGCCTGGGGGGCTGTCTCCAGGGGCCCCTGGGAGCATGTGTCTGCCAGATACTCAGCAGAGCCCCCTTCTCCAGAGCTGGTGGAATTCCGGGCACGGCAGCGCCGCGGCTCCCCCTGCTATACCATCTACCTGGGCTTCGGGCAGGACCTGTCAGCCAGGAGGCCCAAGGAGAAGAGCCTGGTCCTGGTGAAGGTGAGACCAGAGCCTCAGGGCCTGGGGAGGGGGAGGGGAGGCCACACGCTGGGTCACTGACACACGCCCGATGCCCTCCTGGCAGCTGGAGCCCTGGCTGTGCCGAGTGCACCTGGAGGGCACGCAACGTGAGGGTGTGTCTTCCCTGGATAGCAGCAGCCTCAGCCTCTGTCTGTCCAGCACCAACAGCCTCTATGATGACATTGAGTGCTTGCTCATGGAGCTGGAGCAGCCCGTCTAGAGCCCAGTCTAATAAAGAGAACTCCAGCACACACACTGATGTCTTGGCTGGCGGGGAAATGGGTGCAGGCTGAACACAGGTGAGGCCCAGGGAGGGAAGGGACCTCCCTGCACACCAACTCACTTCTGTCTTCACCACACACATTACATCCAAGCCTTGTTCAAAGAACAAGGCCCTTGAGAGGTAGGTGGCCACCAAAGCCACTCCCACCAGCTGTGCTGAGGGCAGGGACGACATTTTCCCACACCCGACACCTGTCACCAGCCCTCGGGCTGCCACTGCTGCACCCTGCCTCCAGGAGGCAACTGTGTTGAGTGCAAACTTGAGCAATTATTTACAAGAGCACAACGTAATCGGAAAAGAGAAAGTAAAGAGATTCCTAATTCAGAGGCAGAGGTACACAGCAGCTGCTGGCGGGAGACCACCAGAGATTTATCAAGGACACGCCACCCTACCAGGAGCCCGTCCTGGCCACCAAACGCTTTATCTTCCAAGTATTAAATCAATCAAGAGGTTTCTAAAGAAAATCCATTTTTGATAAATTAGAATGGAAACAGTGTATCTATAATATACATACAAAAGTGTCCAGTTTTCAACTGTGAGCAAGACAGACACACAGACCAGGTGTCAGCGCAGGAACCTGATGGTGGGCATGCTGGTGCCCCCGTTTCCCACCACTCCCAACAGCTCCCCAGGCAAGGCCTGTGACTGCCTGGCCTCAGCCCTCGGCCCCCTGGGTGGGCGGCTCCTCGCCGGCCTCTGGCTTCTTGTGCCTGCGCATGTGCCTGTACTTATCCACGTACGCCTTCACCAGGTTGGCCACCTTCACGGGGTTGATCTCCCCACTCTTGCTGTGGCAGATCTGGAGAAAGAGGAGCAATCACCAAACGCCCTTTCCCATCCAGATGTTCCGGGCCGGAGCCCAGGGCCGAAGCTGGGGTCCCTCGCCTGCCCTGCTCAGAAGCAGGCCCCGGGTGCGGCACGCAGACAGCGGCAGGGGCCGCCCCACCTGCCCTCCTGGCATGGGAGATCCCCTTCCTGCTCGCTATGCCGCTCACAGGGCCACCGAGGGTTCCACGGTGTCGGGGGGAGCATGGGCTGAGACGTCACCAGGCACCTGCTCACTCTGGGGGTCTTATTCTCCCACCTGTACGCTGGGCGTGGGCTGGGTAATTTTACATACTGCAAAACACGTCTGCGTGGGCCTCGCAGGCACTGAGGCACCCTTCTTCCTAACCATCTGCCAGGGGCAGCCACAGGCGAACCCACCTGACCCCAGGCCTGCAGGATGTGGCAACACAGCCACCTGCCCTGGCTGGCTGACCTCGGACCTGCATTCACGGTCACCCCAAAGTCCGTGTTGACGAGACAGCAGCGACGGGCTGCCCGTGACCCCAAGCCCCACACACAGGCTCGCGCGCAGCCCACCTTCTGCACGGCCTTGCGCAGGATGTCCTTGTACTCCTCCTTGGTCACCTCCCTCTTCTGGTAGAAGGGCTTGATGGCCAGTTTCACCTCCTCCACAGCACGCTCCTGCATGTGCAGCTTCTTCATGTACTAGAGGGGGACAAATGTGTGACGCGGCCAGGCAGGGGGCCTGGAGTCCCTCTGGCCAGAGGCACTGCGGTTCTGGACACCTTTCCAGTTCCGGAGGCACAGGGACTGGCTTCCACCCCTAAATTCAGCCCCGACTACTTTAGTTTCACAATAAGACAGGAACGCGGGGAAAGTGGGAGAAGGCAGGACTCACCTCCTCCTTCTTGGTTTTCTCTGCAGCCAGCCTGGGCGCCGGGGTCTTCTCCTCTGAGTTGCTGGCTGCAGTGGCTTGACTGGCTGGCTCTGAGGCTGGGGTCAGGGCAGTGGGCGCTGGGGCCAGGGTCTGTGCTGCCCCACAGCCCACTAGCGGCAGGCTCCCCTGCAGGATGAACTGGACCGTGGGCTGGCTGACCAGCGCACAGGGTGGGATGCTTGAGGGCTGGGCTGGGGCAGGTGGCAGGCTGGGGCTGTAAACCTGGGAAGGACACCTCTGCTGAGCACCGGGCCCTACGGCTGGCAGCTCTGCCCAGGAGCCGTGAGGCCTCAGCCCCAGCCTCGTGTGGCGTGTGTGGCACGGGTGCCAGGCCACTGCCCACAGCCCACAGCCCTCCAGCCCAGGCACCCACCTGAGAGGGGTCTGTGTCTGGGAACCCAGGCTCCGGAAGCACATGACTAGGAAGGGGCAGCTCGGAGAACGCCTGCCTGACCCCTGTGGGGGCCACGTCCTCCACATCCCAGGCTCCTTCTCGGGGCTTCTGTGGCCTGTGAAACAGTGCCCCTGGGGGCCCGACAGACAGGGAGGTGGGTGCTCTGTGCCCGCCCCTGTCCAGAATGCTGTTTCACGGCTGGAAAAATCCAGAAAAGCGCCAGGAGCAAGGACCACAGAGCAGCCCTCAGATCCACCCCCAGCAGCAAGGGAAGGTTGCGAGGTGTGCCAGCTCCTAGCCACTGATCCCCCACCATGACCTGCTCTGCCCGCCTGCAGGAGACCCCCGCACCCACTATCCCAGTCTTCCCTGGCTCCAGAAGCTCCCTGTGGTGCGCAGGACCCTACTCACTCAGGGTTCCTGTTCTCAACATGGGTTGGATTCACTAGGGGCTCTGTCCTCAGCGGGGGCCGGGGCCCTACTCACGGGGGGCTCTGTCCTCAGCGGGGGCCGGGGCCCTACTCACGGGGGACTCTGTCCTCGGCAGGGGCGCTGCTCTCCGACTCCTGCAGGTTCCAGGTGACCCGCTTCACCAGGGCTCTGGACCGCAGCAGGGGGGTCTGCAAAACCACCTCCTCAGGCCGGGCTGCCTCGTGTGCCCTCCCGCTCACGGAGGGGCCGTCTTCCTTCCCCACAGGCGCCACATCCAGGGCACTGGGCGCCTGAGCCTTCTCAGCCACATCCGGCCTGAGCAGACGCGGCTCCTGGGGGTCCTCTGGCAGGGGTGGGGGCTGTGAACGGTCTTCATCGTGCATCAGCGACACCTCCCTCTGGATGGCGGCCACGGCCAGGCTGGCTGGGGGCAACGCGGGCTCCGGTGGGAAGTCTCGCTCTGGGGAGGAGTCTGTGCTTTCGGGAGAAGGTGGCGAGCTCATGTCATCGAGCTGGATGAAAACAGCTTCACTTGAGAAATCGTCGAAGACGTGCCCGGCCTCCACGGAGTCGCCATAATCCAGGTCCAGGTCGTCGGGCTCACACTCGGCTGCCACCTCCAGGACAGGGGGGGCCTGCAGGGGGGCCTTGTCTGCCGTAGCCACCTCCACTGAGACATGTGCTTCCCCCAAGGCTGGCGACCTGGTGGGGAGGTCTTCCTGCCCTGGCTCCCCCTGTGCAAGGGGTGCTGGGGAAGCGTCCCTCACAGGCCCCTTCCTCTCTGGGGAATGGGACCGGGGCCTCGGCCGCTTCTCACGGGACCGTGGCCGCCTGTGCTCCCGCGCCCTGCGCTCCAAGCTTGGGGACCGGGACCTCCGCTTCCTCCGGTCTCGGGGCCATGCCACGCTCTCCTTCCTGCCTGGCCGTTCGTGGCTGCGTTCCCGCTGGTGCTTGTGCCTGTGGAGCCTCTCCAGGCTGCTGGTGGGGGAGCACTCCCTTCCCCGAGGCCTGGGCGGCGATATCCTTTTCTTCTTCTTCCTGCTCTCATAGGGCTCGTAGGAAGAACTGCCGGGGCTCCCCGAGCGCGACCGGGACGTCCTCCGGCTGTGGCCCCAGGGGCCCCGCCTGTGCTCCCTGCTCCTGTCCTTGGCTTTCTTCCTCTTAGCTCGTTCTCGGCTGCTGGAGCGGTCGCTGGAGGACCGCCGGCTCTTGGCCTTGGACCGCTGCCTCCTGGGGCGCTCCTCACCCACTGATGGTGACGCTGACCTCGAGCTCCTGTCCCTGGATTCAGAGCGCGTCCCAGAGCGCGTCCGTCGGTGCTCCCTGGCCACCCTCTTCCTCTTGGCCTTCTTCCTGCCGCGGGAGCTGGATGTGGAGCGGGACCGGGAAGGGGGCCTGAGCTCCACCACTCTGTGGGTGGCCGCCTGTGGCATGTCCGGGCTGGGCGGGGCTTCTGGCTGCACGACAGTCACACAGGTCACCGTCCGCTCCTCAGAGCCAAAGAAGGTGCTGCAAGACGCCCCATCCTCCTCGTCCCAGGGCTCCGGCGGGGACGGCCTCCGCACCCGGGCAGCCAGGCCCTGGCTCTCCGCAGGCTCCTCTCGCTCCGTGTCAGAGGCCCCCCGGAGCTGGGACACGGTCGAGGACGGCCCACGAGGGGGCTCAGGCTCTGTCCCAAAGATGCTGTCCACTGTGTAGGAGGTGACGCAGCGCACAGCCGGAACCGTCTGGGCCTTCGGGCTTTTGATGGAGATGGTTCGTGTGATCTCAGAGGGCAGGAGGCCAGGGCCAGACCTCTCGGGGCTGCTGCTCGGGGCGCTCGAGTCGGAGCCGGTGGGGTCAGACGGGTCGTAGACCTCACTCCGCAGCGGCTTCGTCTTCTTGATGGAGAAGAGAGGCGAGGGGTTCTCCTTCCTCTGCTCCTTGCTGTCCACGGGCCGGAACGTGTTACAGAAGCCGGGGCTGGAGAGCTGGCTGGAATGGGCCATGTTTCCAGGAATATTGATCCGGAAGCTCTCAAAGGTCGACCCAACCCCTTTCCCTCTTGATGGTCCCAGCGGGGCCATACTGCCATGGGAGCTGGGGGCTGGGGGCCGGGAGCTGCCTGTGTGCGTGCCGGGCTCCCGGGGGACCCTGCTGCTGGCCTCGCTCTCTGCCCGCGTGCCTCGCCCTGGCTGCCCGGCGCCCTCCCTGCCAGTCAGCCGGCTGATGCAGGCGCTGGGGATCTCGATGCTCTGCCCGTGGGCTGGGGCCGCGCCCCATCTGCCGCCAGCGTCCTCTCTCCTGACCTTTGGTATCCTGGGCAGCTCAGAGATGTCTGTTCTTTTGGGCGCGGGTTTCAGGGGAGGCCCTGGCACCGCACGGCGACACGGGGGGTTCGAATCTCTGCTTGAGATCTCAGACGCGGCAGAAGCAAGGGGCAAAGTGTGCTTGTTGGTGCCGTTGAACCGGGGGCTGGGACTCTGTCTGAAGCCAGGCGCGCTCCCATTGGACAAGTTCCGAGCCTGAACCGACCCAGGGGTTGCTGACGAGTCCGGCCTCACCGGTGCGCCCGCTGTGCGGGCAGGGATGCAGGACCTGCCTTGACAGCTTAGCCCTGTGCTCTGTGGCCTGTTTCCTGAGGGGCCTTGGGCTGGGCTCCCTGAGGGCAGTGCTCGGGGCCGCAGGCAGTCCTTAGATCCTTCTTCCCCTCTGGACCGACTGCCTGAGTTTCGCTGAAAAGAAACTGGAGCTAAAAAACAAAAAAATCAATGGCAATCATTTCCCACCCACTCTTCTTAAATGTCAGTGGTTTAACTTTTATCACCACTGGTTTTCTGTGAGGTCGTGCACTTTAAACTCCCGTTTGCCTGCTGAGGTGGACACCTCGTCTTTCCACACCCGGAGAGCTGCTTCAACAGCCGCTCTGTGGACGACAAAGTACAGGGCCTGAGGCCATTAGGACGCTATTAACCGGGGCAGGGGCAGTTCCCCAGTAGGACATGTTTTTTTTTTTTTTTCTTTTTTTCTTTTTTTTGAGACGGAGTCTCACTCTGTCGCCCAGGCTGGAGTGCAGTGGCCGGATCTCAGCTCACTGCAAGCTCCGCCTCCCGGGTTCACGCCATTCTCCCGCCTCAGCCTCCCGAGTAACTGGGACTACAGGCGCCCGCCACCTCGCCCGGCTAGTTTTTTGTATTTTTTTTTTTAGTAGAGACGGGGTTTCACCATGTTAGCCAGGATGGTCTCGATCTCCTGACCTTGTGATCCACCCGTCTCGGCCTCCCAAAGTGCTGGGATTACAGGCTTGAGCCACCGCGCCCAGTCAGGACATGTTCTTTTTTTTTTTTTTTTTTTTTTGAGACGGAGTCTGGCTCTGTCGCCCAGGCTGGAGTGCAGTGGCGCGATCTCGGCTCACTGCAAGCTCCGCCTCCCAGGTTCACGCCATTCTCCTGCCTCAGTCTCCTGAGTAGCTGGGACTACAGGCGCCCACAACCGCGCCCGGCTAATTTTTTTGTATTTTTAGTAGAGACGGGGTTTCACCGTGGTCTCGATCTCCTGACCTTGTGATCCGCCCGCCTCGGCCTCCCAAAGTGCTGGGATTACAGGCGTGAGCCACCGCGCCCGCCCAGGACATGTTCTTAACCAGGTACTAGAGGCCGCACTCTGAAGCTGTGGGGCTCGGTAAGAACTCAGAGCTAACTGGGAAACTGCTCAAGAAGGGAAATCAATGGAGAAAAATGGCTGAGGAATAGTCCCCCAACTTCAATTACATCTTCTGTGACTGAGACATGGGCTGAGTGCTGGGAATAGCCTGAGGACCAGCAGCCCACAGAGGAAGGCAGCTGTGGCACGGAGGTGCTCACCCGCCCTCTTGGCGCTGAGGGAGCCATCACGGTGGATGATGATGTCACTGCTGCCCAGCATCAGGAGGCTCTGGCCCGATAGGATACTGCCCAGCAGGTCAGGCACTGGCTCCTCCTCCAAGTCTGGCTCTGGCACCGCAGCAGGGAGATGCCTCCTGTGGGCACAGACCCAAGGCCCTGCCATCACTGCCTCCCACAGCCTGAGGACTGGCACCCAGGCAGAGCCCTGCAGCAGGCAGGAGCCGGGAAGAGTGGGGCTGGGCGGGGCCTGCGCCTCCCCCACAGTCCTGGCTCCGGCTGCTGTTCTAAGAGGTGCCCACCAGGGCCTCCCAGAGGGAGGGAGGGAGCCCCACCCTCCAGCTCTGGCTCCAGGGAAACCAGGTGTTTTTGGGAGAAGTCACCTCTGGTGCCTTTGCCACCCCCAACTCCACCAACGGGCGGGAGGGGGCAGACAAGCATCTTTACCTGTTCTGTTGGTTTTGGTCAATTTTTTTTTGTTCTTGTGGCGAAACAAAAGAACTGGCCAAAAAGTGACCTCTGATAACAGCCTTATTCACCAGAGCCACTGCTCCTGCCCGAGGTGGTGTCCCTGTGCTGGTGGCTCTCAAGCCAGGGTGGGGGACAGAGGGGCCAACCTCGTGGAGCTGCAGCAACTCCAGTCCACGCTCACGGGCAGGCCGTGGCCTCTGACTCACGACAGGCTGCAGCACTGCCTCACGCCAAGAGCCGACTGATAAGCGTGACAGCTGAGGGGGGGTGCTGAGGCCACCCAGGGCCACCCTGGAACCCCCATCCGCTGCCCCACTGCTGCCCTCACCTCCCCAGAAGCCTTTGCTCTCACACACCTGGAAAGCCCCATGGAGACGGGCCTGGCCACGGGCTGGTGGGACTGCAGGGCTGACCGGGACAGAGCCCGTCTCTTGGCACTCAGAGGGGAAAGAGGGTTTGCAGAAAGTTCTTCACTGCTAGAGGGGAGAACACAGGCCAAAGGGAACAGGTGACTCCCAGCTCCCAGAACCCGCAGCCCAGGGAGACGGCACGGACGAGGATGGCCGAGCACTGGCCACGTGGCGGCACGTGTGATTCGGGCCCCGCACCAGACCTCTAAGTTCCACGCTGCCCACCTGCACTGAGTGTGGTGGTGGAGGAATGGTCACCCTCACTCACAAACACAAAACCTAACGCCTCCACATGCACCTCGGGTACCATGCCCACAGCCCCCAGAGAGAGGAGCGGGTGCCCAGGCAGGACCATCACCAGTTCGGTCACCTGTCGAAGGGGTCCAGCTCATAGGGATCTCCAAACAGAGACAGAGATGCAGCTCCAATATCCGCTCTCAGCAGCCCCAAGGAGGGCTCCACTGGCTTCAACACTGATGGGATGCAGCTGCTGTGAACAGGCCTGCACAGGCCCAGCGTCCGCGCAATTCGAGAGCGAGTGGTGGCTTCACTCTGAATCCAGTAACAAAGAAAAAGATGAACAGAGAGACGGGGATGGCATCTACGAGGGCTCTGTAAATGCCATGTGAGGGCTTCATCAGCAACAGCCAACACTAGGGCGGGAAACACTAAGCCAAAGTCAACAGGCTTCGCAGGCACTGATCACTGACAAGCACACCCAGCGCCGCACACGTCGGCTGCGAAGCTCACTGCAGGTTATGAGAGGCTACCGGGGTACTGCAGTGTCACCATTACGTGGTACTTAGCATTAAGTGAAAACTCACATAGAGGGAAACAAAAAATTCAACTGATGGCTGACAGTAAAACCCCTCGAAGGCCGGGCGCGGTGGCTGACACCTGGAATCCCAGCGTTCTGCAGGCTGAGGCGGGCAGATCATTTGAGGCCAGCTTGAGACCAGCCTGGCCAACATGGCAAAACCATCTCTACTAAAAATACAAAAATTAGCCAGGCGTAGTGGCGGGTGCCTGTCATCCCAGCTACTCAGGAGGCTGAGGCAGCAGAATTGCCTGAACCCGGGAGGCGGAGGCTGCAGTGAGCCGAGATCGCACCGCTGCACTCCAGCCTGGGTGACAGAGCGAGACTCCGTCTCGAAAACAAAAACAAAAACACAAACCAAAAAAACCAAAAAACCTTTGAGAAGAAGACACAAATTTAGATTTTAAGCGCTGTCATTATTCCTAAATTATGAAAACTCCTAAGAGTTACTAGCTATTTCCTTCTGATTCCAGGCACAGCGGACAGAGCAGCCTCCCGCTGTGGCTGGGACAGCACGGCCTGAAGGCAGGCGCCATCCCTCCTGAGGGCAAGCACCCTCAATTGCCACCAGGCCCCCAGGCAGGGGTCCCAGCACACTGTCTGCAGGAGAAGAAAGGACCCACAGCAATGGCACGCAGGCCGGCCGAGGACAAAAAGCTCGGGAGGACGCCCAGGAGTGTTCCGGGCACAGGGATGGAAGAGGTGGTTCCAACCCACGCTCAGGACACCCTGCAAAGCAAAGGGAGAGCCCAGGGGACCAGAGAACTGGGAAACGGCAGGTCCTTATCCAACACCTGGTCACGGCTTTAGCTTCTACTCACTCCAGGAATTCTGTCTGAATGAATAACCAGATGTTCGAATACTCCATTTAAAACTAAAATAAGGGGGCCAGATATGGTGGCTTACACCTGGAATCCCAGCACTTTGGGAGGCCAAGGCGGGCAGATCACCTGAGGTCGGGAGTTCAAGACCAGCCTGACCAACATGGAGAAACCCCCATCTCTACTAAAAATACAAAATTAGCCGGGCGTGGTGGCGCAAGCCTGTAATCCCAGCTATTTGGGAGGCTGAGACAGGAGAACTGCTTGAACTCAGGAGGCCGAGGTTGCAGTGAGCTGAGATCATACCACTGCACTCCAACCTGGGCAATAAGAGTGAAACTCTGTCTCAAAAACAAAAAAAACTAAAATATAGTTTTATATAAATGTGTACTATATAAGTTTATATTCACTAGGAAATGAATAATAATCTCGAGTATAAATTCACATAAAAATGCAGCAGACTTGGCGCTCACACCTGTAATCCCAGCACTTTTGGGAGGTCGAGGCAGGAGGATTGTTTGAGCTCAGGAGTTCAAGACCAGCTTGGGGAACATAGTGAGACCCCGTCTCTACCAAAAAAAAAAAAAAAAAAAAAAATTAGCTGGGTGAGGTGGTGTGAGCCTGTGGTCCCAGCTACTTGAGAGGCTGACGGAGGAGGATCACCTTGGCCTGGGAGGTCAAGGCGGCTACAGTGAGCCAGGATCATGTCACTGCACTCCAGCCTGGGTAACAGAACCAGACTCTGTCTCCGCCCCAACCTAAAACAAACAAAAACACTTTTTGAGGCTGAGGTGGACAAACTGCTTAAGCCCAGGAGTTTAAGACCAGCCTGGGCAACATGGCGAACCCCTGTGTCTACAAAAAATACGAAAATTAGCTGGGCATGGTGGGCTGTCCCAGCTACTCAGGAAGGATCACCTGGGCCTGGGGAGGCCAAGACTGCAGTGAGCTGGGATTGCGCCACTGTACTTCAGCCTGGCCCACAGAGTGATACAGTCTCAAAAAACAAAACAAAGGCCAGGCGCGGTGGCTCACGCCTGTAATCCCAGCAGTTTGGGGGGCCGAGGCGGACAGATCACAAGGTCAGGAGGTTCAAGACCAGCCTGACCAACATGGTGAAACCCTATCTCTACTAAAAATACAAAAATTAGCTGGGCTTGGTGGCGCATGCGTATAATCCCAGCTACTCAGGAGGCTGAGGCAGGAGAATCGCTTGAACCCGGGAGGTGGAGGTTGCAGTGAGCCGAGATCGCACCACTGCACTCAAGCCCAGGGACAGAGCGAGACTCCATCTCAAAAAACAAAAACAAACAAACAAACAAAAAGATCCAGCAAACACCTGAACAATGGCTGCAACTCAGTTTTTGTTTTGTTTTGTTTTTTTGAGGTAGACTTTTTCTCTCGTCTCCCAGGCTGGAGTGCAGTGGCGCCATCTCGGCTCACTGCAACCTCTGCCTCCTGGGGTTCAAGTGATTTTCCTGCCTCAGCCTCCTGAGGCTGGGACTACAGGTTCCTGCCACCACACCCGGCTAATTTTTAGTCTTTTTGGTCGAGATGGGGTTTTAGCATGTTGGCCAGGCTGGTCTTGAACTCCTGACCTCAGGTGATCTGTCTGCCTCGGCCCCCTCAAAGTGCTGGGATCACAGGCGTGAGCCACTGCACCCAGCCGCAATTCAAGTTTTTATATATTAAGGTGTTTTAAATATGCAGTCCGAGGAGGTTATGCATTTAGTCCCGGTTTGAGCATCACAAACATGCACACAAATGACACACCCCCCTCCGCCCCATAAACACAGATAATAATTAGGGATCAACTAAAAATAAATATTAAATGTCTGGTCCATGATTTCGGATGAAAGGGGCCTGGGACAACGAAGGCCACGATGTAGACCAAGAAGGCTGCCCCCAGGGCCCAGCGAGCGTGGGTCAGAGGAGGTGGACGGGGCCTGTCAGACACGGCTTGTGTCACTCCTCAAAGCCAGGCTGGCCAGGTCTGCCTGAAACCCACAACTGCTCCCAGGGGCCTCTGCCAGAGGGGCTTCCACTGGCCTGGCTCACACCGGGCTCCCCAACCAGCGGATGGATGGCTTCAGGAAGGTTCCTGGGGGACACACGACCAGCCCTCAGCCCCTCCGTGCGCCTTAGGAAACAGCTGGACTCAAGCCCATCTTCAGTCTGTGTTACAGAAACGTTCATTTCCATCAGCAAATCGCTGACTAAATACAGAGAAGCAGTGACGATGACGATCCCCGCTCCGTAACCGCGAGGGTGCTGAGGCCGGCGGAGGCTCAGGCGCTGCCACCCAACGCTCACCTTTACCTTCTTCCCTTTTCTCTTCTTCACTCGATGTTGGCGTTTCTTAGATCTTGTTGCTGAGCCCTTACTTTTTGCGGATGGTCCGGACGGGGTTTTCTTTCTTCCCGGCACTTTCTTCCGTCTTCCTAAGGAGAAGAGGTTGAAGTCTGTGCTTACCTGTGCTGGGCCCTCCCCACCCCATTCCTGCGAGTCCAGCCCAGAGGACGGAGCCCAGGAGCCGGCACAGCAGGACGACACGCACTGCCTTGCATTTTTTTTTTTTTCTTTTTTTTGAGACAGGCTCTTGCTCTGTCACGCAGGCTGGAGTGCAGTGGCATGATCTCAGCTCACAGCAGGCTCAAACTCCTGGGCTCAAGTGATTCTCCTGCCTCAGCCTCCCAAGCAGCTTAAACTACGGGCATGCACCACCGTGCCCAGATCACTGTCTTTATAGATAGGGCTCACCATGTCGCCCAAGCTGGTCTCTGGGCTCCAGCAATCCTCCTGCCTCAGCCTCCTAAAGAGCTAGGACTACAGGTGTGAGCCACTGCCCCTGCCCAGATTTTTTTTTTTTTGACGTGGAGCCTTGCTCTGTCACCAAGGCTGAAGTACAGTGGTGTGATCTTGGCTCACTGCAACCTCTGCCTCCCGGGTTCAAGCGATTCTTCTGCCTCAGCCTCCCGAGTACCTGGGATTACAGGCGCCCGCCACCATGCCCGGCTAATTTTTGTATTTTGTTTTTTTGGAGACGGAGTCTCACTCACTCTGTCGCCCAGGCTGGAGTGCAGTGGCGCAATCTCAGCTCACTGCAAGCTCCACCTCCCAGGTTCATGCCATTCTCCTGCCTCAGCCTCTTGAGTAGGTGGGACTACAGGTGCCCGCCACCATGTCTAGCTAATTTTTTGTATTTTTAGTAGAGATGGGGTTTCACCGTGTTAGCCAGGATTGTCTCAATCTTCTGACCTCATGATCCACCCACCTTGGCCTCCCAAAGTGCTGGGATTACAGGCGCGAGCCACTGCGCCCGGCCCTAAAGTTTTTTAAAAGGAAAAATAAACCATATATTTGTATATATATTTTTGGAGACAAAGACTCACTCTCTCAACCAGGCTGGACTGCAGTGGCGCCATCTCAAACTCCTGGCCTCAAGCTATCCACCTGCCCCAGCCTCCCAGAGTGCTGGGATTACAGGCTACTCAGGAGGCTGAGGCACCACAACTGCTTGAGCCTGGGAGGCAGAGGTTGCAGTGAGCTGAGATCACGCCACTGCACTCCAGCCTGGGCAAGATGAAATCCTGTCTCAATAAAAAAAGGAATAAAAATAACATGTTCCTACTGGGGGGAGAGACAGAAAATGAGCAGCATCTAAGAACAGAGCCTGACCTCCCTGAGTGTACCATTAAATATGTTACATAATTATGAAGCAGGGCTGGGCACCATGGCTCACACTCATAATCCCAGCACTTTGGGAGGCCAAGGTAGGTGGATTGCTTGGGGCCAGGAGTTCAAGACCAGCCTGGCCAACAAGGTAAAACCTTGTCTCTACGAAAATAATAAAAATTAGCCAGGCATGGTGGTGGTGCACCTGTAGTCCCAGCTACTCAGGAGGCTGAGGGAGGAGAATCACTTGAACTGGGGAGGTGGAGGTTGCAGTGAGCTGAGATCCCACCACTGCACTCCAGCTCCACAGTGAGACTCTCTCTCAAAAAAAAAAAAAAAAGAAAAGAGAGAGAAACTATGAAAGAAAACTAAATTAGAAAAAAGCACACAGTGACAATGGAAAGTAAAATGATACAAACAAACTATAGCTGTGCCCCTTGGTACAAACACCAGAGAAGAACTCTCCTGAGAGACTTTAACACAAATGAACTCGCTGCACATCTGTAGTGACATAAAGATTAAAAAATGTTTAACCGCAAAAACACCCAGCATTTCAGTCCAAATTCATCTTCCTGGGGTGTTTGACAAGGTGCGGTCGACGGCTCTCCCCAGGAGCTGCCCGTTAGTTTTAAGGGAGAATTAGTCACCTCACAGTGGACGTCTGAGAACCAAGTAATTGAAGTTAACCAGCACTGGGACAAAATTACCAAAACTCACAAAAAAGGACTGAAAAACCTGAACAGGGCAGAAGCAAGACAAGATGCAAAATCACTCATCTCAACTCAGCCCCCACAGAAAAGCCCAGGCCCTGATGGCTTCAGAGCATATTGAGACAAATGTTTACAGCAAAAATAACAAGACTGCTTCCATAAACCTCAGGAAGCAGTCCTTCCAGAAAGCAGAGGGGAACAATTTGGGAAGGCTGGCACCATCCTGGTAACGCCAGAGGCAGTGTGGTCACAGATCGGCACGTCAAACCTACACCGTGTAGTGTTTTCAGCTGAGAAGATTAAGTTGCAGACAGAAAAAACGGAAATGCCCACAGCCCTGGCCTTGAGGGAAGCAGCGAGTGGACCTTGGGCGTGGGTCCCAGCACGTGGCTGGCGGGAGAGTCCATCCCGCGAGGCTTACTTGTCTTCCTCTTCCGTCGGGCGGGAGTGCGCGGCGTCAGGGGGCGCTGATACACGGCAGTGCTCAGGCCAGTAGCCACAGCCTCGATGGCTTCGTCCAGCAGGGAAGACCCAAGGCGTCCTGGTGCGTGCTACAGGCAAAGGGGCGGAGCCGTCAGGTGCCCTTGGGGCCTCAGCCGGGCCAGCGCAGACCCCAACTGGAGCCCAGAGCACAGCCCGCAATGGCAGCCAGAGAAGCAGGACAGCCTCCCCACCCGCCACCCACCACAGCCACGGCCCGGCCTTCCTCTCCCTTGCCAGACAGGTTGCCCAGCACTCCCACGGGGGCAAGGCCAGGACAGCCTAGGACGGGTCTGGGGGGCAAGCTCAGGGCCAGAATGGAGGGCGAGGACAGGCAGACACCAAGGACAGTGGAGTTCTTGGTGGAGGAAGAGGGACACAGGGCGAAGCTCAGAGCAGAGCCCATGGCAAGCCCTGAGAGCTGGGCTCCTGCACAGGTGTGGGGCGGTACGCAGCAGGGACAAGGCAAGGGGCAGGCAGGTGGGGGACAGACAGCATCCCAGGGGCACAGGGGAGAGCACCAGTCACTGCGGTGGGTGCGGCACAGGTGCTGGGCAGGGCACTGGAGAGGGACAGCCCCCACCCCACCGAGGCTTCTCAGTCCCCTCCAAATTCAGCGTTAGGCTTGCCAAGGGCACACACCAGATGCCCACAGCCCAGACCCTCCTGCTTGTCCAATGCCCAGAGAAAGGCTGCTGTGAGGACGGAGGCCGCAGGGAGCACCTGAAACTGAGCACCAGGCCCAGCGCAAGAGGAAGGCGCTCATAGGCGCCTGGAGGGAGTGGTGCTGGCACGTGGCCTGGGGAACAAGGGGGTTTCCTAGAGCCCTCACCCCCAGGGCCAGGCTCCATTTGCCCCTCAGCACCTGGCTCCAGCTGCTTGGAGAGGCAGCCTCACCTTGGGCCGCTGGGCTCACCCCGGGGTGCACTCACCTGCTCCCCTTAGCAGGCCGAGGAACACAAGCCACGGGGTCCAGGCAGACCCCACAGTGCCAGCGACGCCTCTCCCAGCCACCCGGGCCGCTGAGACCACACTGGGCAGCTGAGGCTCTGAGACAGGCGTCGGGGCCGGGCCACCCACCCAGGCCGCTGAGACCACTCTGGGCAGGCATCAGGGCTGGGCCACCCACCTGGACCCTCCTGGCCGTGGAGATCCGGTTCCGGTTCACGGTTGCTCTGACTCTCTCACTCTGCCGCGTCCTGGCGATCACCCGGGTCCTACCTGCTCGAGGCCGAAGCCTGCTGGTGGTGGGCACCACATCGGCCAAGAGCAGGGAGACCTCCTCCTCACTCACGGGACCCGCATCTGGGAAGAATCACCAGGGCTGATGTGCCACACTCACAGGCCACACACACCTTCCCCAGCGGCTCTCCCCGTGGCTGCCGGCCACGCAGCAGCCCTGGCTTAGGCTGACCTGTGCATGGGACACAGGGCTGCTCATGGAGCCTGGTGCTTCTACCACTGAGGACCGGAACCCCCCAGCCAATGGACCCCACACACAGCCCCGAGAAGACGAGCCCGAGACAGCCCGAGACGTCTTCCCCACGCGGCAGCCGACCCTAACCCCGGGGCCGCAGAGCAGACGGTGAGAAGGCCCATGCGCGCCTTGAGATGGGAGCAGCGTCCTCACCAGCGGCAAGGACGACGCCAGGGGCAGCACATTCCGGGCAGAACCACTCGTCCACCGGCACCTCCTGGAGAGGGGGGTCCAGGCATTCCATGTGGTACCTGCAGGAGAGAGCAGGGCCAGAGCAGAGCGTCCGGGTGCTGCTCACAGCTTTCCCAAACCTCCTCCAGTGAGGGGACCACACAGCAGGCCTCCAACAGCACCCAAGTCTGTGACGCATTCCGTTAGGGGCTGACCTGCGTCCCTCAACAGTTCCTAGGAAGCCCTAACCCCCAATGTGACAGCAGGTGGAGATGGAACCTTTAAGGGGGTAATTCAGGCTGAACAAGGCTGCAGGATTGGTGTCCTCAGAGGAGGGAAGGCCAGGGGAGGACACAGCGGGGAGGCGGCCGTCTGTGAGAAGGAAGAAGGGCCTCCCCAGGAACCAGGCCTGCTGCTATCTCAGACGTCCAGCTTCCAAAACCGAGAAAAGGAAGACCTGTGGTTTACGCTGCCCAGCCTGTGGTATCCTGACAGCAGCTGAGCCGACCGCGACGCCCGCCCAGAGGCCGACAGTGGCTCAGGCTGAGCCCCTGCGGCAGGTGCTGCCTCTGGGGCCTTCCCAGAGAGGTTCGTCTCACCCACCCGCACTCACGGGGTTTCAAACATCGCGCCTCACACCGAGCCAGTGAAGGAGGAGACGGTTTCTTTGCTGAAAGGAAACTGTATTTTAATTGTTTCTATCAAGCCTTGTAGGAAAGTAGTTTGGGAAGTGCTGCCACTGGTATGAGGTATCTGTGCCCCTCCAAGCAGCCGAGGCTCGGGAGTCTGTGCCGAGATCCTTGAAACTTCACCCCAAAGACCCCAGACAGCCCTGAGTACGGCAAAAACAATCAAAGGAAGGGAGTCAAGCTGATGGTGTCCCTGAAAATTGAGCCTGAATTCAACTGAGCTTAACTACCACTTACTAACCACAGTGCTGAACTGTTCTAGGATCTAAGATACGAGTTAAACAAAAGTAAACCCATTCCCCCAAGAATCCTGCACCTAGGGCCGGGCGCGGTGGCTCAAGTCTGTAATCTCAGCACTTTGGGAGGCCGAGACGGGCAGATCACGAGGTCAGGAGATCAAGACCATCCTGGCTAACACGGTGAAACCCCGTCTCTACTAAAAAATACAAAAATCTAGCCGGGCGAGGTGGTGGGTGCCTGTAGTCCCAGCTACTCGGGAGGCTGAGGCAGGAGAATGGCGTGAACCCGGGAGGCGGAGCTTGCAGTGAGCTGAGATCCGGCCACTGCACTCCAGCCCAGGCGACAGAGCGAGACTCCCTCTCAAAAAAAAAAAAAAAATCCTGCACCTAGGAGAAGGTGTCCGCTGTGTGGCCCTCGCTGGGGCCTCACACAAGAAAGACAGGAGACAGGTATGCAGGAAGAGAAGCAGACTCCCGCGCGCACGACACGCCCTGCCAGGCCAGCATAGAGGGGCGGCAGGTCGGGGGCAGTAGGAAGAGCCCTAACTAGGTCCCCTCCTAACATCTGCTCTTACACAAGTTCTCTGGGGGCAAAGGCAAGAACTGAGCAGTACCTTCTTTCAAAGAATTCCAAAGTCTGAAAAGGTCCAACCCACTTTCCCACCACTGAGCTCCAGCAACCTTGGAGGAGGCTGCGGCTCGACCCGAGGCCCGAGCGGAAGGCCCCTCTGTGCCTGGCAGGCGCCCAAGCACAGCCAGGCCAGGCCTGTGTCCCCCACACTCACCCCGAAGAGACTGGCTGCAAGTTTAAATGCGAGCACAGGGACAAGGAGAGCTGCCAAGACTTGCCCAGCTACAGTGCAGGGACCTATGGCTCCACCTGCATGGGGAGCTTGGTGGCCCTGCTGAGAGCAGAATCGCCCTGCAGCTGAAGGTGCTCAGATCTGACCTGCCCAGGGAGGGGAGGGCCACATCTAACAGGCCTCAGCGAGCCCCTGTACTGCCTTCCTGGTGAACAGACTTTTTTTTTTTTTTTTTTGAGACGGAGTCTCACGCTGTTGCCCAGGCTGAAGTGCAGTGGCACGATCTCGGCTCACTGCAAGCTCCGCCTCCCAGGTCCCCGCCATTCTCCTGCCTCAGCCTCCTGAGTAGCTGGGACTACAGGCGCCCGCCACCGCGCCCGGCTAATTTTTTGTATTTTTAGTAGAGACGGGGTTTCACTGTGGTCTCGATCTCCTGACCTTGTGATCCGCCCGCCTCGGCCTCCCAAAGTGCTGGGAATACAGGCTTGAGCCACCGCGCCCGGCCCAGACTTTTAAATTAGATTGTAACTTAAAAAAAAATCAAGAAACTGTACCTTATTTCATGTATTATCAGTGTATCTATAGATAGCCTTGGGTTTTCGGTTTTTTGTTTTTTTTTTAGTCTCTCTGGAGTGCAGAGGCACAATCTTGGCTCACTGCAACCTCCGCCTCCCAGGTTCAAGATATTCTCGTGCCTCAGCCTCTCAAAGATCAGGGGTTACAGGTATGCACCACCACACCTGGCCAATTTTTGTATTTTTAGTAGAGACAGGGTTTCGCCATGTTGGCCAGGCTGGTCTCGAACTCCTGAGCTCAGGTGATCCACCCACCTCGGCCCACTGTGATTCCATTTTGACATGAAGAATTGAGTAACTTCAGACGTGTGATTTTTAAGAAAATTTAGCAGACTGGGCCGGGTGCAGTGGCTCAGGCCTGTAATCCCAGCACTTTGGGAGGCCGAGGTGGGCGGATCACAAGGTCAGGAGATCGAGACCATCTTGGCTAACATGGTGAAACCCCATCTCTACTAAAAATACAAAAAATTAGCCGGGCATGCTGGGGGGCGCCTGTAGTCCCAGCTACTCCTGAGGCAGGAGATTGGCGTGAACCTGGGAGGTAGAGCTTGCAGTGAGCCGAGATCGCGCCACTGCACTCCAGCCTCGGCGACAGAGCGAGACTCTGTCTCAAAAAAAAAAAAAAAAAAAAAAATTAGCAGACTGCAAACAGTAACAGCATGGAAATGTTTAGAAGTATGACAATCATTATATTGATCAGTTTTAATGTTTTACATCCATCAGGGTTTTTATATACTTGCGTTGTTTTATCTGCCAAGTAATTCAAGTAGTGTAGATAGAAAGAAAATCAACATATTGAATTTGTAAAGGTCACTTATAATAAAAAATTTTAATTGAGTTTTTTTTTCTTTTTTTTTTTTTTTGAGACAGAGTCGTGCTCTGTTGCCCAGGCTGGAGCGCAGTGGCCGGATCTCAGCTCACTGTAAGCTCCGCCTCCCGGGTTTACGCCATTCTCCTGCCTCAGCCTCCCAAGTAGCTGGGTAGCTGGGACTACAGGCGCCCGCCACCTCGCCCAGCTAGTTTTTTTTTGTATTTCTTTTTTTTTTTTTTTTTTTTTGAGACGGAGTCTTGCTCTGTCGCCCAGGCTGGAGTGCAGTGGCGATCTCAGCTCACTGCAAGCTCCGCCTCCCGGGCTTACACCATTCTCCTGCCTCAGCCTCCCGAGTAGCCGGGACCACAGGCGCCCGCCACCTCGCCCGGCTAGTTTTTTGTATTTTTTAGTAGAGATGGGGTTTCACCGTGTTCGCCAGGGTGGTCTCGATCTCCTGACCTCGTGATCCGCCCGTCTCGGCCTCCCAAAGTGCTGAGATTACAGGCTTGAGCCACCGCGCCCGGCCTTTTTTTTGTATTTCTTAGTAGAGACGGGGTTTCACCGGGTTAGCCAGGATAGTCTCGATCTCCTGACCTGGTGATCCACCTGTCTCGGCCTCCCAAAGTGCTGGGATTACAGGCTTGAGCCACCGCGCCCGGCCTTAAATTTTAAACATCCCCAAGAGCCTTGTTAGAAGGTACTACAACTAGGTTGGGCACAGTGGCTCACGCCTTTAATCTCAGCACTTTGAGAGGTCGAGGTGGGCGGATCACTGGAGCCCAGGAGTTCAAGATCAGCCTGGCCAACATGGCAAAACCGTCTCTACTAAAAATACAAAAATTAGCCGGCTGTGGTGGCACATGCCTGTAATCCCAGCTACTGAGGAGGCTGAGGCAGGAGAGCCACTTGAAGCTTGAACCAAGGCTGCAGTGACTCACTGCAGAGGTTGCAGGGAGCCGAGATGGTGCCCCTGCACTCCAGCCTGGGTGACAGACCAAGACTCTACCTCGAAAAAAATACATAAATGAGTAAAATAAAAGCTAACATGAAAACTAGGCTTTGTGCCTGAAAACCGACAGCCTCATCTGGCCTACCAGCTGCCCTCCAGCCACTAGAAGATTCACGGCCCCGGCCTGCAATGAGGGCCTTGCCCAGGATGGTGCCCATGGCAGCCAGGACCAGGTCTCTCCTATCACACCATGGCCCCTCGGGCCGTGTCCAGCGATTCCAGGCCAGCCCAGGCCCTTCCTTCACATGCCCAGAGTGGCCACAGCCACACAGAGGACTAGTGTTACACACGGGCAGGGAGCGCTAAGCCACCCCTCCACCTCTTTATTTTTAAGCATTCTGCGCTTGACCGGGCGCGGTGGCTCATGCCTGTAATCCCAGCACTCTGGGAGGCTGAGGCGGGTGGATCACCTGAGGTCAGGAGTTCAAGACCAGCCTGACCAACATGGAGAAACCCCGTCTCTCCTAAAAATACAAAATTAGCCAGGCGTGGTGGCGCATGCCTGTAATCCCAGCTACTCGGGAGGCTGAGACAGGAGAATCAGTTGAACCTGGGAGGCGGAGGTTGTGGTGAGCCAAGATCGCACCATTGCACTCCAGCCTGGGCAAAAAGAGCGAAACTCCGTCTCAAACAACAACAACAAAAAAAGTATTCTGCGTATATTTGAGGAGTAACTCAGTAATCAACAGCCAATAAGCACTGTGCCCAGGGCTGCAGTGACCAGGCTCCTGGGATACTCAAGGCAGCAGCCCTGCCCTTCAGACTTGCGGCACCAGCTCAGCACATGCCGGGACAGTTGGCAGCAGACGCTCCCAGGAACTCCAAGGAGGTGAAGACCATCAGGGGAGAGCACTCAGGAAACTGTCACAAAACGTGGATTTAGGCTCAGACTCGTAAGAAAGGAGGGAAGGCAAGATGTTTGCGAATATGAGCAGAGGCATGGCCGTTCCCTGGCTGCTGAGAGCAGAGGGCAGGACCAAGCAGGGGCTGGGACCTGGAGGGGCCGGTGGAGCGCACTGCAAGGCCCCTACACTCCCACAGGCCACAAGGAGGGCGAACTGATGACGAGACAAACGTGGTGGCGGCCTGCAGGACCCCCGAGGAGGCCCCTGCAGTGTCTGCGAAAGGATAGCCAGCGATTCCTGCACCAACAGCAGCATGAGTGGAGCAGAGGCCTGGGTATGTGGCTAAGAACGAGGTGACAGGTGGGGGCACAAGCGGCTGTGGTCAAGGGCGAGTCAAAGCTGGGATGACCAGGACCACATGCCACGGAGCAAAGGCCTTCACCAGGAGCCTACCCTCTGTGTGGCTCCAGCCACAGCACGCCCAGGCCTCCTGGCTCTGGCTGTTCCGTAGTCCAAACCCCGACCCAGCTACTTTCCGCCCAAGAGAAGGCTCCAGATTGAGCAGCCTCACTGGTTCTTTCAACAAGGGAAACATTTCCAGAATCCTCTCGCCATAATTTCACGCAGAAAAATCATTCAAATCAACAGGGAGAGCCCCTCGCAGGAGGCTAATGGGGAAGGAGGGACCTGCCTACAGCCAACGAGACAAAGCAGGGATATGGAGACAAGTGTCACAGGCTCCCGGGAAGCCAGGGCCACGCAGGGCCAGAGCAGGCGCTCAGCTGTGCCAGGGAGAGCAGCAGGTGCAGTGTAACTGGATGCGTACCCGAGGGGGAAGGAGGAGCAGGGTGAAAGGTGAGGGACCAAGGCAGCCAGGATGATGGACGCAGGCAGAGCCACTCCTCCCCCACAGAAAGGCCAGGACCAGGACACATCCCACCCTCTGGCTGGCCAGCCCCACAGCCTCCTGTCTGGCTGTTTTCTTTTTTGTCTTGATGTATTACCTGCATTTATGTGAGTAGCCGCAGAATGTTTTTTGGGGAAAGATGGAGGTGTAAATGGGTGTACTAGGAAGGCCTGCAGGTGTCAATGGTCCGCAGGACTGAACCGCGCTGCTGAGGGTGGTGAGCTCAGCTCCAGGTGCTGGGACTCAGACTTCACTGAAGGAGGAGGTTCTGCGTCCCTCCTGTCCCTGGCCCACCTCGCACGCAGCAGGGCACGTGTGCCAGTCCCAAGCGTCCCTTACCCCGCATCGCAGCCATCACAGAGCAAGAGCCTGTCCTCGCGGTCACTCCTGCCGCACACCTCACAGAAGGTGGGGTCCTCCTCCTCTTCCTCACTTGCTTTGGTGTTCTCCACTGGGATCTAGGACAGAACCAGCGGTCACACACCACATGGGACCCAGACTCCCCACGGTCAATTCCCATCACGATACACAGTTAATCCAGAATCGATCGATCGGCTTCAGATTCCTAAGTGGGCTCCACAGGCCCAGAGGGTCTCCCTAGACGTGCACACAAGAATTTTTATGTTTTCTACCATCTCAGGGTGGTGATCTAAGAGGAAAATATTCAACAGAAAGCAAAGTATGATGCATGGAAAGGAGCGGGTAAGCCCTGTGGCCCCTAAGTGGAGTCATCAAGCAAGGCAAGGCAGCAGCTGCCGGACTGCCACGTAAGAGCAAGGTCTGCCTCTTAAAAAAAAAAAAAAAAAAAAAAAAGCGAGGTGTGGTGGCTCACGCCTGTAATCCCAGCACTTCAGGAGGCCAAGGTGGGCAGATCACGAGGTCAGGAGATTGAGACCATCCTGGCTAACATGTGAAACCCCGTCTCTACTTAAAAAAAAAAAAAAAAGTTAGCTGGGCGTGGTGGTGGCAGGCACCTGTAGTCCCAGCTACTTGGGAGGCTGAGGCAGGAGAATGGCGTGAACCTGCAGTGAGCCAAGACTGTGCCACTGCACTCCAGCCTGGGCAACAGAGCAAGATTCGGTCTCCAAAAAAAAATCTGGGCACAGTGGCTCACGCCTGTAATCCCAGCACTTTGGGAGGCTGAGGCAGGAGGACGGCTTGAGCCTAGGAGTTCGAGACCCACCTGGACAACACAGTGAGACCTCGTCTCCACTTAAACAAAAAAAAATAGCCAGGTGTGGTGGTGAACGCCTGTGGACCCAGCTACTCAGGAGGCTGAGGCAGGAGAGGATGGCTTGAACCCAGGAGGCTGAGGCTGTAATAAGCTGTGATTGTGCCACTGCACCCCAGCCTGGGTGAAAGAGCAAGACGGTGTCTCAAAAACAAAATAAAGAGCTCTGAGCAGACGGGCCAGAGAGCCGCTCCCCGATGTGATGGGTACAGGGCTGGGGTCGAAGGGACATCCCAGGAGCTGGCAACATCTCTGCCTCTCACCCCCAACCCGGACCCCAAACCCCCCAGACAGGGCACAACTCAAGCTCCAGGTTTCCTGCTCAGGGCCACAAGGGGCACTTGAGTTGACTGCTATGAAGCATTTAACCAACACTCATTTCAGGAGAGCAAGCCCACTTTGGAAAGCACACTGTCCCACAGGGCAGGGACGTGAGCACGCCTGGGGTCTCCACAGCAGCATCCAGACTCACCTTCCTTAAGATTTTACCACCAAATTGAGCTCGAATACAAATGCTCTTAAAGAGAGTTCGATCAACTGGACAGGAATTGGCATTCTGTGAGAAATAGAAACGGGATGAGAATCTTATAAATCACTTTCACTTAGAGGTCAAAAAATTCTTTTACATTAAAAGTCAAGTATCTCCGTGCCTCCGTGTGCCAGGTCCTCCACTAAGCTGCTGGCAACATGGCAGTGAAGGGACCACAGCGAGCCTTGCCTCCCTGCAGAGCTGCCAGCCCTGACATGGGGAGGGAAGAGCAGCTCCATGAACGCGAAGCATCTGGTGACAATAAAGGGAGGATGGGGAGGCAGGGGGGCGGCATCGTGCACAGGCCCCTCTGCGGTGAGCCCTGTTCAAATCTTCTGCCAACTTTTCCAAAAGATTGTTGGACATTCACTAGTAAATTTTTAGAATTTATTTTAATAGGCCGGGAGCAGGGGCTCACGCCTGTAATCCCAGCACTTTGGGAGGCTGAGGCAGGCGGATCACCTGAGGTCGGGAATTCGAGACCAGCCTCACCAACACGGAGAAACCCCATCTCTACTAAAAACACAAAATTAGCCAGGCGTGGTGGCGCATGCCTGTAACCCCAGCTACTCAGGAGGCTGAGTCAGGAGAATCGCTTGAACCCTGGAGACGGAGGTTGCAGTGAGCCAAGATGGCGCCATTGCACTTCAGCCTGGGCAACAAGAGCCAAACTCCATCTCAAAAAAAATTTCTTTTCATAGTGTGGATAACAGTCAGGTATGCGTGGCAAAAATTTTTTTGCCTTTATTAATAGTGTTCTGACCCACATAAGATCTTTAATTTTATACCATACACAAGAAAACACTGATTTTAACTGAATAATTCAATGGGCCCTGACAAATGCATGTCCTCCAGAGTCCCCACCCTGGTCTTCGGGCCCTTCCCTCTCCCACCTGGCTGTTTCTTCCTGTTGTCTCGGGTGTGGTCAGGTGCGTCTTCCCTGGGGTTTCTCAGGAGTGGAGTCACGGCATGGACTCCTGCTCACGGCATTCTGCCCTCCCTAGCACTGCAGAGACGCCACCACACAAACGGCTCATGTGTCCCTTCCCCCGTGGTGCACATCGACGGACGTGTCTTTGTGTGGGTGCACTTCTGTTTCTCTCGGGTAAACACCCATGAATACATGTGCCTTTGAGGTTGTGCGTGTGACATCCCCCCTCTGGAGTCTGGGGCGCCATCCTCCCCAGCAGCACCTCCCGTGGTGGGACTGGGGTTCCCAGAGGAGCCCTGCTGCTGAGCCCCGCACACTCACTGCCCGTGTGCAGACATTCTCTCAGGCTAGGCCCCGCATGCTCAGAGCCTGTTTGCAGATGTTCTCTCAGATTGTTTAGGAAATCCTTCCCTTTTCTTATCACAGAGCTGCCTGTGCTTTCCTTTCCAAGTTTCAGTTTTGCTTTCTAATTCAAAATCTTGAATCCATCCAGCATCGTGTGTGTGCTGTGAGCAGCCCCCACCTGATTGGTCCCCCAGGCACTGCCTGTCTCCCCAAGTATGTCCAGGTCTCTTTCAGGGCCCCTGCAAAACCCTAGGACTGGTTTTCATTCCTGGACTGATGCCAGTTCAATCACTGTAGTTTTATAAACCGTAATATCCAGTAGGCAATTTCTCCCCTTTTCAAAGCTATCTTGGCAATTCTTGGTGCCTTCCTGTCCTCATGTGCTGATTTCACAACACATCAAGCGCTCTGAACTCCTGCTGGGACGGACGGAATCAGCATCCCGCCCTCCCTATGGAGTAAGACGTCTTGAAAGGGAAGGGGCCTTGCTTCCTTCAATCACAGCTGTGTTGGAAAAGCTCTTTGGCCGGGCGCGGTGGCTCAAGCCTGTAATGCCAGCACTTTGGGAGGCCGAGACGGGCGGATCACGAGGTCAGGAGATCGAGACCATCCTGGCTAACACGGTGAAACCCCGTCTCTACTAAAAATACAAAAAAAAAAACTAGTCGGTCGAGGTGGCGGGCGCCTGTAGTCCCAGCTACTCCGGAGGCTGAGGCAGGAGAATGGCGTAAACCCGGGAGGCGGAGCTTGCAGTGAGCTGAGATCCGGCCACTGCACTCCAGCCTGGGCTACAGAGCAAGACTCCGTCTCAAAAAAAAAAAATAAATAAAATAAAAAGAAAAGCTCTTTAAATGTCTTAAACATCTTTATGACTTATTTCTAAATACAATGTTTAATCTTTATTGACCTTGTATCCAGGAATCTTGCTAAGCAGTATTCTAACAGTTTATTTGTAAGATTTCTTCTTTTTTTTTTTGAGACGGAGTCTTGCTCTGTCGCCCAGGCTGGAGTGCAGTGGCCGGATCTCAGCTCACTGCAAGCTCTGCCTCCCGGGTTTACGCCATTCTCCTGCCTCAGCCTCCCAAGTAGCTGGGACTACAGGCGCCCGCCACCACGCCCGGCTAGTTTTTTGTATTTTTTAGTAGAGACGGGGTTTCACCGTGTTAGCCAGGATGGTTTTGATCTCCTGACCTCATGATCCACCCGTCTCGGCCTCCCAAAGTGCTGGGATTACAGGCTTGAGCCACCGCGCCCGGCCAGATTTCTTCTTTTTTTTTGAGACAGAGTCTCCCTCTGTTGCCCAGGCTGGAGTGCAGTGGTACAATCTCAGCTCACTGCAACCTCCACCTCCCAGGTTCAAGCGATTCTCCTGCCTCAGCCTCTCGAGTAGCCGGGATTACAGGCATGTGGTACCATGCCCAGCTAATTTTTGTATTTTCAGTAGAGATGGGTTTCACCATGTTGGCCAGGATGGTCTCGATCTCTTGACCTCATGATCCAGCCACCTCGGCCTCCCAAAGTGCTGGGATTACACGCATGAGCCACTGTGCTCGGACTCATTTGTAAGATTTCTATACTGACAAACTTATTTGTAAATGCCCTCCCTCTCCTGCCCAATACTTATCTAATAAATGCCAGACAGAAAATACACAGCAAACACCATATCTTGTTCCTCAATTTAAATGAAAGCTTCACTTACCAAAAGAAAAATCTACAAAAAAATAAATGAAAAAAAGTGGCCGGGTGCAGTGGCTCACACCTGTAATCCCAACACTTTGGGAGGCTGAGGTGGGCGGATCACCTGAGGTCGGGAGTTCAAGACCAGCCTGACCAACATGGTGAAACCCTGTCTCTACTAAAAATACAAAATTACCCTGGCGTGGTAGCAGGTGCTTGTAGTCCCCGCTACTCGGAAGGCTGAGGCAGGAGAATCACTTGAACCCGGAAGGTGGAAGCTGCAGTGAGCCGAGATCGCACCACTGCACTCCAGCCTGGGCAACAAGAGCGAAACCCTCCCCCCCACAAAAAAAGAAAAATCTGAGCCTAAATCTACTGTGGGCTGTGGACTCACCACAACAGAACAGGACTCGGAAGTACCAGAGCCAGACTTCGGGTGATGTCACAGCCTGCCCCCACCAGCAGCATTAGTAATGTCTGGGTCCTGCTTCAAACTAAGCATACGGGCAGTTTTCAGCTACTCGGGGAGACAGAACAGGAAGACCCAGTCACTGGGAATCCTGGGTGAGGTCATGGTCCTGAGAAGAGTCGGGGACAGCACGGGCTGCCGGTGCACCCGCAGGGAGGGGAGGGAGTCGAGAGGTGGCAGTGTCAGAGCTGAGCCCTGAGTACAGAGGTCAGGGACTCATCAGTCATCCTCGGACTGCAAGTTCTACTTTTTTGACATGTTTCACAATCAAGTATTCAGAAAGGGCGGGGGGAGCTGATTGCTTCTAAAGGTTCATTTTGAAATATAAAATACACTGCATGTTTACAGTAAACCCTCTTCACCTGTTTTAAGGACAGTCCCTTTTGATGCCGGTTATTGTGACTGAGTGCTGTATCCTACCGATGTTTTCTTTTTCCTTTTTTTTTTTTTTGAGACGGAGTCTTGCTCTGTCGCCCGGGCTGGAGTGCAGTGGCCGGATCTCAGCTCACTGCAAACTCTGCCTCCCGGGTTTACGCCACTCTCCTGCCTCAGCCTCCCGAGTAGCTGGGACTATAGGCGCCCGCCACCTCGCCCGGCTAGTTTTTTGTACTTTTTCAGTAGAGACGGGGTTTCACCGTGTTAGTCAGGATGGTCTCGATCTGACCTCGTGATCCGCCCGTCTCGGCCTCCCAAAGTGCTGGGGTTACAGGCTGGAGCCACCACGCCCGGCTACTACAGGTGTTTTCTGTATCAACTGAGAGAACCACCTGTCAAGGCAGCAAACCGCCCAAGCACCACAGCACACCTGCCTCTGGCTGGCAGGCTGAGATGGCCCCTAAGTCATCCAGGGTTTCTGCAGCTGGTCCCGAGAGATCCACAGCCGTCCTCTCTCCTGCCACTGACCGATACACCACAAACGCCTCACATGAGCTCACCCACACTCCCAAGAGCCATGATGCTCACAAAGCAAAGGCCAAGCCAGACTCAATCCTGTGGCTCCAGGGTCAGCCGCAGAGCAGAGAGCTAGAACCTCGCAAGAGGCTGACCACAGGCTGGGTCACCTATAAACAGGGAGGCTATCCCGAAGGGAGGAAGAACCCAACCAGAGGTGAACTCACCTTGGACCATTCGACAATGCAGTCCAGGCAGAAGTAATGGGCACAGTTCTCTGGCGTCCCCACGGCCTGGTCTCTGAATGTGTTGAGACAGATCGGGCAGCTCTCCGCATCATCATCAGAATTAAAAGAGCCGGCAGCTTCCAGTTTCCCCTGAGTACCCGCTACCTCCAGCAACGTCTCCCCATCGTCTTCAGAATCCTCAGAACCTGGAGAGAGAGGAAATGTTCCAACTGGTGCAAGCAAGACTGGCAGCGCGAACTGTGGCACTGGAGGCAAGCAGGCCAGGCTGCACTCCGGACACCAGGTCTGCAACGCAGAGCCCGCCTCCCCAGGGGCTCACATCCTGCCACTTATCTCTACGTGCACGCTCAGCACATCCACAACCCCAGGAGCCCTTCCCCGCACCTAACCTGAAGCCTCGGGCGCCCTGCACCGAGGCGTGGGAAGTTGAGCGTCCTGAGTGCCAGATCAGCTCCTCTTAAGCTGAGCCTGGGTCTGAGGCAGACCTCAAGAGGAGCGGCAACCCTGGGGCCCAGCACAGGTCCCAGAGATCATCAGGTTCATTTCGGAGCCTCCAAGCAAGCCCCTCAGTGCAACAGCCCCCTGACAGCAGCCCCCGTTTCCAACGCCCCCTTCTCAAAGCCTGAGGACCATGAACCATCTGCCTGCAGACGGGACCTCCTTCTGAGGTCGCCCGTTCCTCTTCCCTGTGGGAGGCAGAGCACAGGCTCCTAACTGAGCCACTGACCACAACCATTCTGGTCAATTTGGAGTGGTTCTGAGGCTACACCCTGACCAGCAGCAGGAAAATGCTCTGAGTTCAACATGGCAGAGCCCACATGTGCACTGCTCTTTTCTTCCTACCAAACTCCACTGAAACAACGCTAAAGGAAACAGAACACAAGTTCACATGGGAAGAGGAGCAGACTCGGTATGGGTGGCAGGTTCCTCCTCAGCCCCGAGACTCTCCCGGTTCCACACATATGGGCAGGACCCTGCCAGCACTGGGGCATCACTCCCAGGACCCTGCTGTTACCCGGCAAAGGGAAAGGCACACCCAGAACAGGAATTTACACTGTTGAGGAGGCTGGGAGAAGTGAGAGCTGCGAGGGAGGCAGCAGAAGAGTTTTAAGTTTTCATCTTTCATGTTAGGAGTTGAAGAACTACTGGCTGGGTGCAGTGACTCACGTCTGTAATCCCAGCACTTTGGGAGACCGAGGCAGGCGGATCACGAGGTCAGGAGATCGAGATCATCCTGGATGACACGGTGAAACGCCGTCTCTACTAAAAATACAAAAAATTGCCGGGCATGGTGGCTCAAGCCTGTAATCCCAGCACTTTGTGAGGCCAAGGAGGGTAGACCGCGAGGTCAGGGGCTTGAGACCAGCCTGGCCAACATGGCAAGACCCATCTCTACAAAAAATACAAAAATAGCCGGGTGTGGTGGTGTGTGCCTGTAATCCCAGCTACTCGGGAGGCTGAGGCAGGAGAATCGCTTGAACCTGGGGAGCGGAGGTTGCAGTGAGCCTAGACGGTGCCATCGCACTCCAACCTGGGTGACAAAGACTCCATCTCAAAAATAAACAAATAAATAATAAAAATACAAAAAATCAGCTGGGCATGGTGGCGGCACCTGTAGTCCCAGCTACTCGGGAGGCTGAGGCAAGAGAATGGCGTGAACCCGGAAGGCGGAGCTTGCAGTGAGCTGAGATCGCGCCACTGCACTCCAGCCTGGGCAACAGAGCGAGACTCCATCTCAAAAACAAAAAAAGAGTTGAAGAGCTACTACCTCAAGCTGGAGAGGGCAGTGTAACAAGTGATTTCCAGCAGGAAACACCAGGGTGGGAAAAGCAACGAGAACGAAAGTTCCTGGGCCCAGCGACGTGGGCCTTGCCCGTGGAATAACTCCCTCCTCAACAAGTTTCCCACCAGTTAGGGATCCACTGGCTACTTCTTCATGATTAAAAAACAGTCCTGGCCAGGCGTAGTGGCTCACGCATGTCATCCCAGCACTTTGGGAGGCCAAGGCAGGCAGATCACCTGAGGTCAGGAGTTCGAGACCAGCCTGGTCAACATGGTGAAACCCCGTCTCTAATAAAAACAAAAAAATTACCCAGGCGTGCTGACATGCACCTGTAATCCGAGCTACTTGAGAGGCTGAGGCAGGAGAACTGCTTGAACCTGGGAGGTGGAGGCTGCAGTGAGCCCAGATCGCGCCACTACACTCCAGCCTGGGCAACAAGAGCGAAATTCGGTCTCAAAAAAAAAAAAAAAAAAAGTTCCTGGAGGAATAAAGAGGGGAGGGGTGTTCACTAAAGTTCTGCAGACACTGGCTACACCAACACCTCTCCGGTGCCTTCCCATCCCTTTCCTTCAGAGCGCTCAGCCCTCGGGGCTCCAGGTCTCTGTAAACCTTCTGTCTCTTCACAGCCCCCAGCCCTGGCCTCCCTGCTGCCCCTGCCCAGCCACCTCCTCCTGCCCCTCAGGTGGCAGCTTGTATTCTCCAGAAGCCTGTCCCCACCCCAGGTCCACGGAGCCTGTCCCTTTCCCAGACGCCCCACAGCTCTCAGTGTCTATGACCCTGTCCCCCAGCTGCTGCTTGACGCGCTGTGTTTGCTGCTAGAAAGTGAGCGCAGACACGGTGGGGGCACTGCTGAGGCTCCTGTCACCCTCACTCCAGCCCGCAACCCAGAGTCGCTGGCATCCAATGTGCCCTCAGGATCTCAAGGACAGAGAGTCACCCTGACGGCCCATGCTTTCAGCCCTGGCAATGCCAGAATCCGTGCGCAGACCTGCTACAGACGAACCAGAGCCCTAACCCAGCGCTGGGAGTAAGCAGGGGAGCCCCCTTGGGACCTGCAGACCCAGCAGACCCACAAGAGCACGTCGCGTGCAGAGCTAAACATCGAACTCTGGAAGGACACGGCCAACACACACTGGCTCAGGCTATGAGCGCCATTCCCTCACCAACAGTCTCAAGCAGAAGGGTTACCTTTCCGGAACATTCTAACCCTGATAACCACAGGGTTATCCTGAAAGACTGTGACACACAGATCACAGTAGCCACTTGAGGACCACGGATTTTCCAGCCCAAGGGTGATGTCAGTGGAAAGGCAAAATTCTGAGGCTGAGCTCAGCCTCCCTCTGAGGATGCCACCACAGCAGAGCCGGGGCAGGGTTGGGGCAGGGCCGGGGCAAGGTCGGGGCAGGGCAGGGGCAGGACTGGGGCAGGGTTGGGGCAAGGCCGCCTCCTTGGTGGCCTCACAGACTATGCACCACGGAGGGTGACAGCAACGGGCACAGGGAAGGAGGTACCACCAGTGCACCCCACAGACTTGTCTCCCCTTTGTTTTGTTTGAGACAGCGTCTCGCTCCATCACCCAGGCTGGAATGTATCCTCAACTTCCTGGGCTCCAGGGTCCTCCCACTTCAGCCTCCTGCGTAGCTGAGACCATAGGCCTGGGCCACCACACCCAGCCCAGACCTGCCCTTTAAAGCACTGTTCTCCGAAAAGAATTTCAAGGGTACATACAATCATCAACCAATCATAAGTGAGCTAATTTTTTTTTTTGGAGACAGAGTTTCGTTCTGTTGCCCAGGCTGGAGTGTGGTGGCACGATGACAGCTCACTGCAGCCTGGACCTCTTGGGCTCAAGTGATCCTCCAACCTCAGCCTCCTGAATAGTGGGGATTACAGGCACACACCACTGTGCCCAGCTAATTTTTGTGGGGCGTTTTTTTTTTTTTTTTGAGACAGTCTCTTCTGTTGCCCAGGCTAGAGTGCAGTGGCGCGATCTTGGCTCACTGCAAGCTCCACCTCCCGGGTTCACGCCATTCTCCTGCCTCAGCCTCCCAAGTAGCTGGGACTACAGGTGCCCGCCATCACGCCCGGTTTTTTGTATTTTTAGTAGAGACGGGGTTTCACCGTGTGAGCTAGGATGGTCTCAATCTCCTGACCTCGTGATCTGCCCGCCTTAGCCTCCCAAAGTGCTGGGATTACAGGCGTGAGCCACCGCGCCCAGCCAATTTTTTTGTATTTTTAGTAGAGACGGGGTTTTACCATGTTAGGCAGGATGGTCTCGATCTCCTGACCTCGTGATCTGCCCACCTTGGCCTCCCAAAGTGCTGGGATTACAGGCATGAGCCCCTGCTCCTGGTCAATTTTTGTATTTTTTGTAGAGATGAGGTCTTGCTATGTTGTCCAGGCTGGTTTTGAACTCCTGAGCTCAAGCAATCCGCCTGCTTCATGTTCCCAAAGTGCTGGGCTTACAGGCGTGAGCACCGTGCCCAGCCAGCCAGAATTTCTCTTTCTTCCTTTGAGATGGAATCTTACTCTATCACTCAGGCTGGAGTGCAATGGCACAATCTCTACTCACTGCAACCTCTGCCTCCCAGGTTCAAGCCATTCTCCTGCCTCATCCTCCCGAGCAGCTGGGATTACAGGTGTGTGCCACCACACCAGGCTAATTTTCTGTGTTTTTAGCAGAGATGGGGTTTCACCATGTTGGCCAGGCTGGTCTCGAACTCCTAACCTCAGGTGATCCACCTGCCTTGGCCTCCTGAAGTGCTGGGATTACAGGCCTGAGCCACTGCGCCTGGCCTGAATTTCTTAATAAAATCATAAAATCACACAATGCATCTGTCAGTTCTTAGGAGTTCTGTTCAGATGACAGTATGAACCACAAGCGGGTCAGGAGGTCCCCGATCATGGCAAACCCCGGGTCACGCTAAACCCATCCTGTACCTAGGTGATGACGGCATGCCTTTGTCGGGGTGTGGGGGGCAGGCGGTTGCCAAGATCTTGCTGCTCCTTCCATGGGGAATTCCAGTTCGGTTACATTCTCTCCAAAAACATCACAGATGATGTTGTTCAGTGTTCTTAAGACATTTTAATTTTTTGCCCTCAACAGAGAAGAGACCTACTACGTTGTCAAACTGAACTTCAAAATGAAGGACCACAGCCGGGCACGGTGGCTCACACCTGGAATCCCAGCACTGGGAGACGGAGGCGGGCGGATCACGAGGTCAGGAGTTCGAGACCAGCCTGGCCAACATGGTGAAATCCCGTCTCTACTAAAAATACAAAAATTAGTCAGGCGTGGTGGCAGGCGCCCGTAATCCCGGCTCCTCGGGAAGCTGAGGCAGGAGAACTGCTTGAGCCCAAGAGGCGGAAGTTGCAGTGAGCTGAGATTGAACCACTGCACTCCAGCCTAGGCAACAGAGCAAGACACCGTCTCAAAAAAACAAACAAACAAAAAAACGCTGGGTGCGGTGGCTCACACCTGTATTCCCAGCACTTTAGGAGGCCAAGGCAGGCGGATCACAAGGTCAGCAGATCAAGACCATCCTGGCCAACGCGGTGAAACCCCATCTCTACTAAAAATACAAAAAATTAGCCAGGTGTGGTGGCGGGTACCTGTAGTCCCAGCTACTCGGAAGGCTGAGGCAGAAGAATGGCCTGAACTCGGGAGGCGGAGCTTGCAGTGGGCTGAGATCACACCACTGCACTCCAGCCTCGGTGACAGAGCAAAACTCCGTCTTAAAAAAAAAAAAAAAAAAAAAAAAAAAAAAAAAGACCACAAATAAAGTAAGCCGTCATTACAGCTGAAGACGAGACCTCACTGCAGGTGACCATGGGGACGGGGCCAGCTGTGGTGAGGACAGCACTCTCACGGAGGATGTGTTATAAAAGGCTGCCCCCACCATGACAAGAGGAAACACAGAAGCCGGCGTGAACACCAGCTGTCTCACCAGATCTGTCTTCCAGGTCTTCCTCCTCAGACGCCCCCTCATCTTCTCCGTCTGTGCCATCTCCGTGCTCGCTGTCGCTGTCATCCCCGGAGTCCCCACTGCTGCCCTCGCTGCTTTCGTCTAGACAACAGGGTGAGACACAAGCCGCAGGGGCGTCAAGACCATGCAGCAGAGAGCAGGTAGCTTTGCACAGGCATAGAGGCATCAGGAGCACCTGCCAAACGGCTAACAGCTTCCCCAGGGCTGGCAAGGTGGGGGCACACGCAGGGAAAGGGAACATTCTTTCGTTCAACATTTGTGTTGTTTGCATTAAAAATAAGACAAAAGAATACACTACTTCCACAATTTAAAATCAAAGGATAATTTTTTTTAGACTGAAAGTTGACAAGCGACACACACAGACGACCTCCACAGGGAAACACCAGGCACCCTGCTCCTCCTGGGGACGCCCCTACCCGGCACTGGGCAGCTCACCAAAGTCACCTGCCGGGTCCGCAAGGCCGACCTGTGGGTGTCCATCCGGCCCCGGGCTCCGGGCCACAAGCTCATCCAGGCTGTCGTCATCCATTGCTGCACATTGAGCTCAGCTCTGAAAGAAACCAGAGCCGGGAAACTTCGAAACTGTCCCAGGCTGCAAAGAGCCCTCTGAAGAGCGATGACCTCTCCCCACAGGCCGCATCCCAGTGTCACATCCACCGCCACAGCACGTGGAGGGTGAGCCCTAAGACATCACACACAGAACAACCCTCACCAGTAAGCCTTGCACACAATTCACATTTACAGAGCTACCTGAGAAGCCACATCCCAGCTGGCCACTGCACCCGGCCAGGAAAAAAAAAAAATTGTTTTTAACTTAAAAAAAAAAAAAAAAAGGCTGGGCGCGGTGGCTCACGCCTGTAATCCCAGCACTTTGGGAGGCCGAGGCGGGCGGATCACAAGGTCAGGAGATCGAGACCACGGTGAAACCCCGTCTCTACTAAAAATACAAAAAATTAGCCGGGCGCGGTTGTGGGCGCCTGTAGTCCCAGCTACTCGGGAGGCTGAGGCAGGAGAATGGCGTGAACCCGGGAGGCGGAGCTTGCAGTGAGCTGAGATCGCGCCACTGCACTCCAGCCTGGGCGACAGAGCGAGACTCCGTCTCAAAAAAAAAAAAAAAAAAAAAAATAGGTCGGCCGGGTGCAGTGGCTCACACCTGTAACCCCAGCACTTTGAGAAGCCGAGGTGGGTGGATCACCTGAGGTCGGGAGTTTGAGACCAAGCCTGGTCAGCATGATGAAACCCTGTCTCTGCTAAAAATATAAAAATTAGCCGGGCGTAGTGGCAGGTGCCTGTAATCCCAGCTACTGGGGAAGCTGAGGCAGGAGAATCACTTGCACCTGGGAGGCAGAGGTTGCAGTGAGCTGAGATTGTGCTACTGCACTCCAGCCTGGGCAACAGAGCAAGACTCCGTCTGAAAAAAAAAAGTAAAATTAGCTGGGCGTGGTGGTGGGCACCTATAATCCCAGCAACTCAGGAGGTTGAGGCAAAAGAATTGCTTGAACCCGGGAGGAGGGGGCTGCGGTGAGCTGAGATCGCACCACTGCACTCCAACCTGGGCAGTAAGAGTGAAACTCCATCTCAAAAAAAAAAAAAAAAAAGGTCACTGACCAGTGAACTGCAACACTCCTGAGGAATCACAACACCATATACAAACAAAATGGCCTCATCCTGAGCTGAGGCAGAGCCGGGCTTTATCAGCTGGGCACAAGAGAGGGCTCGGTGACACGCAGGGTGCTCTCCCTGCCAAGGCTGGCCAGTGTCGGGAGGCCCGGAGGCTCCTCTGACCGCACCCCAACCCCATCCACCAGGGTGTTGCTGAGTCCCCGGTGGTACCCAGAGCTGAGGAGGCAGAAGGCACAGAGGCCAGGCCCACCCCTCGGCTCCCAAAGCCACTTGCTCAAGGCACTAACCCATCAGCCAGGACCCCTGCCCTTCCCACTGTGCAAGGTCACTGTGAAGCTACACAGGACACCGTACAAAGCCTTGGGAAATCTAGCTGGACACGCTCCTCCTTCCACACCAGGGCCTCAAACTTTGGTCCCAGATAAGGAATGAGATGCGTGCACGTGGTTCATTTCTCATCAGTGCTATTCACCTTGTTTCCCAGGCGACCCTGGGAGGAAAGGTCTCTCGACTAGGAGAGTGAGCCAGGAATCCAGCGAGGCAGTGAAGCCGGCCCTGCAGCACTGTTTCCCCACCAGGTCCAAGCTCCATCCATGGTCAGACGAAAGCGCATCGCACAAGAGGCCAGGAAGCGGGGGGCCACAGCCAGGGGCCCTCGAGCTCAGGGCCTCCTCGCATTGGAGCTCAGCTCCTGCCACCACCGCGGGTTGCACATGTACCACAGCAACTGGGGAAAGGGGCTGTCACCGCCACTGCTGTCCGGACACCCCTGGACAACAATCCCTAATGGGGTTAAGGCTCAGAGAGCAGGACGGCCTCACTTCCCATCTGACAAGACCGTGCAAAACCCTAGATTCTTTTTTTTTTTTGAGATGGAGTCTTGCTCTGTCGCCCAGGTTGGAGTGCTGGAGTGCAGTGGCAAGATCTCGGCTCACTGCAAGCTCCGCCTCCCAGGTTCACGCCATTCTCCTGCCTCAGCCTCCCGAGTAGCTGGGACCACAGGCGCCCGCCACTACGCCCGGCTAATTTTTTTTTGTATTTTTCAGTAGAGACAGGGTTTCACTGTGTTAGCCAGGATGGTCTCGATCTCCTGACCTCATGATCCACCCGCCTCGGCCTCCCAGAGTGCTGGGATTACAGGCATGAGCCACTGCACCCGGCCAACCCTAGATTCTAAGATGATGCCTTCTAAAATAGTGACGAATGTCAACTCCACCGAACTGTCAACTGCCATATGTGACTACCGCCTGGAAACAGCAATTGTAGAAGTGGTTTTGCCAAATCAGTAATTGACCTTTCTTCTACCTGCTGCCCTAAGGTGAAGACAATTGGCCTCCCGCTCAAGGGAGTCTGCAGCCCTGCTGCTTGGTGGACCCAGCAACTCCACAGAGACGCCCTGCTTGTCCTGCGTCTGAATCCTAGAGACACCGGCTCTGAAAGACACACAAGGGCCACGGCCCATCCAGGAGGGTGACCCCTCTTCCATTCAGAGACACACAAGGGCCACGGCCCACACAGGAGGGTGACCCCTCTCCCATGGCGTGCACTGAGACCTAGAGTGGCCGTAGCTCTCAGGCCGCAGCTAAGAGGACCTTAACTCCCTGGCAATAGCTGTGACCACCCTAACAACGGACCCCACATCCTCCTGGGACGCCTGCTACAACACCTACCCTGCGCCCCTACTTTGTGCAGCACAAGGTGAATGCAGTCCCTGCCCTGGAGAAACATATCTGAAAGAGGGAGGCAGATTCTCTCACATGAATCTACCAGGGAGCACTTCAAGGAGACCACCTAAGAGACAACAGAGCAGGGCTGGGGGGAGTCCCAGGGTCCAACTACTCCGAGTGCAAATCCTCACTCTGATGATGTATTTCACACAGAAAGTAAAAAATGTGAATCGGGCCAGGCGCGGGGGCTCACGCCTGTAATCCCAGCACTTTGGGAGGCAGAGGTGGGCGGATCACGAGGTCAGGAGATGGAGACCATCCTGGCTAACACGGTGAAACCCTGTCTCTACTAAAAATACAAAAAACTAGCCGGGCGCGGTGGCAGGTGCCTGTAGTCCCAGCTACTCGGGAGGCTGAGGCAGGAGAATGGCATGAACCCGGGAGGTGGAGCTTGCAGTGAGTGGAGATCATACCACTGCACTCCAGCCCGGGCGACACAGCGAGACTCCTGTCTCAAAAAAAAAAGTGGGCCGGGCGCGGTGGCTCAAGCCTGTAATCCCAGCACTTTGGGAGGCCGAGACGGGCGGATCACGAGGTCAGGAGATCGAGAGACGATCCCGGCTAACACGGTGAAACCCCGTCTCTACTAAAAAATACAAAAAAATAGCCGGTCGAGGTGGCGGGCGCCTGCAGTCCCAGCTACTCGGGAGGCTGAGGCAGGAGAATGGCGTAAACCCGGGAGGCGGAGCTTGCAGTGAGCTGAGATCTGGCCACTGCACTCCAGCCTGGGTGACAGAGCAAGACTCCGTGTCAAAAAAAAAAAAAAAAAAAAAAAAAAGTGAATCGGCAGCCGGGCGCGGTGGCTCACGCCTGTCATCCTAACACTTTCGGAGGCCAAGACGGGCAGATTGCCTGAGCTCAGGAGTTCGAGACCAGCCTAGGCAACACAATGAAACCCCATCTCTACCAAAATACAAAAAATGAACTGGGCGTGGTGGCATGCGCCTGAGTCCCAGCCACTCGGGAGGCTGAGGCAGGAGAATTGCTTAAACCTGGCAGGCAGAGGTTGCAGTGAGCTGAGATCGCGCCACTACACTCCAGCCTGGGTGACAGAGCGAGACTCTGTCTCCTTAAAAAAAAAAAAAAAAAAAAAAGGCGAATTAGCCGGGTGCAGTGGCTCACGCCTGTAATCCAAGCGCTTTGGGAGGCCGAGGCAGGCAGATCACTTGAGCCTGCGAGTTAGGAGACCAGCCTGGGCAACATGGCGAAACCCTGTCTCTACAAAAAAAATTAAAAACCAGCTAGGTGTGGTGGAAACCGCCTGTAGTCTCAGCTACTTGGGAGTCTGAGGTGCAAAGATCACTTCACTCCAGGAGGTTGAGGCTGCAGTGAGCCATAATATGTGAACAAATAGCTCCTGGCTTCTCCCTTGATGCACTGAGATTGAGGACCACCTCCAAGGGTTAGGAAGGGCGACAGGCAATGGCTGGGCCTGCCCCAGGGCTGCCAGAAGAGACCAGTGAGGCCATGTGGGGTTTGGCACATAGGAGCTCGCCAGAAATACCAGCTCAGGAAAGAGGCTGAACTCTGCGAGTCCGTGTACCTGTGGGGCTAAGTCCTGAGGCCTTTGAACTTTACCACAGCTGGTGAGGGAAGCCTCCATGGGCCTCTTACAATCCTCCACCACAGCAGCAGGAAGGTTCAGGTTATGTGAGGCTGAACAACATCCTTTCCTGGGTATCCCACAACAGTAACTAGGGGTTATTTTGCCAAAGACGAGAAAATAACCCAGGAAGTCTCTGCAGATACCCTCCAGCACAACCACCAGAAACAAGACATTTTGGGACCACCAAGAACCCTGCAGTCAGGATGCGGGTTAATGGGAACCCCTAGTTTAGGACCTCCTGGTTGCACCAGCAGCCCCAACTCCACATCTTCCCTTCCCCATATCCACCTCTGCTGTGTCCCAGGCCATAGGCCAGGAAGCCATTTCCGCAGAAAAGACCACAGCCCTTCCCAGCTGTTGGCCACCTTCGGCTGGGCTAGCAGAGCTCTGGGGTGGAGGGACCACTGTGGCTCTCCTGCTTAGACTCCAGATTGGGGGATTCAAGGGGAAAAGAAAACCGGAAACGCTATTTCTCTCTCTCTTCGAATTCAGGGGAACCAACGCACTGGCAGTCCCAATTGTTACTGAGGAATGAAAAGGGCCTTTGGTGTCCGGGGTGCCTGCAATCCCTTTCCATGCCAGTCCTGGAACCTGAGTGCCCATCTCAGGCACTGAACAAGCCTGCAGCCAAGTCCAACATCTCAACTCAGGCCAACTTTTATTCTTGTATTCACCATTTGCTGTATCAGCTAGGAGACCTCAAAACTGTAAACTGCAATGATAGTCAAAAAGTCAGGTATGAACAAAGGTCTCCGCGGGCCTGAGATGAACACAGCGCTGCTGAGGGCCACGGCCAGGCTTGTCGTAGCCATGATGCTGAGGCGTCATCCATCCACTAGTACTCTGACTTAACATTCTTCCCATAAGAAAGAAAACCGGGTGGTCCAGGAGAGAGATCAAGTATGCCAACCCCGAAGTCAAACCTCAGCTCAGCTTCAGAGCCTGTCCAGTGACCACAGGCCACAATGTGGTTCACCCAGCTGACTGCTGTTCTGCTGTTGTCGAAACAAGTAAAGCGCGGAAACTCCAAAGAAGGGGTAACACAAGCAGCGTCAAAAAGAGCACGGTCGGAGTCGGGGCTGGCGCGGACCCGGCCGCCGGCTCTGCCCCTCCCCGACTGTGTGGCGCAGGCCAGTTACTTAGCCTTTCTGGGCTCCAATCCCCTCATCGGTAAAACGGGAACAATGCCTACTCCAGAGGGGCTGTTGTGAGAACTGCAAGAGTTAAGGAATAGGAAAACCGCCAGCCACACGGGCCTGTGGACATGCAGACAAGGCTCGAAGCCCATGAAGGCAACCACGCACAGAGGCTGGCAACAAGGCAGCGAAGTCACAGCGCTCTTCCAAACGCGGCAGGGCGGACTCGCAGGGGGCACGCGCGTGGGTGCCACGGGGCGAGGCAGGTGGGCTCCCGCCGCGTCCCCGCAAGCCCCGGACGTCCGCCCGCAGGCCAAGGGCCTCCCAGTCTCGGCGGGGCCTCCCAGCGCGCGCGCGCCCGCCCGCCCTCCCGGCCCGCGGCCAGCGCGGAGCAGGCCTCGCCCCACGGTGCAGGCCGCAGACAAAGCGCGTGGCGCCCACAGGCGGCCCGCGGCCCGGAGGAGCAGGGACCCCAGGGCCGGCGCGGCCGCCGCACGTACCCGGAAACCTCGCGTCCCGCAGCCGCTCCTGAGGGCTCGCCGCCGCTGCCCGACCGAGAGTCGCTGCTAGGCCCGGCCCAGCCGCAGCCGCCGCCGCCGTGCGCTCTTCGACCCGGAAGTGCACGGCGCCTCTTCCGGGCCCCTGCGTCCCGTCCCGCCCGTTGACTGGAACCACTGGGACCAGAGCGGGAAATAAATGGCTGAAATGAGGAAGGTACCACTCCCTGCAGCCAGGGATCTCGAGGCGTTTAAACGGTTTCCCTTCCACCTTGGAAACACTGTTTAATGCAGGACTGCTGCCCGGAGAGATCAGTATCCTGGAAAAACTCGTACTGTTTAACCCCCGACCGTGGGCTGGTCGAGGCCCTCCCCCCCGCGGCCGGGACAGCTGGTACCGCCCGGATCTCCGCCCACCGCCCAGAGCGAATGGGAGCTGCTTCCTGTGCGTCAGCTCCGCCCCCACGCCCGCAGCCCTGTCTCTCCTCGGGCCCGCAGCCCCACCCCGCCCCCACGCACGTAGCCCCGCCCCCACACCCTCAGCCCCGCCCCACCCCGCGCCCGCAGCTCCGCCCTCACGCCCGCAGCCCCGCCCCGCCTCGGGCCCGCAGCCCCACGGCCCCGCCCCCACCCTCGCAGCCCCGTCTGGCGCCCGCTGCTCCGCAGCCCCGCCCCACCTTCGCAGCCCCGCCCCCGCACTGCAACCCCGCCCCCCTGCCCGCAGCCCCTTCGCAGGCCCGCGCGCGGCCGGAGCACCTGGGGAGGGCTGTCCTGGCGTCCGCTGCTGCTAGCGCCGCGCTCCTCTGACCAAACACTGCGGGAGCCTTCAGTGAGCCGGCTATTCCAACCTAGCCACACGTCTGTCTGTCCCGCAGCAGGCGCGGTGAAACGTGCGCGCTGGCGAACTAGGCGGGCTCGGCAGGACGCGGCCGTGCCGTCCCGTGTGGATTTGGCGCCGGGTGGCCCTGAGGATGTCGCGCAGAAGCCGTACGGGCCTCGGGACGCAGGCCCGCGTGGCTGCAGCGCACCCGGGGAGGCTCTGGGGGTCCCGAGCAGTCGCAGGCTCGCGAGACCCCCTGGCCGCTGCGGGGGGCGCTGGGGAGGCGTCCAGAGCGGGCGCCAGAGACCCGCGGGCGCCCGGTGCAGGGGCTGCCGGGGCTGGGGCCCGGGTGTGGGAAGTGCCCGCTCCCGGTAGATGCTGAAGGCGGAGTTGCCAGGATTTGCTGAGGACTTTTGGAGGAATGAGGCGGGGAAGGACGAGCTTGAGAACCGACACCGGAGAGATGGGGAAGACGGGGGAGGCCTGAGCGCGGGCTGGCATGGCTGGGGAGGTTGTGCACTGCCCAAGGATGCTCACTGAGGAGCGTCTTCACGTTTCATCGTGGGTTCCGTGTTTATTACGACAACTACCAGCAGCTCCCGAGGAGCAGCGACAGATGGTGGGGTGGGGGGGCCCAAGCTGACCTCAGGCGGTCGGTCCTCCTTCCCAGGAGCCTCAGCGTGTGTGTCCGCAGGTGTCCCTTTATCTAGCGCCCCTGGGGGAATGGGACGTGCCAGAGATGGAGTGGGCAGAGGCTGCTGCACTGGATGAAGAGGAATATGTGGGAATCGCATGTGGGGTGTGCCTGAGGACCAAGGCCTGAACCCTGGGACTCCAACTTGAAGAGGTTTGGAATCTGCAAAGGAGACCAGAAGGAGCACAGGGGTGCTAGGGGTGGAGGGCTGGAGGAAAAACCAGGAGAGGGGCTTCTGGAGGCCAGGGAGGGCTTGCACACACATCCGCGGAGGGAGGGAGCCTGGGTGCAGCAGGGTGGGTCGCTGCCATTCACCGAGGGCCGGCGGCGCTGGGGCCAGGGGCTGGAGTTTGGAGAGTGAGCAGAGAGCGCGCGGGGCTGTGAACACCAGCTTCTCTTTCAGGTCGATTTACTGCAAAGGGGAAGGTAAAGGTGGAGGTAACTGAGGAGCAGGGCAAGAGAGGGGTGTGGCTTTCTGTAGGGTCCAGTCCTACGGGGGCTTAGTGAGTGTTCTCCGCGTGTGGGGAAAGATTGTAATAAATAAAGACACAAGACAGAGAGAGAAAGAGAAAGCAGCTGGGCCCTGGGGACCACTACCATCAAGACGCAGAGACCAGCGGTGGCCCTGAATGGCTGGGTGCGCTGATATTTATTGCATACAAGGGAGCGGGGTAAGGAGGGTGGATCTTCTAAGTGATAAGGTGAAGTAAGTCCTGTGTTCATAGGACAGGGGGCCCTTCTGTTTTAGGTAGCCGAAGCACAGAGAGAAGGCAGCATACATCGGCGTTTTCTTCAATGCACTTATGAGAAAGATCAAAGACTTTAAAACTTTCACTATGTTTTCTATCGCTATCTACTACGAACTTCAAAGAGGAACCAGGAGTACGGGAGGAACATGAAAGTGGACGAGGAGTGTGACCGTTGAAGCACACCACCACAGGGAGGGGTTTCAGCCTCCGGATGACTGCGGGCAGCCGTGGATAATATCCAGCCTCCCACAAGAAGCCGGTGGAGCAGTGTTCCCCGACTCCTCTAAGGAAAGGAGACTCCCTTTCGCGGTCTGCTAAGTAACGGGTGTCTTCCCAGACACTGGCGTTACCGCTTGACCAAGGAGCCCTCACGCGGCCCTTATGCGGGCGTGATAGAGGGCTCATCTCTTGCCTTCTACGTCACTTCTCAGGATGTCCTTTCAGCACCTGACCCTAGGCCCGTCGGTTATTCCTAGGTTATATTAGTAATGCAACAAAGAGTAATATTAAAAGCTAATGGTTAATAATGTTTATAATAATGATTGATAATTGTCCATAATCATCTTTATATGTAATTTGTATTATGACTATTCTTACTCTCTTTATTATACTGAAACAGTTTGTGTCTTCAGTCTCTTGCCTTGGCACCTAAGTAATATTTCGCCCACAGTTTTCTGTTTGCAATGAGAGAAATACCAGGCACTTATGGGTTCTGAAAATGCCCCTGAAGGAAGGAGGAGTGGATGGTGCCGAAGAGACTGCGGAGGACTCTGGAGCAATCTACTCTTGGTGGGCCAGAGGGGCTGGGTGTCACGGCGGTCACCCAGGCCAGCCTCCTGAACTCACACACTTCAGTCTCAGTTTCTCAACCTCTGTGTGCCTCTGTGTCCTTGGCTGTGAAACAGGAATGTGGGTGCTCATGGCTACCTCTTCGGTCATTGTGAGGACAAGATGGGTATGCCTCAGGTGGGGTCCCGTGTGGTCAGCGGGCTGAGGGACCGCCCTCTGCCTTGCACCAGGCACCTCCCCTACCTTTGCATGTGCCATGTGTCTGCCTGCTGGACACTAGATGCAGGGGTATCCACAGACACACCGAGGCTCCTGGGAAGGAGGACAGGCCACCTGGGGGACTGCTGGTAATTGTCATAATAAACACACGCACGCAGGCCAGGCACCGTGGCACTTGCCCTGTTATCCCAGCACTTTGGGAGGCCACAGCGGGAGGATCACTTGAGCCTAGGAGTTCCAACATGGGCAACGTGGTGAGATTTCCTCTCTACAAAAAATTTAAAAAAAATTAGCCTGAGACGGTAGTGCACACCGGTAGTCCCACGTACTCGGCAGGCTGAGGTGGGAGAATTGCTTGAGACCAGGAGGCTGAGACTGCAGTGAACCGTGATGGCATCACTGCACTGCAGCCTGGGCGACAGAGTGAGACCCTGTCTTAAAAACAATAGAGCCGGCCGGGCGCGGTGGCTCACGCCTGTAATCCCAGCACTTTGGGAGGCCGAGAGGGTGGATCACAAGGTCAGGAGATCGAGACCATCCTGGCTAACATGGTGAAACCCCGTCTCTACTAAAAAAAATACAAAAAACTAGCTGGGCGAGGTGGCGGGTGCCTGTAGTCCCAGCTACTCGGGAGGCTGAGGCAGGAGAATGGCATAAACCCAGGAGGCAGAGCTTGCAGTGAGCTGAGATCCGGCCACTGCACTCCAGCCTGGGTGACAGAGCAAGACTCCATCTCAAAAAAAAAAAAAAAAAAAAAAAAACAATAGGGCCAGGTGCAGTGGCTCACACCTGCAATCCCAGCACTTTGGGAGGCTGAGGCAGGAGGACCACCTGAGGTCAGGAGTTGGAGATCAACCTGGCTAACACGGTGAAACCCCATCTCTACTAAAAATACAAAAATTAGCTGGGCATGGTTATGTGTGCCTATAGTCCGAGCTACTTGGGAGGATGAGGCAGGAGAATGCTGTGAACCTGGGAGGCAGGGGTTACAGTGAGCCAAGATTGCACCACTGCACTCCAGCCTGGGCGATAGAGCGAGACTCTCTCAAAAATAAACACATGCATCCACATGGAGACACGAAGGACGTCCTCAGTGAGCATAATCCTTGGTCAGTGCACAACCAACCCAGGTATGCCAGGTAACACTCAGGCTCAGGTGTGAGAAGTATCCCCAGGCAGCTGCCCAGAGCCAAACTAGGCCTAAACTGTGCATAGGTGGTGCTTCTTGAGAGCACGGGCACATACCTATACCTCCAACCTACTGATTCCCATCCCCCACACACACACACTGTCCTGACACAAAATGACTCCTTACCTGCTCATACATGGATAGATGCCCCACACAGCAGCAGGCAGACACCTCCCGCATACAGCACCTGCCCTGCACACTGACAGGTCACCCCCAACCACCCCATCACCTGCTAGTGTCAGTGTGCACACACGTGCATTCTGCCCACACAGCCTCACACAGACCCGCACACTGAGGCTCTGGCCGGATTGCTAGTCAATGCTGCCATGTGCTGCCCGTGCCCCTTGCAGACACAAGCATGGCGTGCATGCTCCTGGTGTGCCCAGGGAGGATGGAGCTGGGCTGGGAGCTCCCTTGCTTCTGTCCAGCCCAGGCCAGCTTCTCCCGGAGGGCCCAGTCCAGCCCTTTCCCACCCCTGCCCCCCCACCCCGCCATCAGGTCTGTGTGCACATACAGGGCTTAGTGGGCAGTGAGCTCCATCATCGCCCCTACCGATACTCATCCCCCCCCCCCCCCGCAACAGGGGGCCCCAGAGCCAGGTGGATGTCTGGGGGAGGCGGGGGCAGGGGTGGCTGGAGGAGGTGGGTGGGGTGAGAACAAAGAGTCAAACCTCTCAGAGCTGGGGGAGGGATGGGCAGGGCTGCATTTTGTATCTAGTGAAGGCAGATGTCTGTGTGTCCCAGGGCTGTCATATCAAAAGGCCACAAACCAGGGGCCTTAGACAACAGAAAGGCATTCTCTCAGTCTGGAAGCCAGAAGTCTGAGATCCAGGCTGGAAGGGCCATGCTCCCTGTTGAGGATCTGGGGAGGTCCTTCCTCTTCCAGCTTCGTCTCCAGGCGTTCCTTGGCTATAACTTCCTATGGCCTTCCTCTGTGTATGTGTCTTTTTTTTTCTGTTTTTTTCTTTTTACTTTTTTTTTTTTTTTGAGACGGAGTCTCGCTCTGTCACCCAGGCTGGAGTGCAGTGGCTGGATCTCAGCTCACTGCAAGCTCCGCCTCCCGGGTTTGCACCATTCTCCTGCCTCAGCCTCCGGAGTAGCTGGGACTACAGGCGCCCGCCACCTCGCCCGGCTAGTTTTTTTGTATTTTTTAGTAGAGACGGGGTTTCACTGTGTTAGCCAGGATGGTCTCGATCTCCTGATCTTGTGATCCACCCGTCTCGGCCTCGCAAAGTGCTGGTATTACAGGGTTGAGCCACCGCGCCCGGCCTGTTTCTTTTTTTAGAGACAGAGTCTCGCTCTGTCACCCAGGCTGGAGTGCAGTGGCACCATCTCGGCTCACTGCAAGCTCCGCCTCCTGGGTTCACACCATTCTCCCGCATCAGCCTCCTGAGTAGCTGGGACTACAGGCACCTGCCACCACGCCTGGCTAATTTTTTTGTATTTTTAGTAGAGACAGGGTTTCACCGTGTTAGCCAGGATGGTCTCTATCTCCTGACCTCATGATCCACCCGCCTCAGCCTCCCAAAATGCTGGGATTACAGGCGTGAGCCACTGTGCCCGGCCTTTCTTTTTTTTTTTGTGATGGAGTCTTGTTCTGTTGCCCAGGCTAGAGTGCAATGGCGCAATCTCAGCTCACCACGAACTCCGCCTCCCAGGTTCAAGCGATTCTCCTGTCTCAGCTTCCCAAGTAGCTGGGATTACAGGCATGTGCCGCCACACCCGGCTAATTTTGTATTTTTTTTTTTTTTTTTTTTTTTTTTGAGACGGAGTCTCGCTGTGTCTCCCAGGCTGGAGTGCAGTGGCGTGATCTCGGCTCACTGCAAGCTCCGCCTCCCGGGTTCACGCCATTCTCCCGCCTCAGCCTCCCAAGTAGCTGAGACTACAGGCGCCCGCCACCATGCCCGGCTAGTTTTTTCTATTTTTAGTAGAGACGGGGTTTCACCATGTTAGCCAGGATAGTCTCGATCTCCTGACCTCGTGATCCACCCGCCTCGGCCTCCCAAAGTGCTGGGATTACAGGCTTGAGCCACCGCGCCCGGCCTAATTTTGTATTTTTAGTAGAGACGGGGTTTCTCCATGTTGATCAGGCTGGTCTTGAACTCCTGATCTCAGGTGATCCACCCGCCTTGGCCTCCCAAAGTGCTGGGATTATAGGCGTGAGCCACCGCACCCAGCCTTCTCTCTTTTTTTGTTTTTTGTTTGTTTGTTTGAGACAGTCTTACAATGTTGCCTAAGCTGGAGTGCAGTGGCGTGATCTCAGCTCACTGCCAGCCTCCCGGGTTCCAGCGATTCTCCTGCCTCAGCCTCCCAAATAGCTGAGATTACAAGCGCACACCACCACGCCTGGCTAATTTTTTGGTATTTTTAGCAGAGATGGGGTTTCACTATGTTGGCCAGGCTGGTCTCAAACTCTTGACCTCAGGTGATCTGCCCACCTCAGCCTCCCAGAGTGCTGGGATTACAGGCTTGAGCCACTGTGCCCAGGCTGTTTTCCCTCTTTTAAGCACACTGATCATTGGATTTAGGACCCACCCAGGTAGTCCAGGATGATCTCGTTTCAAGATGCTTCCCTTAATGACATCTGCAAAGACGCTTTCTCCCAGTGAGGGCACATTTGGGGGGCCTGGGTATTAGGATGTGGATATATCCTCTTTTTCGGGGGGCACCATCCCACTCACTACAGATGGTGAAAAAAGGTGCCTGTGAAATTGGCAGGACTGTGGCAGAAGTGGGTTCATGTCAGCAGGGCACGACGGGAACACAGAGCTGCCCTGTCCTCTTGCCCCTTCTTGTCCCCTAGTCTGACTGCCCTGGGAGCTTCTGCCCTGCCATGAAGACACGGGCCTTCTCAGGGCTCCCACCCACTCTTGGGGGCTCCTTCATGACGCACACGATCGAGATCTTGCTGACCTCTGACCCCCAATAGAACAGAGTGGCTCCAGGCTCCTCTGGGCACCTTCCCCATCCACAGGCGGCCGGAGGTGCAAGGAGCCACTGGGTTCTATTGGGGGCCAGGGGTTAAGGGGTCAGAAAGACCTCGGTCATGTCTTGCTGATCATGTCTCAGTCACCCCAGACTCTGCACCTGAATTTATGTTCCCAGCCTTCAAGCCCCTGAGGACATGGGCTGGGTCAGAGCCTCCCTGGGGCCCCAGCACTTCTCCAGCGGGGCTGGGGTTGGGGAAGCGAGCAGGCTGCGGCCTAGGCCTGCACGGATGCCAACGCAGGGAGGTCATGGGGCCAGGGGAGGACAAAGAGCAGGGCGGTGAGTTTAGGGCCAGGGAGCCGAAGGGGGGCAGCCCGGGCCGAGGACCAGGGTGACAGTGCCAAGGGGGACCAGCGGCCAAATCTCCCTTGGCTGCCACTTTGGGGCCTCACCCCGGAGTCCGATACTTCCAGGTCTGAAGCTGGCCCTGCGCGTCCTAACGAAGGTCAAACTGTCAAGGCTCCTTCGATTTTACACCTTTTCAGGGCACAGACAGGCTACTCTCGCCTCGCCCCTGCAAAAGACCGGCACGAGGCTGCGAGGACCCCCGAACCCCGTGCAGCACCCGCTCCAGGCTCCAGAGGCTTCCGCGGAGACAGAGCGCGCAGGAGGGACCCAGAGTCCCCACGGGCGCCCCGTGGGGGTCGCCAGGCAACAGGCAGAGCCAGAGCCCCCTCCTCGCCAGCCGGACGGTCCCGGGCGTAGTATGGGGACCCCAGGTCGCCCGGGGGATGGCGCGTGCGTCCCGAGGACGCCGTGTTCGGGCTCGCGCAGGCCCCTCCCGGGTCACGGCCCGGGATACGTGAGCCGGGCACCCAGCGGGGTCGGGGGGGCGGCCCGCGGGACGCGGGTGCGGGGCACGGAGGCGGCCGGATCGTACCACCGCGCCGCTGGGAGAGGGGCAGCTCCCAGCCGGCCCTGCCGCCCCACACACAACCGCGGGCGGAGTACCCGGCGCCAGGCTGTGCCCTACGCCCAGCCCAGAAGCCCCGCGAGCCCGGGCCGTACCACCGCGAGGCGGGAGGAGGGCCACCTCGGGCCGTACCATCCGCCAGGCTGGGGGACCCGCCCTGGCCCCGCCGCGCCCTCGCAGCTGGCGCCCCGCAGGCCCCGCCCGGCAGGTGCCGCCCCTCCCCGGGCCGACGTGCAGAAAAGAACGCGCCAGCCTCGCCCGCGAAGGGCCGCGCGGCGGTGGGCGGGGCGTCGCGAATCCCCCTCGCGCCCACTGGCTGCGTTGCGGTAGGGCGGGCCCGGCTCGGCCGGCCATTGGCTATGGGACCATGTCATTTGCATACGGGGCTGGGCGTGGGGCGGCTGGGCCCGGGGCGGGCAGGGTGCGCGAGGGTGCCCGCGGCCGCAGCTGAAGTTGGACCGAGAGCCGGCGACGACCCCGCGCCGGGGTCGCAGGTGACGCGCGAGGGATCCCAGGTTAGCGGGTGGGGCGCCCCTCAGAGGCCGCCCTCCCGCAGGGGCTGCGGGGGATCGGGCTGGGCAGGGGCGGCGGGGCTCGGACGCCCAAGTTGGAGGGGACGGGGGTGGGGTCGATCCCTCCGCCCGCCCACCCGGCAGTCCCTCCAGGCGCAGGGCAGCCCCTGCCCACCGCACACTGCGCTGCCCCAGACCCACTGTGCGTGTGACAGCGGCTGATCTGTGCCTGGGCAGCGCGACCCTCCTGGCCCCGTGACCCGGGTCTGGCGGGCAGGCGACCGGCCACACGGGGACGCGAGGGCAGCTGGACACTGTGGGGAGAGGGTGCCCTGTGGACGGGGTGTGCCTGTCTGGCCACCAGGGACGGCGGGTGGGGGGAAGCGGAATCATTCGGGGGCTTTGCTGCCCTCCGCTTACTGGGGCTGAGGCTGGGCTAGATACCCTCTTGGAGGGAACTTTTTTTTCCTTGTGTGTCCAGGGTACCGGTGTGCGGAGTTCCTGTTGCCAAGCCGAAGGTGGCCCTGGGCAGGCACAGGTGTTGTGGTCATATCTTGAACCAACAGGACCATCCTCCTGAGGGCCACCTCTGGGGACTTCCTCCTAGAAGAGAGTGAGGGATTTGGTGCTTCTGTGTGTGTCTGCTGCTTCAGTGGGGCCACTGCAGGAATCGGCGCATGGACCCTCCAGCGGCCTGTCTGCTGAGCCTGCCTTCTGAAGTCCACTGTGAAAATCAGGACCAGGGCGAGTCCGAGCCTACAGGCCCTGTCCCCCCTCCCCAGGTCTGCAGGAGTTGAGGGCTGCACCCGCTCGCTGGAGAGGGAGAGGCAGATTTAGTGGACGCCTGGCATGGACTCGAACTGGTCTTTGGAAGCTCCCTGTCCTGACGGGGTTGCCTGTCACCACTGCGTACCAAGGCTTGGCAGGACCTGCACCTGGGAAAGGCTGTGTGTGGCCTTGGGGTCCACACCTGCAGAGCTGACTTACTGCCAGACGGTGACTTACTGTGGGCCACGCTCAGTGAACCAGGGTGTCCTCAGCTGGCCCTACAGAGCACTTCTGTGCTAGGGATGAGTAGGAACTCTGGGCGAGAAGGGCGCCAGCACTGCCCCTCGATACAGCCTGGCTCTGCCCTCTGCCCATACTTATACCAGGTGGGATCTCTGCCGTGCATCGCCTGGGGATTGGCTGGGCTTGGGTCCGCCCTGCTGTGGAACTGTATGATTTTAGGGAGCCCAGCCTTTCCTCACGTCAGCACAGTTCACAATATAGTTTTCAAAGTATAGTTTAAAACTCAAAAGTAAACTTTTCAGCAACTCAAAGGTTTGCTGAGTGATCTGAAGCATTCTGGCAACTTTTTGGGGCCATGGGATTTGGTTCACCTGAAACAGCCAGTGAGACGCCGGGTGCGGTGGCTCACGCCCGTAATCCCAGTGCTTCAGGAGGCGGAGGCAGGTGATCGATCACTTGAGATCAGGAGTTCAAGACCAGCCTGGGCAACGTGGCGAAACCCCGTCTCTACTAAAAATACAAGAATTAGCTGGGCATGGTGGTGGGCACCTGTAATCCCAGCTACTTGGAAGGCTGAGGCAAGAGAATCACTTGAACCTGGGAGGTGAAGATTGCAGCGAGACAAGATTGCGCCACTGCACTCCAGTCTGAGTGGCAAGAGAGACTCTGTCTCAAAAAATAAAAAATGAAACAGCCAGTGAGGAGGAAGGCTCCCCGCCTTCCCCACCCCAGAACAAAGCGGCTGCTGGGACACCCTCTTGGTGGGGAAGAAGGCCGGTTAGCTTCATCAGAGCTAGCAGCAGCAGACCAGGGACGGGCACCTAGGCAGTGGCCTCAAAAGGAACAGGTGTTCCTCAAAAACACAAAGGAACAGCGCGTTGCGTGCTCTGCCAGCTCCATGCCTGCTTCCCATTGGGGGGCTGGGGCATGTGGGGCAGAGCTCATGACCCCCGGGAGGACATGGGGGTGGGCTCCGGATGGCACCTGGTATTGCCCCCTGCTGGCCTGTGTGACGGTGTGGAGGGCTGGTCACAGAGGTACAACCATCCCTCCAGAATGTCAGTGGGGGCTGTGGATGGAGGAGTAGGCCCCTCAGACCCCAGGCCTGCTGCCCAGGCACAACTCACTTGGCCTATGCATTCCAGGCTCCACCCCTTGTGACCCTGGGCTTAGCTCCATCTGGGGCCACAGGTCAGGCAGGTCCAGGCCCCCAAGGACCTCCCAGGGACAGGCAACTGTGAGCCAGGCAGACAGGAGTGAGGTCAGGTGGGGGTTCCGGCTTGCTGACGCCAGCGTTTGGAGGCTTCCGCTGCTGCCTGGCCTCCCTGCATTCCCTGTTCCCTGCCTCAGGCAGGAAATAACCAAGCTGAGTTGCACCTGCACAGCAGTGAGCTCCTGGTGGTCCTGGCCTCTAGGAAGCCCTGTGGATGGCTTCCCTGCCCAAGTTCAGGACTTCCTCGTTCCCTTTGTCTGCTCCAGAGAAAGGGGGCAGCACCAGACCCAGATCCAGGGCCACCCAAGAGAAAGCTGAGTCCATCCCAAACTCGCCCACTCTCAGAGTACAAAGACCCCATGATCTAGGGCAAGCTTGTCCAACTGTCGGCCCATGGAGTGGCTTTGAATGCAGCCCAACGCAAATCTAAACTTTCTTAAACATTGTGAGGTTTTTTTTTTTTTTTTTTTTTTTTTTTTTTTTTTTTTTTTTTTTGAGACTGAGTCTCCACCTATCACCCAGGCTGGAGTACAGAGGTCCAGTTTGGGTTCACTGCAAGCTCTGCCTTCTGGGTTCATGCCACTCTCCTGCCTCAGCCTCCTGAGTAGCTGGGACTACAGGTACCTGCCACCACATCCAGCTAATTTTTTGTATTTTTAGTAGAGACAGGGTTTCACTGTGTTAGCCAGGATGGTCTCCATCTCCTGACCTCGTGATCTGCCCACCTGGGCCTCCCAAAGTGCTGGGATTACAGGCATGAGCCACTGTGCCTGGCCAACATTGCAATTTTTTTTTTTTTTTTTTTTTTTTTTTGAGACGGAGTCTCGCTCTGTCGCCCAGGCTGGAGTGCAGTGGCCGGATCTCAGCTCACTGCAAGCTCCGCCTCCCGGGTTCACGCCATTCTCCGGCCTCAGCCTCCCGAGTAGCTGGGACTACAGGCGCCCGCCATCTCGCCCGGCTAGTTTTTTGTATTTCTTAATAGAGACGGGGTTTCACTGTGTTAGCCAGGATGGTCTCGATCTCCTGACCTCGTGATCCGCCCACCTCGGCCTCCCAAAGTGCTGGGATTACAGGCTTGAGCCACCGCGCCCGGCCATCATTGCAATATTTTTTTTACGATTTTTTCTTTAAGCTCATCAGCTATTAGTGTATTCCATGTGTGGCCCAAGACAATTCTTCCAATGTGGCCCAGGGAAGCCAAAAGATTGGACACCCCTGACCTAGGGCATCCCCATCCTCTGTCCCAGTCCCACCCATGGCTGTACCCAGGTGTAGGGGTCCCCCACATTCTTCTCTAACTCTAACCATGGCCCCTGGAGTTGGGGGTGTATGGCTTACCATGAGGACCAGGAGAGGTGACAGCTAGCCCAAGGGCCCAGGCAGGGGCTGGGCTGGGATGTGGACACGATTTTTTTTTTTTTAATTTTGGAGACAGTCTTGCTCTGTCACCCAGGCTGGAGTGCAGTGGCGGGATCTCGGCTCACCGCAACCTCCACACCCCGGGTTCGTGCCATTCTCCTGCCTCAGCCTCCCGAGTAGCTGGGACTACAGGTGCCCACCATCATGCCCGGTTAATTTTTTGTATTTTTAGTAGAGACAGCGTTTCACCATGTTAGTCAGGATGGTTTCGATCTCCTAACCTCGTAATCCATCCACCTCAGCCTCCCAAAGTGCTGGGATTACAGGTGTGAGCCACCGCGCCTGGCCAATTTTTTGTATTTTTAGTAGAGATGAGGTTTCATCACGTTGGCCAGGCTGGTATCTAACTCCTGATCTCAGGTGATCCCCCCCCTTCAGCTTCCCAAAGTGCTGGCATTATAGGTATGGGCCACCGTGCCCGGCCCCTGCCCCAATTTCAAAGCTTCAAGCTCATAGCAGACATTTCACACCCACCTGGGGAGGAGGAGGGAGCCCCTGCCCACTAGTACCCATGCCCTCCCTGGGTTGGTGAAGTGGCCTGGGCCTGGCTGACCTGAGTCTGGGACCCGCCCCCACAAGTTCTCAGTAAACCTGACGGGCGGGTCTAGCTTGTCCTGGTGTCCTCAGTTCCTGCTGCTGGTGGGGCCCAGGCAACAGGATGACGGAAGTCAGGTGGGAGGGGGTGCAGACAAGCCCAGGACAGTCAGGCTGGGCTGAACCAGCAGGCCCACCAGGCTGGGGCCTCACAGGAGAGCCCCTGGGGTTAGGTGAGGCAGAGCAGGTGGAATGTGGAGCCCAGGAAGCCCCAGCCCTGGGCCCTACTGAGCACTGGTGCCTGAGGGACCCAATTCTCAGACACTCCAGCTGTGGCGTGCCCCAGGTGTCTCAAGGTACTGCTCAGTGGCACCCCGTGGAGGCTCAAGTTCAAGGCCTCAGACCCTGCCCGGCGCAGCTTCAGCACACCATCAAGCCGCTTCCGGCAGTTTATTGAGGTTTTCACGTTGGGGTAAGGGAAGTGGCACACACGTGCTTTTGCCGTGTACACACAGTGAAGGACCCCTCCCATAGGCAAGCACATGCTCACAGCTTGAGCACACTGTCCATGCATCTCCTGTCCCCAACAGGCAGTCGTGGCCTTGGGGGCCTGGCAGGTTCTGAGCTGGCTACGCCCCATGCTTTTCCAGGGTTCTGGCAGACCGGCAAGGACTAGGGCAGTCCCCCCCTGTACCCCAGCTCCTGAGGCCAAACCCAGGGCTTCCCACTGTGTGGGGGAGGAGCCATCTGTGACCACCAACTCTCCTTCTGTGGTCTGGGCAGGCTGGTCTCGAAGCCCTCACTAGGCTGTCACAGAGGCTGGGGTTGGGCTGCCAGAGGACACCACTCTGGGGCAGGAGCTGCTGCTACCTCCAGTTCTGCTTCATGGGGGCCACTGCGGGAGGACACAGGCTGAGGTGGCTGCAGCCACAGGAGGGCCCAGTGCCCCAGGGGGAGGTGGAGCACAGACATACCCTCGGGGCCTAGGCTGGGCACCAGCATGGGACTCGGGGGGGTGCCCAGGAGGGACTCCTCTCTGGCTGAAGGCAGAGGGCCCTGTGGGTTGGGAAGTCAGCTTGGAGTGGGGCTGGGCCAGGTCCTCACCTCCCAGCCTCCCCCAAGAACCACTCCGACCTGAGTGCCAGGAGGGCCCCTGTCAGGCCGTGGGGGCGGTGGCAGCGCAGCCCCGGTCTGCTGGATGAACTGTTGCAGGTTGCACTGACGGAGTTCCCGGTTCAGCTCCTCCAGCTCCTGAGCCTGAGCCTGGGGGCACATGGGACCCTCAGGAGGTATAGCCACAGGGCTCCATGCTCAGGCCCCAGAGGGAGTGCTCTCCTGAGTCGGACCCTGTGACCCCCATATCTGCCGGTATCAGGGGTGGGGGAGTGACAGGGGATCAGGTCCCCAGGCTCACCTGCCTCCCGAGTAGGACCCTGTGACCCCCATGTCTGCCTGTGTCAAGGATGGGGGAGTGACAGGGATCGGGTCCACAGGTTCACCTGCCTCCCCAGTCGGACCCTGTGACCCCTATATTTGCACGTATCAGGGGTGGGGGAGTGACAGGGGATCAGGTCCCCAGGCTCACCTGCCCCCCAAGTCAGACCCTGTGACCCCCGAATCTGCCGGTGTAAGGGGTGGGGAAGTGACAGAGGAACAGGTCCCCAGGCTCACCTGCAGGGCTCGCTCTGCAGCCTCCAGGGCCCGGCTCACCAGAGCCAGGCTGCCCTGCACCTCCGCACTCTGCCGCTCCTGAACAGCCAGGTCCTGGCGCAGGCGCTCAGTGGCAGATGCCATAGGTGAGGGGGGCCCAGGGGCCTCCGCTGCCAGCTGCAGCTCAGCCTCCAGGGCACGGGCCTGAGCATCCAGGGCCTGCAGCCGGGCGGCATGCTCAGCAGTGGCCGCACTTAGCGCCTGCAGGCGTGCCTGTCCCTCTCGCTCCCGGGCTTGCTCCCGACGCAGTTCCTGTTCCCAGAAGGCCTCATGGCCCAGCTCCTCAGCGTTCCTCTGCACCCTGAGCTCCAGGCCCCGCAGGTCTGTGCAGCAACCTGGTGTGGGTGTCACAGAGGCCGCAGGCCCAGGGTGTGAGAGGCTGGGGGCTGGCCCGGGGGTCAGTGTTTTGCGGGGCTCACAGCCCAGCGCTGCCCGTGGCTTTGCAGGGAGGCTGGCACGAATTGGGCAGCGTTCCGGGGGTGGACAGTTGTCTGAGGAGGGCCTCCCAGCCAGGCTGGGCCCTGTGCGCCTCAGGACAAACTGGACATCACTGGCGAGCTGTCCGCAGGTGGCCTGGGCGCCCACTGGACACTCCTCTGGCAGCAGCTGCCGCTCCTTCTCCCTAAGCCGCTGCACAAGCACAAAGCGGCCAGTCTGGCCTGGGGGGGAGAGGAGAAGATCAGCCTATGTCCCCCCGACTCTCTGTCCACCTGGCTTAAGGAATTGGGGAGGACCAAAAGGATCAGCAACCAGTCCCACTCTCCTCCGGGGGGTGCCACGGGGCTGGACCACTCTCCTCCGGGGGGGGGGGTGGCCACGGGGCTGGACCACTCTCCTTCCAGGGGACCATGGGGCCGGACCACCAGGTCCCACTTCAGCTCTACCTGCCCAGCCTGCCTAACCCCAAGAGGACTCACCTATTGCTTGGGCCAGTGCGATGACCACTTCCTGGCAGGTGGTCTGCTCCGAGACCCCACAGACCACACGCTGGATGCCATCCACCCACACCTTCAGCTCCATGGCCGCCAGCCCCAACAACATCCCTGTTCTGTGGGGAGGGTGCAGGCCACAGGGTCAGGACCTACCTACCCCTATCAAAGCCTGGTCCTCCTCTCTTCCTTCTCCTGGCCTGCCCTAGAAACGGCTGGGCTGCGACCCCTCCGCATGGGCCCAACCCTCCTGTGCCAGCCCCACCCGCCGGCCACACATTCCTAGGGTGGCGGCCCTCCGGAGCACGCATCCTCCCCCACTTCACCAGCCTACTCTTGCCACGCCCGCACTCCCGGAACAAGGAGAATCATTAACCAGATCCAGGATTTCCTGCCCGCCTCACCTGGCTCGGAGGGCACTGCCCCCTCCCCGGGCGGCGCGGAAGCGCCCGCACGCCAGGCCCCGCGGCCGCCGCCATGGGAACGCCCCACCCGGACCTGCTCAGGCCGCAGAGGCGCTCGGGGTCGCGACCAAGACCTCGACCCTGCAGATCGAGCGGACTCCGGGTCTGAGCAGCCCCAGCCAGCGCGGGGAGCCCCGCCGCTGCCGCCCAATCGCTGCACTCGCCCCGAAGGTCCCGGTCCCCGCGGCAGGCAGGGATGCCCGCGCCGCGACCCCAGCCTGGCGGGAGCCAGGGCGTCCCCGCTCCGCAGGGAGGGCGCAGGTGCGGCACCGCCCCCGCCCTCCGTCCCGGCATCGCGGAAAACTCTCCCCAGTTGGAGTCGGCGCCCTGCTGGCTAGAGGAGCGCCCCGCACTCGAGAGGCCCCGGGACCCCGCGCGGCTCACCTGGGCGCTCGCCAGCCTCTGTACCCGCTCAGGCGCCGCCGCAACCTGCCGCCCCCAGCGCCGCGCCGCGCCCCGGACCCGCGCCCCCATTGGCCCGCGGCCCGCACGCCCCGCCCCCAGCGCCTCTATTGGCTGCTCAGCGCGGGTGTTCCGCCCCCTCCCCCGCGCCCATTGGCTGTCTCTGTCACGCCCCTCCCCGACCCATTGGCCTGCCGCAGCGCCCCGCCCCCAGAGACTCCAGGTGTGGGCGGGTCGGAGGGAGGGGCCGAGCCGCGGTCCCCGCCCCCACCTCCACCCGGCTAACAACGCGGAAACGCGGCGGCTGCTACCCGCGGGCGGCGCGTCGAGACAGCTGTCCGACCCTGCTCCTGGGCCGACTTCGTCAGCAGCCTTCTAGTGTGTGGCGGGTTCCCGCCCAGGGAGGGTCTCTGGCCTGGGATCCCGCAACCCCCGCCTGCGTTGAGGGGCAGAGGGGCCAGCCCCTCCCCTCGCTTCCCGGGCCAGCCTTTGGAGCCTACCGCAGCGGCAGTAGCCTGGACGCGCAGGGGTCGCGGGGTCGCAGGATCACCAGTCGCGGCAAGGGAGGTAGAACTCTGCGGAGCTGGCGGGCGCCGAGCCCTGGTGCGGGAGGTGCCCGCTCAGGGGAAGGCCCGGACTCTGGCTGAGGCTCTTCTCCTACACCTTCCTGCCGCTTTTGGACCCAGTGCTAGGCCTTACGCACAGTGAAGCTGGCTGGAAGCCGCTCCTCCACCCCCTACCCTACTGTCCCGCCCAGGGCCCCGCAGCCTCGCGGTCATTGATTGCCATTGTGGAGCATTGATTGCCAGTTCCGCCCAGCTCAGAACGAGTTATGGGCGTGGAGGGGTCTCCTGCCCGGCTGTCTCCTGTGCTCCGCTAGGGAGCCCTTACATAGTCGAAAGTTGCAGAGGTGAAGAGTGAATGAGTGAGGGCGAGGTGGAGGGTGAAGGCTGGAATGCTTGGGTCTTGTGGGTCAGGTCTGGGACCTCGTTTTTGTCCTGGAGCAGAGGGAATACGTGCCATGGTAATGAGAATGCCCACAGGGTCCCCTGAGGGTAGCCCAGAGTGTGTGGAGATGGCTGGGAAAGGTGAGGCTTCAGTTTGGGGGTTCAGGTAGGTGAGGGCCTGTCACTGAGGTCAAAGGAGCTGTGGGCTGGGCCTGGTGGTGGAGTCAGGTGCCTGTAGTCTCAGCAATTCAAGAGATGGAAGTGGGAAGATCACTTAAGCCCAGGAATTCGAGGTTACCGTGAGCTGTGATCACACCAAGGCACCTCAGCCTGGGCACCAGAGCAAGACCCTGTCTCTAAAAAATTAATTATTAATTTAAAAAGAGGCTGTGGGCAGGGGCATACTATTCCCAGTTAGCGTTCAGCACAGTCCCCAGCTTGTCACTGTTACCTGTCTGCTTCCCCCACACACCCATGGCTATGCTGGGCTGGCCCACAGGCAGCAGTGCCCCCATATTTATCCCGCAGGTGCTGCCAGGCTAAGTAGGGGATGCTGGGGCCTCCCTCAGGGTGCTGGCCACTAAGTGGTCCCCCCGCTAAGCTGAGCAGTGGCTCAGCCTCTCACACCTCCAAGCTGGGCTGGCCCAGCCCAGAACTCACCCAGGGGCCTGGTCTGGGGTCTCCCTGGAGGCTCCTGGTAACAAACAGCCCCTCCCTTTCTGGGTGCTGGTGTCCATGGCAACGGTATAGAACCCTTCCCCTCCAGGCCTGCTTGGAGGTCTGGCCTCAGGTGAGTGCTGGGGGTAGAGCCCTGAACTGGGGGTACAAGAGAGAGAAAGAGGGACACCACATCACAGGCAAAGGGCCAGCACCTGGGTGGCAGGGGGACATACCAGGGACATGTCAGGTGGTGACCTGCTGCCCCATCCTGGTCAGAAACACACGAGTGTGGACATCCACATGTGAGTCTCTTCAGAGAGCGACGCTCTGTGAGCAGTGGTGCCGCCTGGGCTGCTCCAACCTGTGTGGCCACACGAGGCACACATAGCCAGCTTGGGACCCCCACCCCTCCGCTCCTGAAGAACATTGAGAATGGCCCCCAAGTCTGGCCAGGGGGTTGAAGAAGCCGAGGAAGAGGCTCTCCTGTCCCCCACAGAGCGAGAGTCTGTCAGTGGTCACCTGGGACCTCCAGCAGGTGCACCTGCAGCCCCCGAGACCCCCACATGCCTGCCAGACACCACGCCCCACCCCACACGGCGGCCTGCTCTGCTGACCTGCAGTAAGGAGGGGAGGGAGGAGTGGTGAGCCTCCTGGGCCAGGTGGCCAGGGGCCCAGCCTGAGTAAGCAGCAGGGGCTGCTGTTGCTGCTGCTGCAGGTTGGCTCTTGAGTCCCTGGACCCTCGCACACTGCGGCTGCTGTGGAAGCAGCGAGAACTGGAGATCCAGGCCTTGCGGTGGGCCGTCCAGAATGGCAAGGACACCCGGCTCTGCCACATCCTGGAGGAAGTGGCAGGGATTTCACCCAAGAGGTCTGCAGCACAGTCCCCAACCAACCCAACCCTGCCCTGTCCTCGCCCAGACTCCTGGTTTCTGTCTGACCCCAATCCCAACCACTGAGTCAGATCCTTACCCTCATCCTCACCCACGCTGACCCTCCACCCTGATCCTAAGTTAACACGCTATAGCCTCAACCCTAACCCTGCGCATGTGGATGGGTGCTAGACCCCTGCCCAGACCAGCCAGAGGCTGGCCGGCCCCAGTGGGGCTGTACTGTGTGCCCTTGGGGCCGAGGTGGCAGTGGAGCCCCTGACCTGACATTAGGAACCCCCTGCCTGAGCGGGGTGAGGGCTGCTGAGGTCGCCCCTCCTCCAGGAGCTCCCACAGTCAGGAGAAGTTCCTGCAGAACCAGGTCCAGAAGCTGACCCTGGAGTTGAAGGAACAGAAAGAGCGAGCCCAGTGGGTGAGGCGGGGGCACAGGGAGTGGGCAGGGTCCTGGTGTTGGGGAGCCAGGCTGCGGCTGGCCCGGGGGCCTTCTGCGGAAGACCCCCCCCCCACCACCCACGGGCCCTCCCGGAGCAGGAGAAGGAGCACCTGGAGGAGCGGCTGTTGCAGACCACCCGCACGCTGCAGGAGGTGGAGGCCGAGCTGCAGAACTTACAGAAGTCCTGCCTCCTGCAGCTGGCCCACTCCTCGTGGGTGGGCCGCATGCTACGATCCCAGACTGGCAGTGTGGAGGTGAGCCCGTCCCCCCAAGCCCTCCTGCCCCAGGCTGCCCTCCCCGGCCCTCCCCCTCTCATCGGGTGCCTCTGCTGGGGTGCCCTGGCCTGCCTGGAAGCCTGCCCTGCTCAGGCTGCCTCTGGAACTCTGGGCTCCAGCAGGGAGGAATCAGGAGGCCTCAAAGCACAGGTGAGGTCAAAGAGAAGAGGTGCTGTAGGGGAGGGGTACCCTTCACCCCAGCCCCTGCCCACTGGCCTCTGGTCCCCTCTTGCAGGTGGTGACGGCAGAGACTCTGATGGACCCAAGTGACCTCTCTGAAAACATTCAGGCCCCCACTGGGGAGGTGAGCTGGGCCTCCCACGTGTGTGGTCTGGGACCTGGAGCCCTGCGGGAGGGGAGGACCACGTGCCTGTTGCTTCCTGGCCAGGGCTTTCGGCTGGAGGACGTGGACTGGAACAGCATTGCCCACCGGTACCCCAACCTCTTCATCAGCCTGGAGCCCAACTCAAAGCAAAAGTAACTGCACAGAGCAGGGACTCCCCAGGGGCCAGAAGGGAGGGCTCACCTTGGCAAGTGAAGACCCAGAACACTAAAGGACCCCTTAGTGTCCCTGGATAAGTCCCTTCAACCTTCCAGTGCTCAGTTCTCTGACCTGTAGGATGCGTTAGGGTTGAGGGACCGTCACTGTCCTGCCATGATCTGGGCCTGGGTCCTGGGAGGCAAGAGGGGCTCCCTGCTGCACTGTCTTGTGGGGCTGGATGGGGGCAGGGCTGGGGTCTGGAGCTGGAGTGGCCATCAAGCAGAGTGTGGTCCACAGGCAGCCCCGGCCCTGGCCACAGCTGGACACAGGGAGCTCGGAGTCCTCTGGAAAGCACTCTGAGCGGCATCACAAGACCGTGGAGTGGGGCTGCCTGCCCTGTCTGAACACCAGCAGCTCAGGGGGCGCTGACTCCGACTCCAGCAGCTGCCGGCCGGGCCTGCCTTCCCTCGTGCAGGTGGTAGGGCACCCACCCCGGGACCACCGCGCTTCCTCCAAGCAGGCGCTGGTGCAGGCCAGGAGCTCCAGCAGGGACCTGGAAGGTGCAGTGGGGCAGGTCTCCCCCGGTACCCTTCAGCCATCCTTTGCCCCCTCAGAGCTGTGATATCACCCAGAGCCCTAAAGGAGGTCCTCCAGCCCCCAAGGTCCAACCACCTTTCCTGCCCCATCTGACCCTGGCCCTGCTCCCCGCGCCCCCAGGTGCTGCAGGCCTGTTCTGGCCTCACAGGGAACGTCCCTGTGAGGCACTCCATTCCAGGGTCCCCTCCCCAAAAGCGCTGCTCTCTCTAGATCTGCAGAAAATCCACTCACCCAGGCACGGCGAGCCACTCCTGGCGCCCCAACCCTGCAGAGACCCTGACCATTGGAGCCCGGAACACCTGCAGAGGTAAGGGGCGAGTGACCCAGGCCTCCCGCGCCGGGCTGAAGCTGGTTTCCCGGCGGGGCGCGCAGCTGTGCGGGTGGACCGGCCGCATCTCCTCAGAGCGCCCTCTCGTCCCAGCCCGACAGGCCTGAAGATCGTGGCCGTGAGCTGCCGGGAGAAGTTCGTCCGCATCTTCAACCCGTCGCAGGAGAGCACGGCCGACCTGAGCGGCATGGTGCTGAAGCAGCTGGTGCGCGGCTTGCCGGAGCGCCTGTACCGCTTCCCGCCGGGCACGCTGCTGGCCCCGCGGCACCACATCACGGTGCGCCCCGGCCCGGGAGCCCGGCCCCGACGGCCCAGCCCGGCCGCCCCTCACCCGCCGCTCCGCGCCCTTCCAGGTCTGGGGCGAGGGGACCCGCAGCGCCAAGAAGCCGCCGCGCGCGTCCTCGGGCCGGGAGCCCGTCCCCCTCCTCTCCAGCCGCGGCTGCGCGACGCTGCTCCTGAGCCCCAAGGGCGAGGTCTGTGCGGGCCCCCGGGGGGGCGGCCGGGGCTGGGGTGTGGGGGTGACCGACGCGCCCCGCAGGTCCTCAGTGAGCACCAGATCCCACGCCGCGAGACTCCGGCCCCGAGGGTCTTCGACGACGGCACCGACTTGTCCATCGACCGCTTCCCGCTCCCTGAAGTCGGGCCCGGCGCTGACACCTGCAAGCCGCAGCGCCCACCTCGACCCCTGCGCAAAGGCCGGGTGCGGGAGCCCCGGGTCAGTCGCCGGAGACCAAGGTGGGGACCGCGGGTCCCCGGGATCTGGCCTCCCTCCCCAGGCCCCGCCCCAGAGAAACGGTGCCTCGAATCCCCGCGCTAGGACGGCCCCCAACTTCCCCAGGCCTCGCCCCGGCCACCCCCTAGTCCTCCAGGACGCCCCGCGGCCCCTGCTCAGCCCCAGGCACGGAGCCCTCTAGGGCCGCCTCTCCCGGGCCGGCCGCCACCCTCACGACCCTCCCCCCACCAGGACGCGGGGCCTGCTGCCCCCAATGAGCTCGGGGAAACTCTTCCACGCGCGGGAGGGGCCCGCGCGGCCCGAGAACCCCGAGATCCCCGTGCCGCAGCACCTGCCCACCATCCCGGGTGACCCCACCCTGCCGTCGCCTCCCGCAGAGGCCGGGCTGGGGCTGGAGAACTGTCGGCTCCGGAAGGAGCACCAAGTTCGGGTGAGAGCGCGCGGTGCGGGTGCGCTCCCCCCCGTCCCTCCCCCTCGTCCCCTCCCCTGTCCCTCCCCTCGTCCCCTCCCCTGTCCCTCCCCTCGTCCCCTCCCCTCCGCTCTCCTCCCCTCTCCTTTTCTCCCTCCCTGCCCTTCCCCCTCCCGTCCTCCCCTCCCCTCCCGTCCCTCCCCTCCCCTCCCGTCCCTCCCCTCCCCTCCCGTCCCTCCCCTCCCCTCCCTCCCCTCCCCTCCCCTCCCCTCCCCTCCCGTCCCCGCCCCGCCCCGCGCGCCCCTCAGCCCCCGCGCCCCGCAGGTGTGCCGGAAGAGCGTGGACCGGAGCTGCCCCCTGGTGGCCCTGTCGGTGCAGAGCACGGCGGAGAGCAGATTCGGCTTCCGCTTCCTCAGCTGCCTGCCGGTCACCGCGGACACCTGCCGCGGCGCCTAGGAGCGGAGGAGCGGGCCGGGACCGCGAGGGAGGGCGCGGGCGGGCTCGGGGGCTGGGCGGGCTGTGTCCGCAGCATCATTTATTGAACCAACGTGGCCTACAAAGTAAACCGCATTTCTGTACACCTGAGAGTTGAAAATGTTGCGCTTGGGTTCGGGGCGTCCTGCGCCAAGAGGAGGGAACGGGCCGCCCTATCGCGGCGCGGGAGTCCTATAGATCCCAGGAGACGGGAGGCCTGGGCCGCACCCCCGGCGGCCTCGGGGCGAGCAGCTGGAACCCTGGGCCACAGCGGCCTAGGAGGTGGCTCTTACCCTGGGGCCAGCAAGGGGGTGGCGGACTGGACTCGCAGCTCCAGCCCCTGCCCCTCGGCCACGCCCAACTGTAGCAGGAGAGGCCTCTGACAGGCCTGCCGGTGACCAGTCCCCCCACCTCCGTGCCCGAGGGAAAGCCTGGCCCTAAGGAAGGGCTGGGGAACGGGACCCTCCCTCCCCAGGCCAAACCCAGTTGTGGGCCTAAACGGTTCCAGCCTCTGCTGCCTTCCTGGCGGGTTCCAGTCCCCCACTCCCCTCCACCAAGAGGGTCCTCCCCAGGGCCAGGCACTCCTTCCACCCCCCAACACGCCCGCCCAGATGGTCTGTGCTCCGTGACCACATATGTGGGCAGGTCGTGGCCCCAGCACAGGCGAGCTTGGCAGTGGGGGCTACACTAAGTGGGGACGGGGCTGGGGTGAGAGAGTTCAGCTGCCCTGGGAGGTCTGGCTGCTGCATCTGGTGCTGGCTTTGGGCCAGGATGTCCCTGGGCTCGAGGGCTCAGGCCCGAGGCCACCTCCAGGGCTCTCAGGACAGGCACCGCAGCTACCCCATCATCCAGGCCAGGCCCCCAGCTGCCCAGGGCTCGGAGCCGACGCCCCCTGGACTGCAGGTCTGTCGACCACCGTGGGGAGCTGCTGCCAGAATCTCGTGGCCTTGGGTGCTTGGGAGGGGAAGGCACCAGGTGCTGGCTGGAGGTCCTGGAGGGCTCTAGAAAGCAAGCAGAGTGACAGCACATCAGAAAGGCTGTCAGGGAAGGGAGTCACCCGGTGGGGAGGCCACAGCCCACCCATGGCCCTGCAGCCCCAAGGCAGTGGTCCAGGCTGGGGGTCCACAGGCGGCAGCACCCCTGCACCCCACTTTCTGTGTTCCCAGCCCTGTGACCCCTGACTCGCTTGGGCGGGCCCACCTCTGGGACAGACAAGGAGGCTGCAAGGCCTGGCTCTGACCCTGGGTCATCTGTGTCCTGTCCCTGACAAGGAGACCACAAGGCCTGGCTCTGACCCTGGGTCATCTGTGTCCTGACCCTGAGAGTCTGCTCACTGGCTGACTGCCTCGGACCAGTTCCCAGGCCTCTGGTCCCCCAGCACCCGCCTCCACTGGAGCCCTAGCATGCCTTTGTCCTGACCCTTCCTCGAGGCCACTGCAGCTCCCCTTCCTCCTGACTGCCCTGCCTGCCCTCCCTCCACCCCTGCAGCTCCTGGCCACTAAGTAACCAGCTATTGACCCCTCTGCCCCTCCACAGACACCCACCACCATATGGAAGGGCAGAGGCTTGGCCTGCTCTGTTCCCTGCCCATCCCAGCCCCCTTGACCAGGTTCCTGCACAGAGGAGGGTCAGCTGCCCACTGTGGGGTCGCCCCTGCTCACAGTGCTGCCCGCCCAGCCTGCCTGCCCGCTGAGGGAGGGTCCTCTCTGCCTTGCAGCTGTGGTCACACTGAAGCTGGTGTCCTTCGGAAAGGGCACTGCATGGCTTAATTCTGTGTCCCCGAGTACACGTGCCATCTTTGGGGTGAAGCAGCAGCACCCTCCCTGCCTTGGTCTTCTGGTGGGCACATGCCTGTGCCCCGGAAAACTGCCCCTGGCCATGGTACCCTGGGGTGGCTCCTTCTTTCTGTCCAGTCCCCACTGGACTCTGTTCATATCCCCTTTTGTGGAACCCCTCTTTCGTCCAGCCCGGGTGTCCCACAAGGTCACAGGGCTTGGACCATGGCTTGGGAGAGGGAGAACTTGGGTTGGGACTCCCTCAGTCATGAGCCCCCCAACCCCAGAAGGGGGCCCCCCTGTCACAGTCCCTATCAGAGCCCGGCTGAGGAAGTAGGGCCAGGCTGACATGTCCAATCTGGGGTAAGGGCCCCCTGCAGAGGTGGGGTATTGGGTCACTCCCAGGCACTGGGGAGCAGGCGGGCAGGCTCAGTACCTGAGGCCAGGCTCGGGGGGCTGGGGGGAGTCTTGGGTTCTGCCTGGTGCACTTGCTCTTCAGGGACCCTCCGTGGGCCCCAGGGGGCTACAGCCCCTTCCTGTTGGGACTCCTGGTGCCTATAGGGGAGGGGGCTAGGGTGGGGAGAGGAGGAGGAGCTCCAGCTTTGTCCCTTCTTGGAGTTGATCCCAAGTACATGTGAGGCTCAGGGATGATCCATGAGCCTTGGGACCAGTGATGACTCAGCCAAGGTAGATCACCCCAGCCCTGATCCCCCCATGGGACAGGACACACACAGTGGTAGAGCTGGGGGGACACCCACCGCACGCCAAGTTCCCTCCAGGCCCTAAGCCCAGCCAAGGCCAGGAAGTCAGAGCTGTCTGCAGGGTCAGGCTCTGGGGAGGAAGTGCTGGCGGCCAGATCTCCTGGCCTGTGCTGGGGCAGCTGCTCCGCGGGCTCCCTGGCCTGGGGAGGAAAAGGGACTGGTCTGGGGATTCTGGCCCTGGAATGGCAGCAGGGCAGGGCACTGTCAGGGCCAGAACCCTGGACACTGGTTCCCCTGGGGGGCTGGTTCCTGTGGGGTATACCTGGCACTGGTACCTACGCTCCCGCAGGCCCTTGGTGGGGTTCCCACACAGGACTTGGCCAGCACCTGCAAGAGACAGCACGGCTGGGCCTGGTTCGGGGCCAAGGGGCTGCAAGGTCAGCTGTGGGGCAAGTAGTTACCATGGGTGAGGCTGCTGGTGTTATCTTCTGGGGCCAGGTCCTCAGAAAGCAGGCCTTCAGGCAGGGGGCCCCCATGGACCAGCAGGGAGAAGGGCCAGGGCCTGGAGGCCCGGGGCTGTGTCTCAGGCAGGTACAGCTCGGGGTCGAGTCTCCGGATGGGGGCTCCATGGGGACAGTCTGCCCGAGGTTCAGAAGCAGAGGTCACCAAGGCTCAGGCCAGCTGGTCAGCCCGGGAGCGCCCCCCAGACTCTGTCCACAGACCAGGGGGCCCGATTCCCACGCTGCATGGCCTGAGGCTGGTCTCTGACGCCGCAGCCTTCTAGAGAGGCCCTCATCTTCAGACCCTTCTCTCCCTCTGCGGGCTGCTCAGAGACAGTGTCCTGGCCTGGGCCGGGGTGTGCCTAGCTCTGGGGACCAGGGGTCAAGGCTGGGGAAGGACATGAGATGTGGCTGTCCGTCTCTGAGAGGCCTGGGGTGGGGGCCTCTTCCTGGGGGGAGCTGGGGCTCAGCAGCGGGTCCTCCGGGCGCAGCTGTCGTACCCAGCCAGGGGAGGCCATTGCCCTTCTTGATGGCCTCCTTCACCGAAAGCCAGTCTTGGCTCAGCCTCGGGGGGGGCCGGTGGGCCTGTGTGTGCAGCTGGCACTTCGTCCAGGACCTGCAGCTGGGGGATGAGCTTCCTCACCTCTGCCCTGTAGTTGTAGCCCCTGGGCACCTGCAGGGGGGAGGGCGAGGGAGCACAGGTCTGGGTCCAGTGGTTCCTCAGGCCGGCTCTTTCCCTGGCTCCCTTTCCCAGACCCACCATGGGGCAGGGCAGGGGCCCCGAGGTGGTGATGCTGCCCTACCCTGCTGAGGTGGGCTTGGGTCACTGTCAGACCCCAGGGACTTCAGGGACTGGGCTCTCACCCGCTCAGGATACAGGACCCCACTCTCCAGACCCAAGGCCGCGTCCAGGGATGCCCTCTGGCCCATGGAGCTGCCCTCAGCTCAGGGCTCTGGCCCACGGAGCAGCAGCCACTGGGCACTGGTAGATATTGACCCCAGCATGTGGCAGCACCAAGCAGCAGCTAATGAGGCTAGCACTGTGAGCTCAGGGCAAACGTGGCCTGTGCTGGGTTAGGCTACCCCGGGGCCTGCACGCACAGGTGTGCCAGCTCTGAGCAGGGCATACACAGCTCCGAGATACTGCACAGGGTGGTCTGTGAGGCCTGTGGGGCTGGAGGTGGCTCTGGACAGGGCGTACACAGGTGTGTGTGCACAGCCGTGTACACGTGATTCTTTGTGTTTCCACGTGGCTTATGTGTGGACCTCACAGTGCATGCGTGGGTTAAGGAACATCGCGTGTGGGCAGGTGACCCTATGGGATCTGGCAGAGCTGGCCCAGGAGGATGTCCTGGAAGCCGTCAGACTTCCGGTGACAGAGGAGATGAACTCAGGGTGAGCAGGCCACAGAGTGTGGGTGGGCACAGAAGTCCCTGGCCAGAGCGGAGGCCCCGGGGCTGGAGCCACAGGGAGCCTCCCCTGGCCATGCACATGCCGGTCGGGTGCCCGGGACACGCACCTTGTTGGTGGGGGCCGGGGGCCGGCTGTAGGCACACCAGGTTGCCCTCCAGGGTAAGCGTGGTCAGGCGTGGGCACAGCTGCAAGTAGCGTACCTGCCCCAGGTCCTCCACGCTGTTGCCCCTCCAGGTCCAGCACCTCTAATTGCTCCAGCAGGCACAGTGGGCTCAGGTCCGAGATGTTGTTGTAGGAGGCGTAGAGTTCCTGGACAGCGCGGGGCTCTGAGCCAGGGCCCAGCCCAGCCCTCCCCAGCCCAGGGTGCCCAGACTCACCTTAAGTGCTGGCAAAGAGGCAATGCCATCCAGGTCAGTGAGGCCACAGCGAGCCAGCCACAGCACCCGCAGGTGGCCCAGAGACGTGCCCAGGTCCCTGAGGAAGGCAGGGTTTGGTGGGTGACACGGTGCCTAGCCCTCTGCCCAGCCACCACCTGCCTTTGGCTGCCTCCAGGGGTAGGCGCAGGTGTGACCGCCTGTGGTGGCCTCTAGGCTGAGGAAGGGGCTCTCTGCCTTGGCCTCCTGGCTCTGGTGTGGGTACAATGTCCCCCACTTTCTCCAAGCCCCGGAACCGGGGCCTGGGAAGCTGCTCTCATGGCGGGTGGCTCAGCTTCTTCTATGGCAGGCTGCAGGCATCACACTTCTCTAATTGTTCCCTCAATAGCGTTTGGGGCACTCGAATTCGGAGTAAGGGTCTGGAATGCTGCCTGGGAGCCTGAGCCCCTGGACACTGATGGCTGACCCCGTGCTGAACTGGCAGGTTTGGTGGGGACCAGCTGCTGGAGGTGGCGGTGGGTCAGGGGCGGCTTGACGTGTGCAGGGACACGTTGCTTCCTGCCAGGCCCGCCCTGTCCCCACTGTAGCCACACTGACTACACCATGCACTGTCCCCAGGGACCCTGCACCTGCCCCTCTCGGCTAGGAGGCCGTCCCTTCAACGCCGCCATGCCGTCTCCACACCTCTCCTTAGGAAAGGGCCACCTGAGCTCTCAGGCTTTCCCCGAGCAGTCACAGATTCCTCCAGGGTTGGGTGACTTCTTCGGAAATCTTTCTCTCCAGCTCACAGCACCCGTAGGCTGCGTCTCACCTGGGCTTCATTCCGCCCATTGCGTTTTCAGCTTCCTTCTGTGGCCCCCCCAGGTGCATTCCAGTGGTCCGTCCTTCGGCGCTGCGGAGTCAGTGTCTGTCCTCAGCCTACTGCCTTCAACGGCTTTTCCACTCAGCTCTTAATTGGCTGGGATTTGTGTCTAGCGATTCTTCAAGGGGCGGCTAATGGAAACCCCTTGATCTCTGACTCACTCACAGACGTCTGCTGGCTGTGCGCTTATGCAGCCATTAGGCTGGGTGTCGGATTCTCAGTTCACGCCGCTTCCCAGGAGACTGCGAAAGCTTTTGTTCCAGTGTCCACTGTGGTGACAGCTGAGGAGCACTTTGCTTTTTCTGACCTTAAAAAAACCACTTGAGGCTGGGTGCGGTGGCTCACGCCTGTAGTCCAGCACTTCGGAGGCTGAGGCGGGTGGATCACGAGGTCAGGAGATCGAGACCAGCCTGGTTAACACAGTGAAACCCGTCTCTACTAAAATACAAAAACATTAGCCAGGTCTGGTGGCAGGTGCCCGTAGTCGCAGCCACTCGGGAGGCTGAGGCAGGAGAATCGCTTGAACCCGGGAGGTGGAGCTTGCAGTGAGCCGAGATCATGCCACTGCACTCCAGCCTGGGCGACAGAGCGAGACTCCGTCTGGGAAAAAAACAAAAAACTTGAGGCTGGGCACAGTGGTTCATGCCTGTAATTCCGGCACTTCAGGAGGCTGAGGTGGGAGGAGCACTTGAGCCCAGGAGGTCGAGGCTGTCGTAAGCCATGGTCACACCACTGCACTCCAGCCTGGGCGACAGAGAGAGACCCTGTCTCAAAGAAAAAAGACAGCTTGATCTCTTTTCCTGGCTGCTCGAAATTTTTACCTTTGTCTTCAAGCCGGTAACTTTATTAGGATGTGTTTCAGTGCAACGATTGTTTGTTTTTCCTTTCAGTGTTTTATTTCTGACAAGTTCCTTTGAATTTTTTTTTTTTTTTTGAGGCGGAGTCTCGCTCTGTCGCCCAGGCTGGAGTGCAGTGGCGCGATCTCGGCTCACTGCAAGCTCCGCCTCCTGGGTTCCCGCCGTTCTCCTGCCTCAGCCTCCCGAGTAGCTGGGACTACAGGCGCCCACCACCACGCCCGGCTAAGTTTTTGTATTTTTAGTGGAGACGGGGTTTCATTGTGTTAGCCAGGATGGTCTCGATCTCCTGACCTCGTGATCCGCCCGTCTCGGCCTCCAAAGTGCTGGGATTACAGGCTTGAGCCACCGCGCCCGGCCAAATTTTTTTTTTTTTTTTTTTTTAGATAGAGTCTCACTCTGTCGCCCAGGCTGGAGTGCAGTGGCGCGATCTTGGCTCACTGCAGCATCTGCCTCCCGGGTTCAAGCGATTCTCCTGCCTCAGCCTCCCGAGTAGCTGGGATTACAGGCATGCGCCACCATGCACAGCTAATTTTGTATTTTAGTAGAGATGGGATTTCTCCATGTTGGCCAGGCTGGTCTCGAACTACTGACCTCAGGTGATCTGCCCACCTCAGCCTCCCAAAGTTCTGGATTACAGGCGTGAGACACCGCGCCCAGCCCATTTTGATATTTGTTTCTCATCTGGAAATAACGAGATGTGGCCCTTGGAGCCCAGTTCACACAGCTGGAGAATGTTCTAGAATTCTCCCTGGAATTCCCCTGCCTTATGCTGCTGGGAACAGGCTACATAAAACCAGCAGCATTTTCACAAAACCCACTTTGCCCAAACCCCCAGAATAAAGTTGGATGTTCCTTCAGCCTCGTTCTTTCCCTTCCAATGACATGAGAGCTGCCGAGGTCTTCAGCTCCGAATGCTGTGAGTTGCTGCGGGGCACGGAGCTTCCGGTACTTCTCTTGGGGGGCCGATCCGGGTTCTGTGCACAGGTTCTGGCTGGAGCTTCTCCTGGCGGCTGCCATCTGGTCTGGGTTCTATGCGCAGGTTCTGGCTGGTGGTTGCTGTTCTTGCCCAGACCCCAAGCTGGTGGCCGCATGGTGCAGCCAAAGTCCTGGGCTGCCATGAGCGGTGCGGGGGCCTGGCCCCCAGTCCTTGGTTGGCTTTGGGTGTTCACCAGGGACACCTCACAGTGGGGGCTCTGGGCCCAGCTCAGGGGCACCTTCGGGGAGTTTGCCACACGACCTGGCATGACTGCCCTGACCCTGGCCCCAGCTCTGAGTGAGGTGATACCTGCCGCAGGGGGCTCCCACCCATTGTAGACACAAGAGATCCATGTGCAGGGGTCACGTGGCAAGGGGGGGTGCATCTGGGCTGAGCCAGAGGCTGCAGGGCATAGGCAGGACCCCTGGAAGTCAGGCTGGCCCAGGACCTCATCCTTTCAACAAAGACCGTCTCAGAGACCCCCTCACACCTGCCTGAATGTCCCAGGCTCCCCCCAACTGCCCATCCACCCCTCCACAGGGTCACTCACAGTCAGGCAGCCAGCAGGATGGAGTTCTCTAGACCCCTGGGTCCCTTGTCCCAGCCCAAGTCCGTCTACTCCCACCAAGTTCTCCCGCCATCCCTGCAGGGCCTGCCCCATGGGACACCCCTCATGGCACGGCCCCAGCCCACCCCACCCAGGCGCTCACCTGAGGGAGCCCAGGTGGCTGCCGTTCAGCTTCAACTGGTCCAGGATGGGCAGGTGCACTCCTGTAGGGCCGCAGGAGGAGGAGGTTGGCTGGGCCCCTCACCCCTGCCCACGTCTGCACCCTCCTTCACCCCGAGGCATCAGCCCCCCTGGCCCCTCATTGCTAGTGGGCCAGCCTCACAAGCCGCTCCCCACACCACAGGAGGGGTTGTGTGGCACCCAGGAGCTTCTCCAGGGCTGTGGGCTCCTCTGGCCACCAAAGGGCTCTGCTGATTCTATGGGGCCTGGTAGAGGGTCTGGCCCAGCGGCCCTGAGCCCCCAAAGCTTCATAGCTCTGTGGCCCCCATCTGTAGACAGCCTGAACGCAGCACAGCATGGAGGGGTGTCCACACAGCAGGGAAGCTCAGACCATTGTCCCTGGACTGCACGAGGCCACTGAGCTCCAAGAGTTGGCTCAGAAAACTGGGGCCAGGCTGGCGTGGCTGGGTGGTGCTCCCTTGACTCAATGTCTGGGCCCCACCCCCGAGCTGCCTCCACACCCCTCCCCTGGCATCTCGGACCATCATGCACAGCCGCACACACAGCACAGGACCAGACCATGACACGTCCCCACCCCAGGAAAAGGCTCTGCGTTCGGAGTCTTTTGTAGGATGGGGCATGCCCCTGTGAGGCAGACAGAATCCCTGCATCGTGAGAAGGGGTGCAGAGTGGCCAGGCACGGTGGCTCACGCCTGTAATCCCAGCACTTTGGGAGGCCAAGGCAGGCGGATCACGAGGTCAGGAGATTGAGACTATCCTGGCTAACACGGTGAAACCCCGTTTCTACTAAAAATACAAAAAATCAGCCAAGGCCGGGCGCGGTGGCTCAAGCCTGTAATCCCAGCACTTTGGGAGGCCGAGACGGGTGGATCACGAGGTCAGGAGATCGAGACTATCCTGGCTAACACGGTGAAACCCCGTCTCTACTAAAAAATACAAAAAACTAGCCGGGCGAGGTGGCGGGCGCCTGTAGTCCCAGCTACTCGGGAGGCTGAGGCAGGAGAATGGCGTGAACCCGGGAGGCGGAGCTTGCAGTGAGCTGAGATCCGGCCACTGCACTCCAGTCTGGGCAACAGAGCGAGACTCCGTCTCAAAAAAAAAAAAAAAATCAGCCAGGCGTGGTGGCGGGCGCCTGTAGTCCCAGGTACTCGGGAGGCTGAGGCAGGAGAATGGCGTGAACCCAGGAGGCGGAGCTTGCAGTGAGCTGAGATTGCACCACTGCACTCCAGCCTGGGTGACAGAGTGAGACTCCATCTCAAAAAAAATAAAATAAAATAAAAGAAGGGGTGCAGAGTGTGTGGGCACAGGCGCTTTAAGACTGTGCCCGTGGGCAGGGCTCGAGTGAGTGCAGACGGCCGCGGGGCGGCCACACACAGTGGCCAGGGACCTCACCGGCCATTGCAAAACAGAAAACAAGACCAACGGAGATGGGCCTGTTTCACCTCAGTCGGTTGGAGAAATGCAGACAACCAGTGATCCTGGGTGGGAAGACCCTTCCCTGCTCTAAAGGTCACCGTGGGGCCGGGCGCGGTGGCTCATGCCTGGAATCCCAGCACTTTGGGAGGCCGAGGTGGGTGGATCACGAGGTCAGGAGTTCAAAACCAGCCTGGCCAACATGGTGAAACCTCGTCTCTACTAAAAATACAAAAATTACCCAGGCGTGGTGGCTCATGCCTGTAATCCCAGCTACTCAAGAGGCTGAGGCAAGAGAATTGCTTGAATCCAAGAGGCGGAGGTTGCAGTGAGCCAAGATCGTGCCATTGCACTCCAGCCTGGGCAACAAGAGAGAGACTCTGTCTTAAAAAAAAAACAAAAATGGCCGGGCGCGGTGGCTCAAGCCTGTAATCCCAGCACTTTGGGAGGCCGAGACGGGCGGATCACGAGGTCAGGAGATCGAGACCATCCTGGCTAACACGGTGAAACCCCGTCTCTACTAAAAATACAAAAAAACTAGCCGGGCGAGCTGGCGGGCGCCTGGAGTCCCAGCTACTCGGGAGGCTGAGGCAGGAGAATGGCGTGAACCCGGGAGGCGGAGCTTGCAGTGAGCTGAGATCCAGCCACTGCACCCCAGCCTGGGCGACAGAGTGAGACTCCGTCTCAAAAAAAAACAACAAAAAAAAAAACCCAGAAAAACAGGCCAGGCGCGGTGGCCCATCCCTATAATCCCAGCACTTTGGGAGGCTGAGTTGGGTGGATCACTTGAGGTCAGGAGTTTGAGACCATCTTGGCCAACGTGGTGAAACCCCGTCTCTACTAAAAATACACAAATTAGCTGGGCGTGGTGGTGCACACCTGTAATTCCAGCTACTCGGGAGGCTGAGGTAGGAAAACGGAACCTGGGAGGCAGAGGTTGCAGGGAGCTGAGATCGCGCCGCTGCACTCCAGCCTGTTGGGACTGAGATCGCGCCGCTGCCCTCCAGCCTGTTGGGACTGAGATCGCGCCGCTGCCCTCCAGCCTGTTGGGACAGCTGGTGACGTTTGGACGCGGTCGTCAGCACGGCTGAGATTCACATACAGGTGTAATTCCTGACTTTGGCCATTGTACTGCATTTGAGAGAACGTCCTTCCTCTCAGGAAACACACACTGGAGTGTCAGTAGATAAAGGGGCGCTGCATGTGCAACTCTCAACTAGTTCAGGAAAAAGAACAGCGGCCTGATGTGCTGTGCACACACGGGAGCGAGCAGGGGCGAGCAGCACCGTGAACACGGCGAAGGAGAAGGAACCTGGCGGGGGTGGGGAGGGAGTGGTTTTCTTTTTCTTTTTTTTTTTGCGACAGGGTCTTGCTCTGTCGCCCAGTCTGGAGTGCAGCGGTGCAATCTCAGCTCGCTGTAGCTTGACCTCCCCGCCTTCTGAGTAGCTGTGACTACAGGTGCCACCATGCCTGTCTAATTTTTTATTTTTAGAGACAGGGGTCTTGCTATGTTGCCCAGGCTGATCTCAAACTCCTGGGCTCAAGTGATCCGTCTGCCTTGGCCTCCCACGGTGCTGGGATCACAGGCGTGGCCCCTGTGCCTGGCTGAGATTATTTCAAGATGAGTTTCAGGAGACGCCATGTGGCACTCGGCACCATTTTGTCCTCTGCTCCTCTGTGATGCTGGCGTGGGTGTGTGGAGTGTATGCTGGGGGTACTGGTGTGGGTATGTGGAGTACTGAGCGTGCTGGGGGTACTGGCATGGGTGTGTGCAGTACTGAGCATGCTGGGGGTACCGGCATGGGTATGTGGAGTACTGAGCATGCTGGGGGTACTGGTGTGGGTGTGTGGAGTACTGAGCGTGCTGGGGGTACTGGTGTGGGTGTCTGGAGTACTGAGCATGCTGGGGTACTGGCATGGGTGTGTGGGGTACTGAGCATGCTGGGGGTACTGGCATGGGTGTGTGGGGTACTGAACATGCTGGGGGTACTGCGTGGGTGTGTGGAGTACTGAGCATGCTGGGGTACTGGCATGGGTGTGTGGGGTACTGAGCATGCTAGGGGTACTGCATGGGTGTGCGGAGTACTGAGCATGCTGGGGTACTGGCATGGGTGTGTGGGGTACTGAGCGTGCTGGGGTACTGGCATGGGTGTGTGGGGTACTGAGCGTGCTAGGGTACTGGCATGGGTGTGTGGGGTACTGAGCGTGCTGGGGGTACTGGCGTGGTGTGCGGGGTCCTAAGTGCATTGCCCTCTGCCTGTACCTGACACAGACCTCAGGTCAGAGATCAACCCTAAGGAAGTCGATAGGCGGCCCGAGAGGTGAGGACAGCTTTGTCATAACCAGGAAATGTGCGTTGTTTACGGAGAGGCCTGGCCATGGCTGTGGGGTGGGATGAGGCTCACCAAAGTTCCCCAGGCTGCCCTCACGGGTGTCCACACACATCTCCAGCGCCCTCACCAGCCGAAGGTCATCCACCCGGGCCAGGGCCTGCTGTAGAAACCAACCGGGACTCAGTGCTGATCCTGGCTCTCCCCACTAGTTCCATCCTTGCTTCTGGCTGCAGGACTCTGGGGTTCCCGCTGGAGTGGGCACCGACCTTTCCCTGCCTTGGCCATGTTGGCCCTGGTCTGGGTGGTGGGATGGAAATGGACGTGACATGAGCAGAGCTTGGGCTGCACTTGGCTGGAGGGCCACTGCCAGAGAAGGACCTGCCTTGGGGGCTGCCCATCTCCAAAGAGACTCCCAGGGCAGACACACCACATCCGGCACCCAGAGCCCGGACCGCGCCTGGCCCTGCCCTGAGCTTTGAGCCGTCTGGTCTCCTGCTTGAGTGAAGGACCAACCCCCTCTTTGGTTGGAGAATAATGGACGCTCAGCCCCTACTTGTGGGTTCTGGCCCAAATGCCTGGGGACATCTGTGTCACCGAGCACCTGGTGTTGCTGGTGTTTTGGGGTCTGGTAGGGGTCCCAAAGGCAGAGTGGGCGGAGTGGACCCAGCTGCAGGGGCCAGGCTGAGGCCAACCATCAGCAGGCAAGACCAGCAAGAGGGGGACAGAGGGCAGGCTGGATCATCAGCAGAAAGGAGCCCTGGGATGTCACCCCACGCAGGCCTCTGTGGCCACAGCCCCCAGCACCCACACTCACCAGTCGGGCAGGGGACAGGTACTCTTCCACCAGCTGCTCTCCAAGGCTGTCCCTCTGGCTGCCAGGGCCCTTGCTCTGTGGGCAGGGGTTGTGCAGGCCTTGCCAGCTCAGCTCCCGCACCCGGAAGCTGGAGGTGCTCGGCCGAGGCCCACGGGATCTGTCCCAGCCTGGGTCCATTCACATGTAACCTGCTGACAGAGGCAGAGCGCAAAGCTCCAAGCTGTTGCTCCTCCTCCTCTGTAGCCTGGCTGAGACCCTGACACAGCCCTCAACCCCCTGCCCCCGCCAACACACACAGCAAGCCCTTGGCACCCACCCCCACCCTGAGCCTAGAGAAGGCTCCTAGCTTGGCTGGGCCTCATGGAGCCCTAGTCTGCTTAGTTTCAGCCTGGAGGGCCTCACGTTCCCCTCCCCCAGCCTTGGCTCGACCCCCTCTGCTCCGTAGGACGCCCTCCCTATGTTTCTGCCCATCCTCAGGGTCCATGCAGGGAGTGCTGGCTCCAGGCCTCCCCACCTGAGGACCATGAGGGCTGTGAGCCTGATGGTGCCAGGCCAGCTGCCTGTGGCTATGGGGCTCCCGGGGCTGCCTCAATCTGTGGGCTATGGGTCCTTCTCCACCTGATGGTCTCTGAGCCTGGGGTCCAGGATCAGGTCCCAGGCCTTCCCCTACCCCACCCCTGTGCCAGCCAAACCCCTTCTCCTGCAGGCAGCTGCTTTCTTCTGCTGTGGGTCAAACATCCAGGCAAGGAGGTGGCATGTGCCCTCAGGCAGTACCTGCAAGAGGCAGGGTGGCTTCCTGGCCAGGTTACTGTGCCCAGGGGAACCTGGAATGGGCCGGGCTGAGGTCACAGCACCCAGAGGTGAGCAGGTCAGCCCAGGACCTGACCATCCACGGGGCCAGCTGGCGAGGAGGAAGACAGAGTCAGGTGTGTGACCGATGCTAGGGTATCTCTGGGTTCCCCAACACGATGCCTGCTGCTATTCCAAATCCCACTTCCCTCCTTCTCCACAGGGGTCCTCTCTTGCACCCCGTTCTTCCTGAGCCCCTCTCCAGGCCTCTGAGGCTGCTGGCCCAGTGTGTCCCTCTCCTGTACCCCGTTCTTTCTAAGCCCACTGTATCCATCGACCACCTGCACCAGGCTTACCTAGTGTTGCCCCTTAAAGATGCAGACGTCTGGCAGGGCGCAGTGGTTCACGCCTGTAATCCCAGCACTCTGGGAAGCTGAGGCGGGCAGATCACGAGGTCAGGAGATGGAGACCATCCTGGCTAACACGGTGAAACCCCGACTGTACTAAAAATACAAAAAATTAGCGGGGCGTGGTGGCAGGTGCCTGTAGTCCCAGCTACTTGGGAGACTGAGGCAGGAGAATGGCGGGAACCCGGGAGGCAGAGCTTGCCGTGAGCCGAGATCCGGCCACTGCACTCCAGCCTGGGCGACAGAGCGAGACTCTGTCTCAAAAAAAAAAAAAAAAAAAAAGCAGACATCTGCCTCGGCCGCAGACCCTGGAATCACGAGCTCCAGGGGTGCAGTGAGAAATGTGCTTGGAGCATCCAGCATCCTCCTCCCTGACCACCTTCCTCTGTTCCGTCTGGACCTGGACTGACTCCTTGACAGCACTCCTCACCCAGCCTCTCCCCACCCAGCCTTCCCAGATTTATCTTCCTGATGAGACAAATTCTCTTTGGAGCCCTGTGTGTCTTACTATGTGTTCGGTTGAGGGCCTGCCTCGCCCCAGCGCTGTGGGCTGCACGTGGCCTGCACGTGGCCTGGGTGCTCCTCTGCTATCCACAGCCGCAGGAGACGACGCTCAAATATTTGTGGAAGGAATCCGTGAACAGGCAGATGCACATGTAGCCACTTAGAACTTTCTGGCCGTGGCTTTCATCTGTTGACCACATATGGACACTGAAGATGTATCCTCTCCATCCTGTCTACAGCTGCCCCTGCGCCAGGCGAGTTGGCCGGGCCGTTGACAGAGGTGGTGGGCGGGAGTGTTGGAGCAGGGCCGCGGCTCAGGCTCCGGGTGCCTCAGTGGCCTGGTCTGGAAGGTGACCATGCACCAAGAATCAAAGAAGATAAGCTCAAAATAGAGTCTCATGGAGTTTCCAGCCAGAATCTCCCCCACTGCCTGCCTTTCTCCAGATGGTGGAAGGCCCCAGGCCTCACAGCAGGACCCCACCACTGCGTTCCCCCAAAGACTCTGGCCACCTCCATCCCAGGCCTGCCAGTCTTGAGCCTCATGGAGTGCGTGAGCTGGCCGGGTCATGCGCAGCCCCAGGACATCTATGGGTGGCACTAAGGGCTGAGTCAGCCACCCTTGTCTCCTCTGTGCCCAAGAGCCCGAGTATCAGGCTGGTCTGAGCCCCAAGGCCTAGGGGTGCAAGGACCAGGGGTTGGAGGCTGTGGAGTCCCAAGCCCCCACTGGACTCCCACCTCAGACACTGCTCCTGGTGTTCTCGCCCAGGCCTGAACCCATCCGCACACTTCGCAGTCCTGCTCCTACCCTGTGTCCCCTCTGCGAGTCCCCATGCTCCCCAAATTGGAAACTGGAGGAATTCTGTCTCCACACCCCAGCTAGTGCCATTCCCTGGTGGGTAGCTCATCACCTCTGGTCCCCTGCAGCCCTTGCCCCTTCACCATGGACGCTGGGAGGGCAGAGCCCGCTCCCCTGCTGAGCCCCACCCTGGAACTCCAAGCACCCTGGGTCCTTGCCTCTGCATCTCCCTCAGGGGCAAGGCTTGGGGCCCCTCCTGCCTCCTGACAGGGAGCCCCTTCAGTGCAGGGCCAGGGGGTGGTGGAGGCAAGGGTCCCCAGGGGACCAGATCTGACGTGCGGGGCCTTCACTGGGTCCCCGTTGGCTGTGCTGCTTAGTCCCCGCGCCCTCGCCTCGGCGCAGGCTCCCTCCTGCCACCAGGCATACGGCGAGGCCTGTGGCTCCCACCCCAAGGGTGTGCTCGGCTCTCACCTGAGGGCTCAGCCCAGGTGTCCGGCCCTGGCAGCTCGGCCCTGGGCGCCCTCCGCCGCCAGGCGCTGTCTCCTACTCCAGGCTGTTCTTCCGGCTGCGGGGTTGCGGCCTGGGTCCCATGGCAACGTGGGCGGGTCCTCATTTGAATACGCAAATATTTATAAGCCGCAGGAGGCTCGGGTTCTGAGGGGCTGAGCCACGCCCCTTAGCAACGGTCGCTAGGGCGGGGCCACGTGAGTTGGCACTTGGGTGGGCGATCCCGGGGGAGGTGACGCGCCACCAAGTCGGGTGGGCGCAGGCGCGTCAGGTGCCAGCTCCCTGCGGCTCCGTGCCCGGGCCGTCGCGGTGCACGTGTCGCGTTTCCTCGCGATCCCGGCGCTTCCCACGCGGGGCCGGCAAGGGCGGTCTCTGCTGGAGGCTCCCGCCCACCTTTCCCACGTGGAAGGGTTGCCCCTGGGGTCGAGGCCTGACGCCCAGACCTTCGATTGGAAGTGAGGCCGACAGCAAAAGGAAGCACCGGGGCAAGCGCCCCGGAGGACCAGGAAACACAGACCGGATGCCGAAGCGCGCCCGAGTGCCCGGCCCGTGGGACACGCCGCCGCCCGCCGTTCAGTCGCCGCCTCTCACCTGCGTTCATGCGCGTCCGCCCCGAGCCGGGCTCTGACTGCGACCGCGCGGTGGATGGACGGCAGGCGGGACCCCCGGGACCGCACGTGGGTGGAGCCCCGGGTCAGCGGCGACCGGCGCAGGAGGGCGTGGCTGCGGGGCGGGCACTGGGTTGGGCAGAGGCAGGGTTTGCCTGACCGTAAAACGCCTTTTTTTCTTTTAAACGCCTTTTTTTTGAGACGAAGTTGCGCTCTGTCACCCAGGCCGGAGTGCAGTGGCGCGATCTCGGCTCACCGCAACATTCGCCACCCGGGTTCCAGCGATTCTCCTGCCTCAGCCTCCTGAGTAGTTGGGCCTACAGGCTCGCGCCACTGCAGCCGACTAGTTTTTTGCATTTTTTAGTAGAGACGAGATTTCATCATGTTGGCCAGGCCGGTCTTGAACTCCTGACCTCAAGTAATCCACCCGCCTAGGCCTCCCAAAGTGCTGGGATTATAGGCGTGAGCCACCGCGGCCGGCCCCTTTTGCTTTTTTTTTTTTTTTTTTTTTTTTTAGACGGAGTCTCGCTCTGCCACCCAGGCTGGAGTGCAGTGGCCGGATCTCAGCTCACTGCAAGCTCCGCCTCCCGGGTTCACGCCATTCTCCTGCCTCAGCCTCCCGAGTAGCTGGGACTACAGGCGCCCGCCACCTCGCCCGGCTAGTTTTTTGTATTTTTTAGTAGAGACGGGGTTTCACCGTGTCAGCCAGGATGGCCCTTTTGCTTTTTAATGAGAATGTATTTCTGATTCCTTTGCAATTTAAAAAAATGTTAAAAAAAACAAAAACAAAAACACGTCTTTTGGGGTTTGAAAAAGCTAGGATGTGGTCTTTGTGCTTGGGGTGAGCCCTGGGCACTTCGCTCTCCTGTGGCAACCTGTAGGTACCGTTTAACTGCACCACGCTGAGCTTCTGCATGGTTGGAACCTCAAGTCTGGGGGGACTGAGCGGGCAGGGTCGCCTGCCACGCAGGCCCAAGTAAGAGAAGTGGTGGAGGGGGCGTTCTCACGCCTGGGCCCAGGGAGCACGGCTGCGCCCGCCGCTCGAAACCCCACCGGAGCTGCAAGGCGTCCTCGGGGTGGGCTGAGGTGGGAGTAGGGGAGCTGGGGTGCGTGTGGTAGGTGGGGTGCGCGGAGGAGGCGGGGTGCGCACCGTCCGGGTGCGGGGCCACTCCACCTGCGCGGAAGGGGAGCCGGGCAACCGGACCCCGCGGCCACCCGGGGGCCCCCAGCTCCGAGCGGCCCGCCTTGGTCCCGACGGATCCCAGCCTTTCCTCAGCCGGAGCCCCGGGACCTCCGCGGTGGGCGGCGCCGCGCTGCGGACGCAGGGAGGGCCTCGAGTGCACGGGCGCCGCTGAGTCGGGTTCTCTCGCCGGCCTGTTCCCGGGAGAGTCCACGGCCCTGCTCGGATATGCCGCCGCAGGCCCCCAGACACCCGCTCCCTCACCCTCCTCGAGCAACCCCGAGCTTGCCTCCGCTCGCCGGCGGAGCCCAACCCCCCGAGGCCGCGGCCCTTCTGGCTCCGCCTCCCGCGTTGCTCCCGGAAGCCCTGCCCGACCGCGGCTCCTGACAGACGGGCCGCTCAGCCAACCGGGGCGGGGCGGGGCCTGGTGTAGCGCGGCCAATGGTAGGTCGCGCCGGGCTGACGGACGGGCGCGGGGTGGGGCGTGCGCGGGCCCGGCCGAGTCTCCGCCGCCCGCTCCCTGCGCCTGCAGCCCCAGCCGCACCCGCCGCGGACGGAGCCCATGCGCGGGGAGAACCGCGCGCCCCCGCCCCCGCCCCGCCCCGGCCTCGGCCCCGGCCCCGGGGGCAGTCGCGCCACTGAGCGGTGAGTGCGGGCCGGGGTCGGCCGGGCCGCGCGCCCTCCCCGCCCCCAGGCGGCAGCCATACGCGCGGCGCGGGCCGGGGGCGCGGGGCCGGCGGGCGTGAGCGGCGGCGGCGGCGGCGGTAGTGGGTGGGTGGGTGGGGCCGGGCCGGGCGGGGCCCCCGGGCACAGGTGAGCGGGCGTCGGGGACTGCGGCTGGCGGGGGCGGGCTGAGGCCCCTTAGTCCCTGGGGCCTGCGGGAATCCGGGCCCCGCCCGTGGCCTCGCTCTGGGCACGGTCCTCACGCCGGCGTCCCCGGGAGCCTCGGGCCCGGCGCCCTCATAACCAGGCGCGTCTGGGCGGAGGCGGCCGCGGCCACGGCACGCCCGGGCACCCCCGATTCAGCATCACAGGTCACGGACGAGGCCGGGGGCCTCAGCCCCAGGGCCCTTCCCCTCTCCGGGTCTCCCGCGCCGCCTCTCGGCCCCTTCCTGTGGCTCAGCCCCTGCTTCCCAGGAGCCCCTCTGTCTTTTCCAGCTTTCTGTGGCTGAAAGATGCCCCCGGTTCCCCGCCGGGGGCGCGGGGCGCTGCCCGGGTCTGCCCTCCCCTCAGCGGCGCCTAGCACGCAGTAGGCGCTCAGCAAATACTTGTCGGAGGCACCAGCGCCACGGGGCCTGCAGGCTGGCACTGGCCTGCCCGGGCACGCCGTGGCGCGCTCCGCCGTGGCCAGACCTGTTTAGGAGGACGGTAACCTCAGCCCTCGGGCGCCTCCCTTTAGTCTTTCTGCCGACCCAGCAGCTTCTAATTTGGTTGAGAGCGCTCAGCTGTCAGCCCTGCCTTTGGAGGCTGGCTCCCTTTTCCCCTCACTGGGTCCTTAACAGCAAGTGGGGGCGAGGCGACAGCCCTCCCCTGCGCTGGTTTGCAGCTGCACAGGTAGGCACGCTGCAGTCCTTGCTGCCTGGCGTTGGGACCCAGGGCCCGCTATGGGTTTGCTCTTCAGATGGCTCTGCCAGCAGCTGCCCTGTGGGGCCTGGGCCTGGCTGAGCAGGACCATCCTTGGCAGGTGGGGCAGGAGACCCTGTAGGACCCCGGGCCGCAGGCCCCTGAGGAGCAATGACGGAATATAAGCTCGTGGTGGTGGGCGCCGGCGGTGTGGGCAAGAGTGCGCTGACCATCCAGCTGATCCAGAACCACTTCGTGGACGAATACGACCCCACGATAGAGGTGAGCCTGGCGCCGCCGTCCAGGTCCCGGCAGCTGTTGTGGGCGAGCCCAGGACACAGCCAGGATAGGGGTGGCTGCGGCCCCTGGCCCTGCATGGTGCTCTGGGCCTGTCTCCTGCTTCCTCCAGAGAAGGGGAGCCCCTCGTCTCAGCACCCCAGGAGAGGGGGCATGAGAGGGGCATGAGGGGGCATGAGAGGGGCATGAGAGGTACAGGGAGAGGCTGGCATTGTGAACTCCCCGCATGGAGGGTCCTGAGGGGTCCCTGAGCTCTGTCCTCCTGCAGGACTCCTACCGGAAACAGGTGGTCATTGATGGGGAGACGTGCCTGTTGGACATCCTGGACACGGCTGGCCAAGAGGAGTACAGCGCCATGCGGGACCAGTACATGCGCACGGGGGAAGGCTTCCTGTGTGTGTTTGCCATCAACAACACCAAGTCCTTTGAGGACATCCACCAGTACAGGTGAACCCCTTGAGGCTGGCCCGGGAGCCCACGAGGCACAAGTGGGGTCAGGCCGGCTGTGCCCAGACAGGGGCCTCCTGTCCTCTCTGTGCATGTCCTGGATGCAGTCGTGCCTGCAGCCCCTATAGCCAGCTCTCACTTTTCCTCCCAGGGAGCAGATCAAGCGGGTGAAGGACTCAGACGACGTGCCCATGGTGCTGGTGGGGAACAAGTGTGACCTGGCTGCACGCACCGTGGAGTCTCGGCAGGCTCAGGACCTCGCCCGAAGCTATGGTATCCCCTACATTGAGACCTCGGCCAAGACGCGACAGGTGAGGCAGCTCTCCAGCCCACAGCTAGCCAGGGACTCGCCCCGCCCCGCCCCGCCCCAGCCAGGGAGCAGCACTCACTCACCCCTCTCCCTTGACACAGGGCAGCCGCTCTGGCTCTGGCTCCAGCTCCGGGACCCTCTGGGACCCCCCGGGACCCATGTGACCCAGCGGCCCCTCGCGCTGTAAGTCTCCCGGGACGGCAGGGCAGTGAGGGAGGCAAGGGCCGGGGTCTGGGCTCACGCCCTGCAGTCCTGGGCCGACACAGCTCCGGGGAAGGCGGAGGTCCTTGGGGAGAGCTGCCCTGAGCCAGGCCGGAGCGGTGACCCTGGGGCCCAGCCCCTCTTGTCCCCAGAGTGTCCCACGGGCACCTGTTGGTTCTGAGTCTTAGTGAGGCTGCCGGGGACACTGGCCATAGCTCAGATGAGAGCTGGGTGCAGGGTGGTCAAACCCTGGCCAGATCTGGAGTTCAGGAGGGTCCTGGGCCACCCTGACCTTTGAGGGGCTGCTGTAGCGTGGTGCAGGTGGCCCTGGGCTCTTCGAGATGACCAGAGCCCAGCTTCCTGTGTGTGTGGTGGGCCTGGGGAAGTGGCTGGTGGAGTCGGGAGCCTTGGGCCAGGCACGGCTTGATCGCACAGCAGGGAACCCCTCACCCAGGCAGGGGGCCACAGGCCTGTCCCTCCTGATCCCATTCCTCCTTTTCCAGGGAGTAGAGGATGCCTTCTACACATTGGTGCGTGAGATTCGGCAGCATAAGCTGCGGAAGCTGAACCCTCCTGATGAGAGTGGCCCCGGCTGCATGAGCTGCAAGTGTGTGCTCTCCTGACGCAGGTGAGGGGGCTCCCAGGGCGGCCGCCACGCCCACCGGATGACCCCGGGCTCCCCACCCCTGCCGGTCTCCTCGCCTGCGATCAGCAGCCTCTTTTGTGCCCCGCCCAGCACAAGCTCAGGACATGGAGGTGCCGGATGCAGGGAGGAGGTGCAGACGGAAGGAGGAGGAAGGACGGACGGAAGCAAGGAAGGAAGGAAGGGCTGCTGGAGCCCAGCCACCCAGGGACCATGGGCCGAAGTGACCGCAGACCCTCCCAGGGATGCTTTGCACAGACTGTCTTGAGCATCCCAGATGCTACCAGAACCCCAGCCCTTAGCTCCCCTCCCAGGCCTCTGTGGGCCCTTGTCAGGCGCAGATGGGATCGCAGTAAATTATTGGATGGTCTTGACCTTGGATTTTGGCTGAGGGTGGGACACGGTGCACGTGTGGCCTGGCGTGAGGTATGTCGGAACCTTGGGCCTGTCCAGCCTTGGGCTCTCCACAGCCTTTGGGAGGGGGAGGTTGGGAGAGGCTGGTCAGGGGTCTGGGCTGTGCTGCTGTCTCTTCCTGCCTGCCCGAGTGTCCATGGATTCCGGCAGAGAGCTCTGGACAAGCAGGCAGATCATAAGGAGAGCTTACTGCGCTGCTACCAACTAGGAGGGCATCACGGTTCTCCAGAGGGAGGTGATTTCAGGGGTTGGGGATCTGTGCCGGCGGCTCTGGTCTCTACCTGGGAGCCGCCTTGGCAGTGAGAGGCGTCGCTTTTCCTGACTTTTTCCCATGGTGAAATGCACCTGCCAAGAATGGCAGACATAGGGACTCTGCCTCCTGGGCCTTCACATGCCCAGTTTTCTTCATCTCTCTGGCCTGGAGCAGTCTGTGGACCTTGGAATTAGGGCTCCAGCACCGACTGGTCTCAGGCCTCTGCCTTATTGGTGGTCGGGTGGCGGCCACTAGGGCGTGGGAGCCTGGCCATCCCTGCCTCCTGGAGTGGACGAGGTTGGCAGCTGGTCCGCCTGCTCTCGCCCCGCCCTCCCCCGCCCCTGCCCTCACCCCACCCTCGCCCCGCCCCTGCCTCATGGCTGGCTGCTTTTGGAGCCTGGTAGCGTCACTGGTTCGGCCTTTCTGGGTACGCACAGGCTCAGCCATCCACTCTGCTCCAAGGGGCTTGCCCTGCCTTGGGCCAAGTTCTAGGTCTGGCCACAGCCACAGAGTGCTCAGTCACCCGTGTGGTCATTTTGGCTGCTGCTGGAGGCCCACGGCACCCCTGGTGCCCCTCCCCTCCCAGGGCTCGGGTTGAGGCTGGGCCAGGCCTCTCTGGGATGGGGACTTGTGCCCTGTCAGGGGTCCCCGTCGCAGAGGTTGGGCAAGAGACTGCAGGGCGTGCTGCTGGCCGGCCAGGGCTGCAGGGACGCCACACTCACCCTTCTGTCCAGGAGATGCCACACTTGCCCTTCTCTCCAGCAGCCTCCAAGTGACCAGCTTCCCCATCGATACAGAGTTCCTGAGGCCAGGAGCCCTTTGGGGCTGCCAGGTACCGCCCTGGCTCCTTCCACACCGTGCTGGTCACTGCCTGCCGAGGGGGTCAGATGCAGGTGACCCTGTGCAGGGGGGTGTCTCTGGACCTGCCTCTTGGTCATTATGGGGCTGGGCAGGGCCTGGTGTCAGGTCCCCACTGGGGTTGCAGGGCTTGACCCGTGCTGTGGTCCTGGGGTATCCAGGACAGACGCGGAGGGGACAGGGCCCAGCACCGCTGCTCCATGCTGAACTGTGGAAAGCACCAGGTCCCTGGGTGGCTTTGACAGGAGTTCCAGCACGGGAACCACTGGACAACCTGGGGTCTGTCCTGATACCCAGGGTCCAGGGACTCTGGCCAGCCACAGCCAGGGTCCTGGGGACTCCAGAGAGCAGCCCACTGCCCTGGGCTCCACGAAGCCCCCTCATGCCACTAGGCCTTGGCCTCGGGGACAGCCCGGCCAGGCCAGTGTGTGGGAGGACCAGGCCCCCTTGTGGGAGCGGACATTGCCTTGGCCGTGCTCTCCAGCCCTGTCCCCTGGCATTCCGGAGCTGCGCTGATGGGCAGCGGAGAGCCAGCTCATCCCCTTAAGGAGGGTCTTGATGTCTGGGGTTACCTGCGGAGGCTAGGCCCCATGGATCTGGGTCCCTGTGTAGCCCCCCCTGGTCTGATGCTGGGGACGCCCCTGCAAATTGCCAATCCCAGAGAACAAGACTGTGGGACGGCTGTGTGGGGAGAGCCCATCCCTGCACCCTGACCCGCAAATCCACGGATCTCTCATTGTCCACAACTGCCGGAGAACAGAGGGCTCCGTGTCTGGCCGTCCCCCAGCAAGCAACAGTGACTGCATCTGAAGTCTGAGCTGCTGAGGCCCCCTCCTGCAGGGACCCATCTTCTGGCAAAAACCTGGACTGAGGACCACCCTCTGCCCACACCCAGGGGGCCCATCCTGGTGGCTCTTGCAGTGCCAGGCTCTGCCCCATCAGGGTCTGGGGTCTCAGCCAGATTTGTGTCCAGGGCAGGGAGGCTGCAGAGGTTAGGTTGGGTCCAGCGCAGGGCAGGGCTGGAGAGCACGGCCAAGGTTGGGTCTGTCTCCTCCCCCCTGACCTCGGATGTCACTTCTCAAATGCGTGCGTTCGTATCCACCCCATGGGGTTGCCATGAGGTGAATGACACAGTCGTTTGCACAGTCTGCGTGGAACGGGCACCCGCTGAGTGCTCAGGGATGACCCTTGGCAGCCACATGGAGGCCAGCGCAGGCCACCTGGTAGTGACCGTCGCCATACCATGGGGGAGGGCAGCTGTGCTGAGACCCACCTCTCGCCTTTGGATGGAGAGCCCCTCTCGGACACCCGCTGTGTCCCCACCTGCTCCACACATGCTGGGCACTTGGCACCGGTGACATTGTGGGGTGGCTGCAGATGTCACAACAGCGCCCTGCCCAGGTCAACGGGCCTGGAGTCAGTGTCCACCCCCTGAACTGTCAGCGTGTGAGTGCACATGTATGTGGGTGAACGTGTGTGTGTGTGTTCTCCAGCTAGGCCTGGCTGTCCCACTCACGTGCACACAGGTCTAAGTCACTGTCACCCCTGTGGCCTGAGGCGATCGTCAGAGCATCCGCAGGGGCACCACACTCAGCCCTCTCCACCTGGGGTGGTCATGGGGATGCAGACGCGGGGAGGGGGCTGGCCCCCTCCCTCGGTGGACTCAGGTCTTGTGTAAAGGGCTGGGTTCAGTGCCCGTGTCTCACCTTCTGGAGGAGCCCTCCTGGGTGCCGTGAATGTCCCCCTTGCTGGAGGCCGCAAGGTCCCAAGGACAAGCCCCCTGCCTGAGGTCCCCCAGCCGCCCGCTGACCAGGTCCCACTGATTGACAGACCCTGCTGGGCTGCCAAGGGGGTGGAAGAAGCCTGGCGGGAGGTGGGGGACTCATCTGTGTGACATCAGCTTCCGTCCCACCTGCCGCCTGCCCCTCGGATCACATCGCTGCTCAGGATTCGCCACCAGCTGCCTCCTCGCAATGGAGCCCTCTGATAGCTGAGAGCCTGCCACAGCCATCCCCCACAGCCACGCGTAAACTCTCCCAACATCCATCCAGGGAGGCCTGGATAAAGATGCAGGGTTTCAGGCCGGGCGCGGTGGCTCACACCTGCAATCCCAGCACTTTGGAAGGCGGAGGTGAGTGAATCACCTGAGGTCAGGAGTTCAAGACCAGCCTGGCCATCATGGTGAAACCCCGTCTCTAATAAAAATAGGAAAATTAGCCGGGTGTGGTAGCAGGCGCCTATAATCCCAGCTACTCGGGAGGCTGAGGCAGGGGAATCGCTTGAACCCGGTAGGTGGAGGTTGCCGTGAGCTGAGATAGCACCACTGCACTCCAGCCTGGGCAACAAAGCAAGACTTGTCTCAAAAACAAAAAACAGGCCGGGCGCGGTGGCTCACGCCTGTAATCCCAGCACTTTGGGAGGCTGAGGCGGGCGGATCATGAGGTCAGGAGATGAAGACCATCCTGGCTAACACAGTGAAACCCCGTCTCTACTAAAAATACAAAAATTAACTGGGCGTAGTGGCGGGCGCCTGTAGTCCCAGCTACTGGGCAGACTGAGGCAGGAGAATGGCGTGAACCTGGGAGGCACAGTTTGCAGTGAGCCGAGATGGTTCCCCTGCACTCCAGCCTGAGCGACACAGCGAGACTCCATCTCAAAAACAAAACAAAAAAAACAAAAACCTTACCCTACCGAGACTCCATCTCAAAAACAAAACAAAAAAAAACAAAAACCTTACCCTACCGTTTTGCTAAGCGAGAAATTCTGCACAATTCCTCTGCTGTTAGGCAATAGTCAACTCAGAAGCAGAAAGTAGGGTGGCCGTGGTCAGGGGCTGGGGAGCGGAGCTGGGAGCTGCTGTTCAACTGGTAACAGATTTCAGTCTGGGAAGATGCGTGAGTCCCGGAGTTCACTGTGCATGGTGCCTGTGGTTAGCAATGGCGCATGACACATTGCAAAAAAAAATTTTTTTTGAGATAGAGTCTCGCTTTGTTGCGCAGGCTGGAGTGCAGTGGTACAATCTCGGTTCACTGCAACCTCCGCCTCCCAGGTTCAAGTGATTCTCCTGTCTCAGCCTCCCCAGTAGCTGGGACTACAGGCACCTGCCACCATACCCGGCTAATTTTTGTATTTTTAGTAGAGACGGGGTTTTGCCATGTTGGCCAGGTTGGTCTCGAACTCCTGACCTCAGGTGATCCACCCGCCTTGGCCTCCCGAAGTGCTGGGATTACAGGTGTGAGCCACCGCACCCGACTACTGAGTAGTATTTCTTTTCTTTTTTTTTTTTTTTTGAGACGGAGTCTCGCTCTGTCACCCAGGCTGGAGTGCAGTGGCCGGATCTCTGCTCACTGCAAGCTCCGCCTCCCGGGTTTACGCCATTCTCCTGCCTCAGCCTCCCGTACTGAGTAGTATTTCTTTGTAGGGATGTAGCACAGGTTGTTTACCTGCTAAAGAATATTTAGTTCGCTGCCAGGTCTTGCCTGTTACGACTGGAGCCTCCATAGGCATTTGTGTACCGTGCCCCTGAGGACATAGACTTTCAGTTTGTTAGGGAAGACACCAGGGGCAGGGTTGCTGGGTCCTGTGGTGCGTGCCTGACTCTGCACCTGACTCTCCAGCTTGCCAGGCCCCTTGCCTTCTCAGCCTTCTCAGCCAGGATGCATCGGAGTCCTGCCGCCGTGATTTTTATCTTGGGCGTGTTGCGGGATCTCATTATGGTTTCAGTTTGCAGTCTGCTGGTGGCCACAGCCTGGGCATCTCCTTAGCACTGCTGTGTGTGCTGCAGGTGCCCTTTGCTGAAGTTTTTGTTCAAGTCTTCATCTTATTTTTGGTTTTGTTTGTTTTTATTTCATTATTATTTTTGAGATGGAGTCTCACTGTTGCCCAGGCTGGAGTGCAGTGGCGCACATCTTGGCTCACTGTAGCCTCCGCCTCACAGGTTCAAGCGATTCTCCTGCCTCAGCCTCCCGAGTAGCTGGGATTACAGGCATCCGCCACCACGCCTGGCTAATTTTTTGTACTTTTATTAGAGACGGGGTTTCACCACGTTGCCCAAACTGGTCTTGAACTCCTGACCTCAGGTGATCTGCCTGCCTTGGCCTCCCAAAGGGAAGGATCATGACGGGATTACAGGTATGAGCCACCCGCCTGGCCTATTTTTTATTATTTCATTTTATTTATATCGGACAGGCTGGAGTGCAGTGATCATGGCTCACAGCAACCTCAACCTCCCAGGCTAATTTAAATTTTTTTTTTTTTTTTTCCTAGAGACGTGGTCTCGCCATGTTGTCCAGGCTGGTCTTGAACTCCTGAGCCTCGAGCTCAGTGTGATCCATGTGCCTTGGCCTCCCATAGTGCTAGGATTACAGGTGTGAGCCATCATATCTGGCCTATTTATTTATTTATTGGAGACAGGGTCTGGCTCTGTCCCCCAGGCTGGAGTGCAGTGGTGTGACGGTAGCTCACTGCAGCCTCGACCTCCCTGGCTTAAGTGGTCCTTCTGCTTCAGTCTCCTGAGTAGCTGGGACTACAGCGTGCACCAGCATGCCTGGCTAAATGTTTGTTTATTTTTTCTACAGACCAGGTCTCACTGTGTTGGCTAGGCTGGTCTCAAACTCCTGGCCTCAAGTGATCCTTCTGCCTCAGCCTTAGTGTTGAGATTACAGGTATGAGCCACTTCACCCAGCCTTTTGTTCATTTTTGAAACTGGTTTTTTATTTGGTTATGTTTTTGAGATTCTTTTTTTTTTTTTTTTTGAGACAGGGTCTCGCGCTGTCACTTCTGTCACCCAGGCTGGAGTGCAGTGGCGCGATCTCAGCTCACTACAACCTCTGCCTCACGGGTTCAAGCGATTCTCATGTCTCAGCCTCCTGAGTAGCTGGGACGACAGGCACGCACCACACCTGGCTTATTTTTCTATTTTTTGTAGAGATGGGGTTTCGCCATACTGGCCAGGCTGGTCTCAAACTCCTGACCTCAAGTGACCCACCCGCCTTGGCCTCCCAAAGTTCTGGGATTAGAGGTGTGAACCACTGCGCCTGGCCAACACTTCTTTACATATTCTGAATGAGTCCTTGTCAGAGGTGTGATTTGAGAATATTCTCCCGTTGGCCAGGCGCAGTGGCTCAGGCCTATAATCCCAGCACGTTGGGAGGCCAAGGTGGGTGGATCACCTGAGGTCAGGAGTTCAAGACCAGCCTGGCCAACATGGTGAAATTCTGTCTGTATTAAAAACATAAAAGTTAGCTGGACGTGGTCGTGGGCACCTGTAATCCCAGATACTTGGGAGGCTGAGGCAGGAGAGTTGCTTGAACCCAAGAGGGGGAGGTTGCAGTGAGCTGAGATTGTGTCACTGCACTCCAGCCTGGGTGACAACAGTGAAATTCCATCTCAAAAGAAAAAAAATATTTTTCCGTATCTGTAGTTCTTTTCTTTCTTTTATTAAGGCCTTTCACAGGACAAAAAGTTAAATTTTAATGAAGTCCAATGTGTCAGGTTTTTTGGTTGTTGTTTTATTTTTCAAACGGGGTCTTGCTCTGTTGCCCAGGCTGGAGTACAGTGGTGCAATCTTGGCTGACTGCAACCTTTGCCTCCCAGGCTCAAGCGAGTAGCTAGGACCATAGGTGTGTGCCACTGCACCCAGCTAAAATTTTTTCCCCTATTTTTGGTAGATGATACAAAGACGGGGTTTCACCATGTTGGCCAGGCTGGTCTCGAACTCCTGACCTCAAATGATCTGCCCACCTTAGATTCCCAAAGCGCTGGGATTATAGGCTTGAGCCACTGTGCCCACCTTCTCCTATATTGTTATGTAAAAATTGTAAATTGGCTGGGCTTGTTGGCTCACACCTGTAATCCCTGCACATTGGGAGGCCAAGGCAGGAGGATTGTGTGAGCCCAGGGGTTCCAGACCAGCCTGGGTAACACAGGAGACCCCATCTCTAAAATAAAGTTAGCTGGGTGCAGTGGCTCACACCTGTAATCCCAGCTACTTGGGAGCCTGAGGCAGCAGGATCACTTGAGGCCAGGAGTTTGAGACCAGCATGGGCAACATAGCAAGATCCTGTCTCTGTTTAAACAAAGGAAGGCCGGGCGGGGTGGCTCAAGCCTGTAATCCCAGCACTTTGGGAGGCCGAGGTGGGCGGATCACAAGGTCAGGAGATCGAGACCACAGTGAAACCCCGTCTCTACTAAAAATACAAAAAATTAGCCGGGCGCGGTGGCGGGCGCCTGTAGTCCCAGCTACTCAGGAGGCTGAGGCAGGAGAATGGCGTGAACCCAGGAGGCGGAGCTTGCAGTGAGCCGAGATCGCGCCACTGCACTCCAGCCTGGGCAACAGCGTGAGACTCCGTCTCAAAAAAAAAAAAAAAAAAAGGAAAAAACCCAAGTCATATACATATATACACACACATATATACAGTATACACATATACATACACACACGCATCTATATACACATATATACATATATATACATATACATATATACATGCATATATACACACATATACACACATATACACGCATATATACACATACATATATACACACATATACATACATATATAAAATTTTTTTTTTCTTTTTAAGATGGAGTCTTACTCTGTCTCCCAGGCTGGAGTGCAGTGGAGTGATCTCAGCTCACTGCAACCTCTGATTCTCTTACCTCATTCTCTCAAGTAGCTGAGATTACAGGCGCTCGCCACCACACCCAGCTAACTTTTGTATTTTTAGTAGAGACAGGGTTTCTCCATGTTGGCCAGGCTGGTCTTAAACTCCTGACCTCAGGTGATCCACCCACCTCGGCCTCCCAAAGTGCTGGGATTACAGGCGTGAGCCACCGCGCCCAGCCCAGCTGATTTTTATATTTTTAGTGGAGACAGGGTTTTGCCATGTTGGCCAGGCTGGTCTCAAACTCCCAACGTCAGGTGATTTGCCCGCCGCAGCTCTGTCGCTAGGCTGGAGTGCAGTGGCAAGATCTCAGATCACTGCAACCTCTACCTCCCGGGTTCAAGCGATTCCCCTGCCTCAGCTTCCTGAGTAGCTGGGACTACAGGCACACACCACCACGCCCAGCTAATTTTTGTTTTTGTATTTTAGTAGAGATAGGGTTTCACCATGTTGGCCAGGATGGTCCTGATCTCCTGACCTTGTGATTCACCCACCTTGGCCTCCCAGAGTGCTGGGATTACAGGCATGAGCCACTATGCCCCACCAATTTTTATATTTTATACTTACACAAGATGGTCTCAAAATGGATCATAGGTCTAAGTTATGAGGTTTAGGTCAAGATTCATTTTTTCTGCATAAGAATGTACGGTTGTTCCCACGCTGCTTGTTGAAAAGATCCTCCTTTATTGAATTGCTTGTGTACCTTGGTCAGTAATCCATGACCTAAGTCACCTTCCTTTGGTGTGTGTCTGTCCCTTCTCCAACACCGAGCTAGCTTCACGCTGTCACTCCAGAGTCAGCGTAACATTGGGTTATGTGAGTCTTCTTTCATTTTTCCATGCGTGGTACATTTAGAATCAGTTTGTCTATATCTACAGAAAGTCCTGCTGGGACTTTGATTGGAATTGCCATGAATGCATAGATCAATTACTGAGAACTGATACCTGTATGATATAATGTCTCCATCTAAGAATGTGGTATGTCTCTCCATTTATTTAGGTCTCTTAAATTTTTTTCTTCAGATCATGTAGTTTTATTTTTATTTTATTTATTATTCTTTTTTGAGACAGGGTCTCGTTCTGTTGCCCAGGCTGGAGTGCAGTGGCACAATCTCAGCTCACTGCAACTTCTGCCTCCTGGGTTCAAGTGTTTCTTCTGCCTCAGCCTCCGAGTAGCTGGGACTACTGCACGCGCCACCACACCCAGCTAATTTTTGTATTTTTAGAGACAGGGTTTCACCATATTGGCCAGGCTGGTCTTGAACTCCTGATCTCATGATCCGCCCGCCTGGGCCTCCCAAGTGCTGGGATTATAGGTGTGAGCCATCGCGCCTGGCACCCGCCAACACCTTTTTTTTCTTTTTTAGATAGAGTCTCACTGTCACCCAGGCTGGAGTGCAGTGGTGTGATCTTGGCTCACTGCAGCCTCCACCTCCTGGGTTCAAGTGATTCTCCTTCGTCAGCCTCCTGAGTAGCTGGGATTATGGGCGCACGCCACCACACTTGGCTAATTTTTGTATTTGTAGTAGACATGGGGTTTCACCATGATGGTCAGGCTGGTCTCAAACTCCTGACTTCATGATCTGCCTGCCTCAGCCTCCCAAAGTGCTGGGATTACAGGCATAAGCCACCACGCCTGGCCCCCAGATTGCTTTTTAAAACTATATATTGCTGGGCGCGGTGGCTCATGCCTGTAATCCCAGCACTTTGGGAGGCCAAAGCGAACAAATCACCTTGAGGTCGGGAGTTTGAGACCGGCCTGGTCAATGTGGTGAAACTCCGTCTCTACTAAAAATACAAAAATTAGCCAGGCATGGTGGTGCGTGCCTGTAATCCCAGCTACTTGGGAGGCTGATGCAGGAGAATTGCTTGAACCCGAGAAGTGGAGGTTGCAGTGAGCTGACAATAGTGCCACTGCACTCCAGCCTTTGCGCTTTGCTACAAGGGTGAAACTCTGTCTCAAAAAGAAAAGAAAAAGAAAAAGAAAAAGAAAAGAAAAGAAAATGTATACAAAAAATGTCAGAATTTACTTAACAAAACAAAACAAAAAAGGCCAGGTGAGGGGGCTCACTCCTGTAATCCCAGCATTTTGGGAGGCCGAGGTGGGCAGATTGCTTGAGCTCAGGAGTTGAGACCAGCCTGGGCAACATGGTGAAACTCCGTCTCTACAAAAAATACAGAAATTAGCCAGCCATTGTGGTGTGTGCCTGTAGTGTCAGCTACTCTGGAGGATAAAGTGAGAATCACCTGAACCCAGGAGGTTGAGGCTGCAGTGAGCCGTGATCGCACCACTGCACTGCAGCCTGCATGACAGAACAAGACACTGTCTCAAAAAAGAAAAAGCATTGATTAATATGCTTAGACTATTTGCATTTAATGTAATTATTGATATATTTGGATTTAGATTTTAAAATTTTTCCATTCACGCTGTTTGTTTATTGTATCTGTGTCCCCTTTTCTGCCTTCATTTAGGTTATGTGTGCTGTTTTTGGCAGCTGATTTTAATTGTGTTTTATTTTTGAGATGGAGTCTTGCTCTGTCACCCAGGCTGGAGGGCAGTGGCGTGATCTTGGCTCACTACAACCTCTGCCTCCCGGGTTCAAGCAATTCTCTTGCCTCAGCCTCCTGAGTAGCTGGGATTACAGGTGCATGCCACCACGCCCAGCTAATTTTTTGTATTTTTAGTAGAGACGGGGTTTCGTCATGTTAGCCAGGATGGTCTCGATATGCTGACCTCATGATCTGCTGGCCTCAGCCTCCCAAAGTGCTGGGATTACAGGCTCAAGCCACTGCACCAGGCTGTAATTGTGTTTTTGAAAATATCTCCTGGCCCATCCTGGCTAACATGGTGAAACCCTGTCTCTACTAAAAAATACAAAAAACTAGCCGGGCGAGAGGCTGAGGCAGGAGAATGGCATAAACCTGGGAGGCGGAGCTTGCAGTGAGCTGAGATCCAGCCACTGCACCCCAGCCTGGGCAACAGAGCAAGACTCTGTCTCAAAAAAAAAAAAAAAAGAAAAAAGAAAAAAAAGAAAATATCTCCCGGCTGGGTGCAGGGGCTCACACCTGTAATCCTAGCACTTTGAGAGGTTGAGGTGGGCTGATTGCTTGAGCTAGGAGTTCAAGACCACCTTGGACAATATGGCAAAACTCTGTCTCTGCCCAAAATACAAAAATTAGCTGGGCATAGTGGTGTGTGCTTGTCATCTCAGCTTCTCAGGAGGCTGAGGCAGGAGGCTTGCTTGAGCCCAGGTGGTCAAGGCTGCAGTGACCTGCGATCACGACACTGCACTCCAGATGCCTGGGCGAGACCCTGTCTCAAAACGCACACACAATAAAGCAAAGGGTAGGAACAGGCAAGACCAAGCGGAAGCACGCCTGACTAGTACTTGGTGAAATGCCAGCTAGATCCATGGTGAGTTACCAGTTCATATTCTCATGACTGGGGTGGGGACAGGGAGGCCTGAGGCAGTCGAACCAGTGCCTGGTGAAGGTTTGGAGCAGGGAGGGAGCCTGTGCTCTGGGGCGGGAGTGTAAATTCTGAGAGCCACTGCTGGGGGGCGATTGGGCCTGGCAGGGCGTCTGCCCCGCGCCCGGGCATACACAGGTCCGGAGTGCGCTGGCGTTGGCAGTGTTTGCATAAAGTCCGACAGAACGGGAGCACTGGTGAGTAAATGCCGGTGTTCAGGCAGCGGAGCAGTCAACAGCAGCTAAGATGAATAACCAACGCCCTCTCAATATGGACAATTCCCACCTCAATTCTGTTGAATGGAACCAGAGACTGGCGTTCAGAGGCCCAGGAGAGGCTGGGAAGGCGCAGGGGTGAGGACGGCCTGAGGGACGGGAAGGACGGAGACCCAACTCAGGCGGCGGAGGCCTCCGGGAGGCCCTGGATGGAGGAGAGAGGGCGACTCGGGGGGCTCCGGGCATGTGTTTAGGGGGAAAGGTCAGGCCTGCGGCTCATTATTTTTAAAAAACCTGTTTGTATGTTTGAAATATTCAATACTAGGCCGGGCGCGGTGGCTCATGCCTGTAATCCCAGGACTTTGGGAGGCCAAGGTGGGTGGATCATTTGAGGCCAGGAGTTCGAGACCAGCCTGGCCAACATGATGAAACCCAGTCTCTACTAAAAACACAAAAAAATTAGCCGGGCGAGGTGGCGAGCGCCTGTAGTCCCAGCTACTCGGGAGGCTGAGGCGGGAGAGTCGCTTGAACCCGGGAGGCGGAGGTTGCAGTGAGCTGAGATCGCGCCACTGCAGTCCAGCCTGGGCGACAGACCGAGACTCCCTCTCAAAAAAAAAAAAAAAAAAAAAAAAAAAAATCCAATAATAAAGCTCATATGTGTATCAGCCCATGTCCCTTTATGAAGAAACACCGAGATGTAAGGAATGCGTGCGGCCGAGGGGTGAACTGCGGGTGATTCTCCCTCTTCTCATTTGTACTTGTATGTTCTGAAAACGTCGTCTAGCTTTTGCGTCGTTCTTACCTGAGAAAAGCCGGACAGCAGGCTTTTGGCGGAAGGACCGGTTTACACACCGGGCGGCACACGGGAGCGGCCCGCGCGGCTTTCGGAGAAGCCTCCCGGGTGCAGCGCCTCCCGCGCCCTCGTTAGCGCGCGGCGTCTTCAGGCCGCAGGTCCCCTCGGCTTGGGGCTGGGGGTTCTAGGTCACGTGATAGGGAGACCCCGCCCCCCCCCCCGCGGCAGGCGGGAGCGGCCGGCAGAGGGCGCCCGAGTCCCCGGCCTCGCTCGCGCGTTCGGGGCGGCTCCTTCCTCGCGCGCCGCCGGCCGCGTCCATGAGGGGGCGCCGCGAGTCCTGTCCGGCGGCCCCGCCGCGGGCAGCCCCGGGCCGGCTCCTGGGCGACCGGTTCCGCTCTGGCTGCGTTTCCCGCCCCACCTGCCAGTGTCGGCTCGTGCGTGCCGCCTCCCCCGGGTTATGGGAATGGAATACAGTCCCCAAGTAATAAAACGACCAGGCGGCCGGGCGCGGTGACTCATGCCTGTAATCCCAGCACTTTGGGAGGCCGAGGCGGGCGGATCACGAGGTCACGAGATCGAGACCATCCTGGCTAACATGGTGAAACCCCGTCTCCACTAAAAAATACAAAAAATTAGCCAGGCGTGGTGGCGGGTAACTGTAGTCCCAGCTACTCGGGAGGCTGAGGCAGGAGAATGGCATGAACCCGGGAGGCGGAGCTTGCAGTGAGCGGAGAATGTGCCACTGCACTCCAGACTGGGCAACAGAGCAAGACTCTGTCTCAAAAGAAAAAAAAAGAAAAATTTAAAAAGCTTCATAAGGCTGCTGGATTCTGTCAAATGCCTTTTCTAAGTCTACTGAAATGATGTATTTTTGTCTTATTTAGAGACCAGGTCTCACCATGTTGCTCAGGCTGGCCTTGACCCTGAGAATCCTCCTGCTTCAGACTCCCAAAATTCTGGGATCACAGACGTAAGCCACCATGTCTGGCCGTGTTTTTGTCTTTTAATCTGTTTATATGGTGAATTCCATTGGCTCATATTTCATGTTGAACCAATCTTGCATTCCTGGGATAAATTCCACTGGGTCATGGTGTGCAGTTACTTATATTTGTATTGTACATGTATGTGGGCTCATGGGCCTGTGTTTCAGTGTGTGGCAATGCAGTGCACCTACAATCATCAGAACAGCTCTGGAAAAGAATAGTCAAGTGAGAGGGCGTTCTATGCCTGACTTCAAGATGTGGGGTTTTTTTTTTTTTTTGAGATGGAGTCTCGTTATGTCACTCAGGCTGGAGTGCAGTGGTGCGATCTTGGCTCACTGCAACCTCCGCCTCTGGGAATCAAGTGATTCTTGTACCTCAGCCTCCCGAGTAGCTGGGATTACAGGCGTGTACCACCATGCCCGGCTAGTTTTTGTAGTTTTGGTAGAGACGGGTTTCACCATGTTGGCCAGGCTGGTCTTGAACTCCTGGCCTCAAGTGATCCATCCGCCTCGGCCTCCCAAAGTGCTGGGATTACAGGCGTGAACCTTTGCACCTGGCCCAAGATGTGTCATAAAGGTTCAGAAATCCAGACAGTGTGGCATCGGTAATAGGATAGACAAATAGATCAGTGGAACAGAACAGAGGATCCAGAGTAGACCCTCACATATATGCTCAACTGATTTTGAAATAAGCGTAAGCAAATTCAGCAGAGAAAGGAGAATCTTAGCAACAAATGGTACTAGAACGACGGGGCTACACATATGAACGGAAGCTTCAATCTATACACGACAGTACATACAAAAATCCATTCAAAACTTACTATTAATTTTTTTGAGATGGAGTCTCACTTTGTTGCCCAGGTTGGAGTGCAGTGGCACGATCTCGGCTCACTGCAACCTCCGTCTCCCAGGTTCAAGTGATTCTCCTGCCTCAGCTTCCTGAGTAGCTGGGATTACAGGTGCCTGCCACCACGCCTGGCTACTTTCTGTATTTTTAGTAGAGACGGCGTTTCACCATGTTGGTCAGGCTTGTGTCAAACTCCTGACCTCAGGTGATCCACCCGCCTCGGCCTCCCAAAGTGCCAGGATTACAGGTGTGAGCCACTGTGCCCAGCCTCAGAACTTGTTATAAGCCAAAATGTAAGGCCTACAACTGTAAAATGTGTGTAAGAATGAAAAGGAGGATGTCAGTGTGACTTAGGTTAGGGAAATGATTCTTAGGTAAACACTAAAAGCATGATGCATAAAGGAAAACCTGATCCACTGGACTTCATGGGAATGGAGGGTGTGTGCATTTTGAAAGGCTCTGAGAAGAAAGACAAGCCCGGGCTGGCGGAGGCATTAGCAAATATCCCGTCTGAGGAAGGACTCATCTCAGCATCTACGACGAGCTCCCAGGAGTCATGGGGTGCTGTGCTCTCGGCAGATGCGGGAGAGCCTCCCATCCCGTAATTCGTGTCCCCGGAGCAGCACTGCTCAAAGTCCCCTACCGATGCCCTCCTCAGCCCACAGACCCGACCCTCCGCACGTGTGCACCCACAGGCCAGGCCTTGCGGGTCTTCTTAGGACATGACCCCAACTTCGGGAGGAGGAAAAGCAGAGGAAAACCAATGAAAAGAAAGAAGAATTTACTGGTGGCCCTTTCAAGTCTGTCTAATGACCCAATTTCAGGTTAAGCCAGGCAGTGCTGACGAGGCAGCCCTGTGTTCTGCCGGGTCCCGAGGGCTCCACCTCCTCCGTGGGTGAGAAGCAGCAACCAGCCGGGGAGAAAACCACCTAGCTGCATCAAACTCTGTAGTGCTGGAAGTTAGCACAGGCGGACCGGAGATATCACAGTTCAGTTCTAGACACGGCAATAAGGCAAATGTCGCAATAAAGCCAGTCAGAGGGATTTTTTGGTTTTCCACTGCATATAAAAGTTACGTTGATACCACAGTGCAGTCAGGTGTGCAAACATTTTACAAAACAAGGCACGTGCCTCAATTTAAAATACTTTACTGACCACTCCTCACTCCCCCCCAACTAGGCTCCCACCACCCTACCCTCCCTCAACACCAATAATGATAATAATAATAATGATGATAATAGGCTGGGCACAGTGGCTCACACCTGTAATCCCAGTGCTTTGGGAGGTCAAGTGGGCAGACTGCATGAGCTCAGGAGACCAGCCTGGGCAACATGGTGAAACCCTGTCTCTACCAAACATACAAAAAATTAGCCGGGTGTGGGGGTGCGCACCTGTCCCAGCTACTAGGGAGGCAGAGGTGGGAGGATTGCTTCAGCCTGGGAGGCAGAGGTTGCTGTGAGCCGAGATCATGTTACTGCACTCTAGACTGGGCAACAAAGCAAGACCTCATCTCAAAAATAAAATAAAATGGCTGGGGGCGGTGGCTCACACCTGTAATCCCAGCACTTTGGGAGGCCAAGGTGGACGGATCACCTAAGGCCAGGAGTTCGAGACCAGCCTGGCCAACACGGTGAAACCCCATCTCTACTAAAAACACAAAAAAATCAGCCGGGCGTGGTGGTACGTGCTTGTAGCCCCAGCTACTTGGGAGGCTGAGATAGGAGAATCGCTTGAACCTGGGAGGTGGAGGTTGCAGTGAGCCGAGATGGCGCCACTGCACTCCAGCCTGGGCAAGAGAGTGAGACTCTGTCTCAAAAATAAATATATAAATAAAAATTAAAAAATAAAAAGTGATAGGCCGGGCGCGGTGGCTCAAGCCTGTAATCCCAGCACTTTGGGAGGCCGAGATGGGCGGATCACGAGGTCAGGAGATTGAGACCATCCTGGCTAACACGGTGAAACCCCGTCTCTACTAAGAAATACAAAAAATAGCCGGGCGAGGTGGCAGCGCCTGTAGTCCCAGCTACTCGGGAGGCTGAGGCCGGAGAATGGCGTGAACCCGGGAGGCGGAGCTTGCAGTGAGCTGAGATCCGGCCACTGCACTCCAGCCTGGGCTACAGAGCGAGACTCCGTCTCAAAAAAAAAAAAAAAAAAAAAAAAAAAAGTGCCATCCATCATCTGAGGCTTGAGGAAGTTGGGATCTCTTTGCTGGTGAAAGGTCTTGTTCGTGGCTGTTGACTCATCAGGGTGGTGGTGGCTGAAGGCTGGGGTGGCTGTGGCAATTTCTTTCTCTTTTTTTTTGAGATGGAGTTTCGCTCTTATGCCCAGGCTGGAGTTCAATGGCGCGATCTTGGCTCACTGCAACCTCCGCCTCCTGGGTTTAAGTGATTCTCCACCACGGCCGGCCGGCAATTTCTTAAAATAAGACAATAAAGGTGGCCATATTGAGCCTGTTCCTCTCACAAAAGATTTCTCTGTAGCACGTGATGCTGTTTGGAAGCATTCTGTCCACAGCAGACCTTCTTTCACAAGTGGAAAATCCTCTCGAACCCTATCGCTGCTGTACCAGCGAAGTTTATGGAATATTGTAAATCCTTTGTTATCTCAGCAGTGTTTAGAGCATCTTCACCAGGAGCAGATTCCATCTCAAGAAGGCACTTCTCCAGGGCGCAGTGGCTCACATCTGTAATCCCAGCACCTTGGGACACCGAGGCGGACGGTGGGCTGATCACTTGAGGCCAGGAGTTCGAGACCAGCCTCACCAACATGGTGAAACCCTGTCTCTACTACAAATACAAAAATTAGCCGGGCATGGTGGCACGTGCCTGTAGTCCCAGCTCCTCGGGTGGCTGAGGCAGAATTGCTTGAACCCGGGAGGCGGAGGTTGTAGTGAGCTGAGATTGCACCACTGCACTCCAGCCTGCGTGATATTTAAACTGGAAGGGCAGAGCAAGACTGTCTCAAAAGAAAAACAAAACAAAACAACTTGAAGCGGCAGGGTTACAGCTCCGTGATGGCCCCTGCAGGCCCATAGGCAGAATGTGCTGAGGGCAGCAGCTCAGGGCAGTTCTGCAGCCACATTTATACCCACTTTTTTTTTTTTTTTTTTGAGATGGAGTCTCGCTCTGTCGCCCAGGCTGGAGTGCAGTGGCCGGATCTCAGTTCACTGCAAGCTCCGCCTCCCAGGTTTACGCCATTCTCCTGGCTCAGCCTCCCAAGTAGCTGGGACTACAGGCGCCCGCTACCTCGCCCGGCTAGTTTTTTGTATTTTTTTTTTTTAGTAGAGTCGGGGTTTCACCATGTTAGCCAGGATGGTCTCGATCTCCTGACCTCGTGATCCACCCGTCTTGGCCTCCCAAAGTGCTGGGATTACAGGCTTGAGCCACCGCGACCGGCCTATACCCACTTTTAATTTCATGCAGATTAAGGGGCGGCTCAGGCAAAAGTTTCTAGGGAAGGGGTAGTAACTCCCACAACGCCTGGCCTGTTTTCTTTCACTTCCAGCTTGCCTTTGAATTGTTTCCTGGGCAAAGCCAGGAACCCTCGAGAGGCTCAGCCTCACTGTGGGTCTTGCCTGGCCTCCATCAACTAGAAGGCCACGTAGCATTAAGTTAATCGACCATTACTTTAAATGGCATGGATACCACTCACACAGTATTGAGAAAACGAAGTCAGATACAAAAGAGAACATGCAATGTAATTCCATTTACATAAAGTTCAAAATAGGCAAAGTTAGTATGAGGAATATAGAGGCTAGAAGACTGGTGATTTTAAAGTTCCGGGCCTTTGTACACGCTGTTCTATCTACCTAGGGTGCTGTTTCCTCGCACCATGTAAATGCAAACATACAGATCAAGTTACCTCCTGGCTGGGCACGGTGGCTCAGTGTCATCCCAGCACTGCGGGAGGCCGAGGCAGGCAGATCACCTGAGGTCAGGAGTTTGAGACCAGCCTGGCCAACGTGGTGAAACCCCATCTCTACTAAAAATACACAAAATTAGCCAAGTGTGGTAGTGGGCACCTGTAATCTCAGCTACTCAGGAGGCTGAGGCAGAATTGCTTGAACTGGGATGCAGAGGTTGCAGCGAGCTGAGATCGTGTCACTGCACTTCAGCTTGGGTGACAGAGTGAGACTTCGTCTAATAAAAAAAAAGGGCCGGGCGCAGTGGCTCACACCTGTACACCTGTAATCTCAGCACTTTGGGAGGCCAAGGCAGATGGATCACAAGGTCAGGAGATCGAGACCATCCTGGCTAACACGGTGAAACCTCGTCTCTACTAAAAATACAAAAACAAAATTAGCCAGGCCTATAAGTGGGTGCCTGTAGCCTCTGGAGGCTAAGAAGGGAGAATGGTGTGAACCGGGGAGGCAGAGCTTGCGGTGAGCCGAGATTGCACCACTGCACTCCAGCCTGGGCGACAGAGCTAGACTCCGTCTCAAAAGCAAAAACAAACAAAAAGGCTGGGCTTGGTGGCTCACGCCTATAATCCCAGCACTTTGGGAGGCCAGGGCGGGCAGATCATGAGGTCAAGAGATTGAGACCAGCCTGACCAACATGGTGAAACCCTGTCTCTACTAAAAATACAAAAATTAGCTGGGTGTGGTGGCACGCACCTGTAGTCTCAGCTACTTGGGAGGCTGAGGTGGGAGAATTGCTTGAGCCCGGGAGGCGGAGGTTTCAGTGAGCAGAGATGGCACCACTGCACTCCTGACTGGGTGACAGAGTAAGACTCCATCTCAAAAAAAAAAAAAAAAGGTCACCTCCTAATTAACTGATCAAGACCTCCCATGTTCTGCTGCTGCACGGCTGTCCCCTCCAGCACCGTGTGTGTGTGTGTGTGTGTGGGACTGGCTGGTGTTTTGAGTATCTTTGGGTTCCCGGAGGTTAGCTCAGTGTTTGACAGGGCCCTGTAGGAATGGCTAATTCTCACAGCATCTCCACGCAGGAGGGAAGGAGAGGGTCATGCCTGGGCCCTGACAGGCGTCGTGTATCTGAGGCCCCCACATCAGCACAGATCTCTTGAGGCATACACCGTCCTGCTCACTGGTCTGCTTTCTGTCTGATTGAAATTGGTGGCTTAAGCCAAGACCTTCTCACTTGCAGTGAGGAGCCCTTATGGGGCAAAGATTTCCCCTCAGCCTGCTCTTTATGAGCTCCTTCTGCTAAGCGGCAGAACTTAGCCCATGAATCAGAGGTACCCTACACTCCAAACCTTAGGAGCAGTCCAGTCACCAAAATTCAGCTGTCATTCATTGCCAGTGTAAGTTATAGAAATACTACCCACTACGTAACCACTCAGATATGAACCTGTAACAGCCACCAATCAAGTTGAATTCTCAAATATTTGCTACTTCATCCTCAATGTTTTCTTTTTTTTTTTTTTTTTTTTGAGGCGGAGGCTCGCTCTATTGTCCAGGCTGGAGTGCAGTGGCGCTATCTCGGCTCACTGCAAGCCCTGCCTCCTAGGCATGCCCTTCTCCTGCCTCAGCCTCCCGAGTAGCTGGGACTACAGGCGCCCGCCACCATGCCCGGCTAATTTTTTGGATTTTCAGTAGAGACGGGGTTTCACCATGTTAGCCAGGATGGTCTCGATCTCCTGACCTTGTGATCCACCTGCCTCGGCCTCCCAAAGTGCTGGGATTACAGGCGTGAGCCACCGCACCCGGCCTTTTTTTTTTTTTGAGATGGAGTCTCGCTTTGTCGCCCAGGCCGGAGTGCACTGGCATGATCTCAGCTCACTGCAAGCTCTGCCTTCTGGGTTCATGCCATTCTCCTGCCTCAGCCTCCCTAGTAGCTGGGATTACACGCATGTGCCACCACGCCCAACTAATTTTTGTATTTTAATAGAGATGGGGTTTTACCGTGTTAGCCAGAATGGTCTCGATCTCCTGACCTCATGAGCCGCCTGCCTTGGCCTCCCAGTGCTGGGATTACAGGCATGAACCACCATGCCCGGCCAATGTTTTCCCATTTCACGTGTCACTTGTGAAAGTCCAGCGTGTGCTACACTTACACTATGTGTGCTTTCTGTACATACCTCATAATTAAAAAGACATTTTTAGACAAACATATTATTTATTTATTTATTTAGAGACACAGTCTCATTCTGTCATCCAGGCTGGAGTGCAGTGGTGCAGTCTCGGCTCACTGCAGCCTCCACCTTCTGGGTTCAAGTGATTCTCCTGCCTCAGCCTCCTGAGTAGCTGGGATTACAGGTGCAGGTCACCATGCCCGGCTCATTTTTTTAATATTATTATTACTACTTTTTGAGACGGAGTTTTGCTCTTTGTTGCCCAGGCTGGAGTGCAAGGGCGCGATCTCGGCTCACCAGAACCTCCGCCTCCTGGGTTCAAGTGATTCTCGTGCCTCAGTCTCCTGAGTAGCTGGAATTACAGGCAAGTGCTAGCACACCCAGCTAATTTTTGTATTATTAGTAGAGACGGGGTTTCTTCATGTTAGTCAGGCTGGTCTTGAACTCCCGACCGCAAATGATCTGCCGGCCTCAGCCTCCCAATGTGCGGGGATTACAGGTGTGAGCCACAGTACCCAGTCATTTTTTTGTATTTTTAGTAGAGATGGGGTTTCACCATGTTGGCCAGGCTGGTCTTGAACTCCTGACCTTAAATGATCTGCCTGCCTCGGCCTCCCAGTGTGCTGGGATTATAGGCGTGAGCCACCATGCCTGGCCTGGATATTTTTATAGAAGTAGAACAGGCACAGGACTCTCCACCCAAAGTCACCCTGGGGCATCTCTCCCCGGGGTCTGACTGAGGCCTTCAGCACCACAGTGCTTTCTCTAGAATGGCATCTCATGAACACTGGGGGTCTCCTGCCTCAGCCTGCCCCTGGATTCCCTTTCATGGGGAATGTGAAAGCTCCCTCTTTAAGCTAATGTGTAGCCTGGTGGGGCTGGATATGTGAGGGAGGGGCAGGTGAAGAAGGAGAGGGTAGCATCCCTCAGCCCTGCGTGGCACAGGATCAGGAGGAAAGGCACATTCGAGTCGGCCAGGACCTAGCAGAAGCGACCAAGAGTGGTCAGCTCTGGGGCGGTATATAAAACTGGGGGCGGGAATATGTCCATATACTCCTAATTCCACACTGGGTGAACTGGGTAAGTTAAAAAACAAGATAAAGACATAACTAGGTGAGTCAAGTAAGTTCAAAAATAAAAATGAAGTCCGGGCACGGTGGCTCACGCCTGTAATCCTAGCACTTTGGGAGGCAGAGGCGAGCGAATCACAAGGTCAGGAGATTGAGACCATTCTGGCTAACACGGTGAAACCCTGTCTCTACTAAAAATACAAAAAGTTAGCCGGGCATGGTGGCGGGCACCTGTAGTACCAGCTGCTCGGCAGGCTGAGGCAGGAGAATGGTGTGAACCCGGGAGGCGGAGCTTGCAGTGAGCCGAGATGGCGCTACTGTACTCCAGCCTGGGAAACAAAGCAAGACTCCGTCTCAAAAAATAAATAAATAAAATAAAATAAAAATAAATAAAAATGAAGACATACCTTTCAGGGGCTGTGGCCGCACTGTCCAGGAGGGAGGCCCAGCCACAGACACCGTGCTGGCCACACACTCAGCACCCATACATACCTGGGCACCTTCCCCACAGGGTGTCACAAAAGGAAGCCCAAACAGCCACTTTAAACATTTCCTTCACTCTTATGAGAATTGCCAGGAACAAATCTAAGAGGTCATGGCATAGAAAAGAATGAAATGAAACCAGAACATTTTAGCAGCTTTCGCAAAGATGTCATTCTTGAAGTGGTCAAGAGAACCAGTCCAGGAGTCAGGCTGGAGGCATCCTTCCAGCTTCTTGTCATGAATTTTAAACCTCACATCCAGACTCCAAAGCTTAGAGGGTTAAAGAATCAGCTACTGGTCACCAAGCTCACGTGTGCAGGATGAGGGTCACGGCCAGGTTGGCTGCCTTCCGGCCCTGAGCTTTCCTGCGGGGGTGTGTGTGTGTGAACCACCTTCTTTTTTTGTGAGACAGTTTCTTTTTTTTTTTTCTTTTTTGAGACGGAGTTTCACTCTTGTTGCCCAGGCTGGAGTGCAGTGGCATGATCTTGGCTCACTGTAACCTCTGCCTCCTGGGTTCAAGTGATTCTCCTGCCTCAGCCTCCCAAGTAGCTGGGATTACAGGCAAGCACCACCATGCCTGGCTAATTTTTTGTATTTTTAATAGAGATGGGGTTTTGTCATGCTAGCCAGGCTGGTCTCAAACTCCTGACCTCAGGTGATCTGCCTGCCTTGGCCTCCCAAAGTGCTGGGATTACAGGTATGAGCCACTGTGCCCAGCCAGAGTTTCATCTTGTTGCCCAGGCTGGAGTACAATGGTGCGGTCTAGCCTCAGTGCAACTCTGCCTCTCGTGTTCAAGCGATTCTCCTGCCTCAGCCTCCCGAATAGCTGGGATTACAGGTGCCCGCCACCACGCCTGGCTAATTTTTGTATTTTTAGTAAAGACAGGTTTTTACCATGTTGGCCAGGTTGGTCTTGAACTCCTGACCTCAGGTGATCTACCCTCCTCACCCTCCCAAAGTGTTGGGATTACAGATGTGAGCCACTGCGCCCGGCCAGAACCACCTTCTTTAAAGATGATCAAGCCGGATACAGTGGCTCCTGCCAGTAATTCCAGCGCTATGGGAGGCTGAAGCAGGAGGATCACTTGAGCCCAATTCAAGACCAGCCTGGGCAACACAGGGAGACCACTTCTCTACATAAAATAAAACAATTAGCCAGGCGTGCTGGCGCCTGTGGTCCCAGCTACTTGGGAGGCTGAGGCGGGAGGATCGCTGGAGTCCGAGAGGTGGAGGCTGCAGTGAGCTGGGATCGCGCCACTGCAGTGCAGCCTAAGCAGCGGGGTAAGACCTTGTCTGGAAAATAAATACATAATAAAGGCAGTCAGAGAAGAGGTTTAGCAAATTGCTAAAGAACAAATCTGACGTACCGTCAGTTTCCTTGCAATCTTCATCTGCCAAAATGTCAATTTTGTGAACTGGGGACTAGTCAAAAACTTAAAGTAAACCCACTTTTGTGGAGGTGGGGTCGCTTTGCGTTTCCCAGGCTAGTCTGGAACTCGGCCTGCGCCCCTCAGTACCGGGGCTCGGGGCGGCGCTCGGGTGTCTTGGCCGCAGAATGGACGCGGGAGCAGCTGGGTCCGCGATGAGAGCTGGGTCCGCAGCTCTGCAGGCCTTGCGGGCTGGGGTCCCACGAAACAAAGGCGCAGCCAATGGCCGGGACGGGCAGCGTGGATCACCGGGCCGTGGCTCCCTCGAGGGTCGCGATCTCGGCGCAAAGGAGCCCCTCTACCAAGGTCGCCTAGAGGCGCGACCCCGACATGCGGAGCCGCCCCAGGGGGGCTTCTCCCGGGTCCCTCCTGTCCCGAGGCCGCCGCTTTCTCCGGGGGCCGCGCTCCGCGCCCCAGCCAGGCCCGACCCGCGCCTGCGACTCCGCCTCCACGGCGCTGCCGCTCCGGGTCTGGCCGCCTCCTCCGAGGATTCTGAGGAATCGCCGAGAAGTGTCTGCCAGTGCGAGGCCACAGCACGGGCCCGCCAGGCCCCGCCCCCAGCACCAAGCCCCGCCTACTAGGGAGACCCCGTCCCCACGAGACCCTCTCGCCCCCGCATCGAGCCTCGCCCCACGAGCCCCGCCCCTGCGCCGGCTGTACTTCGCCGAGCCCCGCCCCCGAGCCGAGCCATGCCCTCTAGGCCCCGCCCCCGCATCGAGACTGCGCCCATCAGGCCCCGCCCCTGCGCCGAGCCCCGCCCAGTAGTCCCCGCCCCCGCACCTGACCGCGCCCACCAGCCGGCTCCAACACGCCCGCGCCGCTGACTCTGGCGGCTGGAGGTGTCGACACATTCAACCCGTTCTGCTGGCTCGAGAAGGAAGTCGGCCGTCTCGCTCTGGGTCTCCAGGCCTGCGACCGTCCGCCAGTCGTCCCGAGGTCAGTAGCTCCAGCGGTGCGTCAGCCTGTAGCCAGGCCTCGCCCACGCCGGCCTCGGTCGGGCTTTCGGAAGACGCGCGCCTAGCGCTACTGAGGCCCCTGCTGCGCGGGCGAGTGGCGCGCTCCCGCGGCGGGGCGGGGTCGGGCGGGGCAGGGGTCTGGGGCCGGCAAGGTTGCGCTGGGCAGATGCGCCGCCCGGCGGATGTGGCGCTCCCTGAAGACGTCATCGCGCCGCGAGCTCCCCTTTGGGGCGCGCCGGAAGCCCCTGCGCGGGGCGGGGGGCGGTGCTGCGCCTACGTGGGTCGTTCTCGCGTGGCCGTCATTCCCCCTAGTGCCTTAGATTCCAGCGAGCTACGCAAGCAATCTTGGTCCAGCCGAGCTTTCTTCCCCAAATCACGTAACCCTTGACCTTATTCCCCCAAAGAACCGGCCTCCCGGGAAGGACCGCTCTGGCGGAGAAGACTCGAACGGCTCCCACCGCCGGGCGTTGGGGGAAAGGTGGGCGGTCTCGGTCGTGCGAGGTCGGGGAGGGAGGGTCCTTCGCCCTCCATTGCGGAGCCTCGCTCTGGGACCACCGGGAGACCGGACGCCGGGCCGCGAAGCTACCGCCTGGGGCTGCGGGGAGGAGAGCGACAGAACTGGAACGGCTCTTAGGGGCCGGCGTCAGGGCCGTCCCCAGGGTTGGCGGAAATGATGAAGGGGCCCCAGGCACATCGTGTTATTGGGCGAGGTTCCAGCCAAGGTGCCCACGCGCCTCGGGGGAAACCAGAGGATTTCTGCACCCTTTCCCGAGGACAGTTGGGTAGTGTTTCAGAACGGCCTTAGAACCAGGCAAGGCCCCTTTCTAGGATGGTGGAAAGCCTAAAGATATGAAAACAGTCTCAAGTGTCGTCTTAGCGATTGGTCGAGTAAACCGAATACGAGCGGGAGACTGCACACGATATTGCCGTTAAGAGTTACATTGGGGCCGGGCGTAGTGGCTCACCCCTGTAATCCCAGGATTTTGGGAGTGCGAGGCGGGCGGATCACCTGAGGTCAGGAGTTCAGGAACAGCCTGGCCAACGTGGTGAAACCCCGTCTCTACTAAAAATACAAAATTAGCCGGGCGTGGTGGCAGGCGCCTGTAATCCCAGCTACTTGGGAGGTTGAGGTAGGAGAATCGCTTGAACTCAGGAGGCGGAGGTTGCAGTGAGCCGAGATGATGCCACTGCACTCCAGCCTGGGTGACAAGAGTGAAACTCCGTCTCAGAAAAAAAAAAAAGGTTACATTTGGCTGGATGCGCTGGTGCAGCCTGTAATCCCAGCACTTAGGGAGGCCAAGGCGGGCGGATCTCTTGAGCCCGGGAGTTTGCGACCAGCCTGGCCAACATAGTGAGACCCCCGTCTCTACAAAAAAATGGAAAAAATTAGCCAGTTGTGGTAGTGAACGCCTGTAGTCCCAGCTACTTGGGACGCTGAGGCAGGAGGATGGCTTGAGCCCTGGAGGAGGAGGCTGCAGTGAGCTATTGTCTCATCCCTGCTATAACGAATTTGCCATAGATAGGTTGTTTTATAGGCCTGAAGCTCAGAAGCCCAAAGTGAGTTTTAGGAGGTTAAAATCAAGGTGTTGGCAAGGGTAGTTGCTTCTGGAGGTTCCCAAGGAGAATCTGCTTTTCCAACTTCTAGAGGCCATCTTCTTCCATCTTCAAAACCTGCTGTCTCTGCATAAGAACCCTCACGATAATATGCCGGCCGCCCAGATACCCCAGGATAGCCTTCACATCTCAATATTCCTAATATTTGCAAAGTCCCTTTTGTCACGTAAGGTAACACCACAGGTTTGAAGATTCGGATGTTGACATCTTTCAGGGCCATTCTTATTTTTAAAAAGGTACTGTTGATAATAATAGTTAAAATGTAAAATATTTGAAGGGATTAATTCGGAACCAAAAATGAGTGACTGCGGCCGGTGGAGATCCTGGGAACATGTGTCCAAGGTGGTTGGGGCAGCTTGATTTTATACGTTTTAAAGAGATATGAGGCATCAATGAAATACATTTAAGATATACATTGGTGGGCCGGGCGCGGTGGCTCAAGCCTGTAATCCCAGCACTTTGGGAGGCCGAGACAGGTGGATCACAAGGTCAGGAGATCGAGACCATCTTGGCTAACACGGTGAAACCCCGTCTCTACTAAAAAATACAAAAAACTAGCTGGGCAAGGTGGCAGGCGCCTGTAGTCCCAGCTACTCGGGAGGCTGAGGCAGGAGAATGGCGTAAACCCGGGAGGCAGAGCTTGCAGTGAGCTGAGATCTGGCCACTGCACTCCAGCCTGGGCGACAGAGCGAGACTCCATCTCAAAAAAAAAAAAAAAAAAAAAAGATATACATTGGTTTTGGCCGGATCTCAGCTCACTGCAAGTTCCGTCTCCTGGGTTCATGCCATTCTCCTGCCTCAGCCTCCCGAGTAGCTGGGACTACAGGCGGCTGCCACCTCGCCCAGCTAGTTTTTTTTTTTTGGTATTTTTTAGTAGAGACAGGGTTTCACCGTGTTAGCCAGGGTGGTCTCGATCTCCTGACCTCGTGATCCACCCGTCTCGGCCTCCCAAAGTGCTGGGATTACAGGCTTGAGCCACCGCGCCCGGCCAGAACTCTTGACTGATAGAAACGGAGGGTGTGTCCAAAGTTTTCAGGAGGGCCCAGCGGCTCTCCAAAACCTCTCCTCACAGCCTCGCCCATTTCGCGTCAGCCACAACAAATCATCGTCAATCTGTTCCATCATCTCCAGTCTGGTAGCAAAAAGGAGTATCTCAGGTTTGCTTTATTTTAGTGTTTGGGGAATTCTTGGAATCCGGCCTGTTTGTGGGAGGAGGCAGGGGCTGCCAGAGCTGGAGGGATGGTCTGGGGGAAGGCGGGTGCAGGCGCCGGTTCCGGGAGATTAAGTGGAAAGGCTGGTTGGGGGCAGACGGTGGGAAACGGGATGCGGACGTCAGGCTTCACCCCCAACCGAGGGGGGAGTGGGGAAGCTGGGGTAGTAACTGGAACGAGGCCCGGGGACTGAGCTGGGCACGCTGGAGGCTCCGCCCGCCCCCGCCTGGGCGGAAGGAGCGCGAAGCGGCTCGGGCCTTGGGTCTGCGGCGGCGGCGGCGCCGGGTGAGCGGGCGCGGGCGGGGGCAGAGAAGCAGGGGAGACCCCCTCCGTGTTTTTCTGAGGTTCCCTCCCAGCCGTTTAGTATGCGGCAGGGTGTCCAGAACTAGCGGGTTCGAGGGACTCGACGCGGGCGGGGGTCCCAGGGACCGGGAACGTTTGCACGTCGCCTGAGCGTGGCCCGTGTCTCCCTAGAGGGTGGCCCTGCGCCCCTCGGAAGTCGCCTTGTCCACGTCCCCATCACGTCGGAACCGAAGGACCTGAATTGGCCTCCGAACGGCCCCTCCCGTGTGGCTCCCCGGGGCGGGGCGGCTCAGGCCTTGGGCGCTGCGGAGACCTCCCGCCCTAAGGTTGGGAAGGTCTGGTTTCCGGATAAGGGACCGTTAGGGCCGCTGTTCAGACCCCTGCCTTGACCAAAGCAGGCTGCTGGCTGGTGGTGGCGGGTTCCTGAGTGTGCTTTAGCCCTGGCTGTGTAGGGAGCCAGGGCCTCCTCCAGTCACAGAGAAGGGCGTTTACACCCGCATTTTCATGGGGTTCTCAGTGGGATCTGTGACCCACAGAGGTTCAGAAGGGCCTTCCTGGGATACAGCAGGGTCTGGCCAAGCCTGAGGGGTGGGGACGGGGCCACTCCCACAGCCCTAGTCCCAGATGGTCACAGGAGCGCTGGCCTCCCTGAGCCCCCACCAAGCTTTCTCAGGAGGAGGACACCCTGGGGCCACCTTTCATCTGGCTATGGAGGACACAGGAGTGTCGGGCTGGATGTGCGGAGCATGTGCAGCCTGGGCAGCTGCCTGAGGCTCTCCTTCCACCCCCCCTGCCGTCCACAGCACCTCCCGATGACTAGATTCTGGAGTCAGAGTTTGGGTGACCACACCCTGGTCGGTTTTGCTCACGTGCTTCGGGTCGGGTGGATTCAGTTCCTCCGCGTGGGGCCATGGGGTGTCACCGCCCTTTACCACTGTCCTTGCAGGCCTGGCGCCCAGGCGTGTGGACCCGAGCCCAGCCTTGCCTCTTTCCTCCTGGTTGGTACCAGGGGCCTCTTCCCTCCACTCATCCGGAGTGGACCAGCCGCCTCTGAACCAGCCCCGGGAAGAGGAGTGCCTGGCACACAGACTCAGGCAGCTGGGGGTGTCGGGGCACCAGGAGCCTCTCGAGCGGTCCTGTTGGCCGTCTTTCTGAAGGGCAGCTGGGGTTGCGTCATTTCCTGGAGTGGATCCTGCCAGCTCCCTGGGGCTTTTGGATGAGAGCCTCTCCCCAGCCCTGCCCGCCCTTCCCCTCAGTGTGGCATCAGGGCTGCTGCTTCCAGGGAGGCCTCCTGGCCGTCGAGCCTCCTCTCCAGGTTCCTGCCCTGCTGTAGTCCCCAGGCCAGTGCTTGGCAGGTGCTCAGGGAATGTATCCACCTACCGAGGTTTGGGGTGGCTGTCTCTGCCTGACCACTTCCCTTCCCCAGGCCCCTGGCAGGTACCTGAGCTGTGCTCACAGGGCTTCGGGAACCTCCTTCCATATTCAGGGCCTGTGCCTGGGGAGGTTTCAGGATGTGGCAGCCGTGCCCGTCCCAGGCTGACTCTCCCAGCTTGCCTGGCAGTCTGGCCTCTGGGCTGGTGTGCCGTGGGACAGGGGATGTGCCCTGGCCTGGTGCAGAGTCCCCAGCCCCAGAAGGGGGCCATGGAAGCTGGCACCCCAAGTGACTGCACCACCTGCTCTGTCTTGCTTGGGACACTGGCCGGGTCCAGGATCCTGGCATCCTGAGAGGTCTCTGGCTTTGTGGGCAACCTGCCTGGCCCGCCCAGTCCTCCTGTCCTCAGAGTGAGACACAGGCCAAGTGCACAGACTCCCTTGCTCCCCTGCGGGGGCCTCCAGGCTCACAGACCACCCCACCCTACCCTGTCCTTGCCCAGGCAAATGAGAGGCATGGGCTTCCTGGACTGCTGCTGTCCCGCCCTCTATAAGGCAGGAGGAGGTGCCCACAGAGGCTGGGTGGCGACAGCCAGGTGGTGGGCTGGCATCTGTGTTCCCAAGCTCTGCTGCCCATGGTGGCCTTTCTGGGGGTGGGTGCTGGTCCCTGCCCCCCTGCCCCACTCCCGACGGCTGCTCCAGAGACGAAGGTGGGGAAGGTGCTGAAGAGGAAGTGTTTGCTCCGGGAGAGGCTGCGGCTCCTCCTGAAACATCAGCCCTGTGGGTCCTGTTTGGACTTTTCTCGTTTGCAGAATCTCCGGCCCGTGAAACCGTGAGGGGATCTGGCCAAGACGTTCTCTTCCTTCTGCCTCCCACCCAGCGGCTCTTCACCTCCACCATGAGCCTGGACATCCAGTGTGAGCAGCTGAGTGACGCTAGGTGGGCCGAGCTCCTCCCCCTGCTCCAGCAGTGCCAAGTGGTCAGGTACACTTGCCCTCGGGGTGGCCTTGGGGTGCTGGCAGGGGCAGGCTCACGGGTGGCGGCGTCCTCTGAAGGGTGCACTGCTCTGGAATGCCTTGTTTATGGACGTGAAGTATGAATTCCGTGCAGCTTCCACGTGCATGAAATGTGATTCTTGTGCTTCTCGTCGACCATTTAGAAATGTAAAGCCCATTCCAGGCTCATGCAGTGTGGGCCGGCACTGGCCAGTGGGTCTCTGGCTCTGGTGTCTCCGCGCGTCTCCCTCCCTTGCAGACATGAGGGCAGGACACAGCTGGGGTCCCCTCCGTGAGCCTCCGTGGGGCGCTGCCTGTCCCTGCCAAGCTGGGGGCTGGGAGTCCTTGGCCCTCGAGGTCCTCACAACCCCAGTGGCTTCACAAGCAGGACATGAGTGCCTGGGTGGGTCTCATCTTGTCTCTTTCTAGCTGGTTATTTGAAGTAGTGTCAGGTTTGCGGAGGGTTATGAGGACTGTACGGGGCTCCCTGGTGGGGTGGTCCTGTGTACCTGCGGACGCTAGCTCTGGCCCAGCACCTCCAGGCAGAGTCTGCTTTTCCGTCCTGCCCTTTTCTTCTTCCTGACTGGTCCAGGATTGCGTGGCCCTCAGTCCTCCGTCTCCTTAGCCCTCTCCACGTCTGTGACTGTCCCCTCATCTCTCTGGTTCTGGTGGTCTGAGGGTCTGGCCGTGCTCCTGTAGGACGTCCTCTCTTGGGGCTTGTCTGATGGTTTCTCATGGTTGAAGTCCCGCATTTTTGGCAAGAATCCTCTTCACTGTGACGCCACTGCCTTTCCTCCTGTGACCGATCAGTGCCTTCGAGAGATACTTTAAATTCTTTTTGTTTTTAGAGACAGGGCCTCACTCTGTCACCCAAGCTGGAGTGGTTCCATCACGGCTCCATCATGGCTCATGAAGCCTCGACCTCCTGGGCTCAAGCAGTCCTCCTGCCTCAGCATCCCGAGTAGCTGGGATTACAGGCACCTGCCACCACGCCCGGCTACTTTTTGTATTTTTAGTAGAGACGGATTTCACCATGTTGGCCAGGCTGGTCTCGAACTCCTGACCTCAGGTGACGCCCACCTTGGCCTCCCAAAGTGCTGGGATTGCAGGTGTGAGCCACCGCGCCCGGTCTGAATTTTGTAATTTCTGTCTTTCCTTCACATTGATCAATTGTCATTCTTTTGTGAGCAAGACCTGGTTTTTTTCCTAGCTGTATTTATTCAGTTATTCATTTAATCAGGAAGGACTGGAGTATGTGTATTTGTCATGTTAGAAGCCGGTGTCACTGTGTATTTGCTCCGGTGTCTGAACTACCTGCTGCGTCCTGTTCCAGGCAGTTCCCATAGGTGTTACCTCAGACAGGTTTGATTTTTTTCCCTAGAGACAGACCAGGAGCTTTTGTGCTTCGTGCCTCAGGGTTGGAGGTGAGGAGCACGTGAGGCCTCAGGCACACGTCTGCATACGTGCAAGCATCTTAAAACTTTCTTTTTTTTTTTTTTTTTTTTTTTGAGACGGAGTCTCGCTCTGTCGCCCAGGCTGGAGTGCAGTGGCGGGATCTCAGCTCACTGCAATCTCCGCCTCCCGGGTTCACGCCATTCTCCGGCCTCAGCCTCCCGAGTAGCTGGGACTACAGGCGCTGCCACCTCGCCCGGCTATTTTTTGTATTTCTTAGTAGAGACGGGGTTTCACCGTGTTAGCCAGGATGGTTTCGATCTCCTGACCTCGTGATCCACCCGTCTCGGCCTCCCAAAGTGCTGGGATTACAGGCTTGAGCCACCGCGCCCGGCCTTAAAACTTTCACAGAACAGTTCCCCTCTTTTTTGTTTCATTTCTGCAACGTCCTGTGTGACTTGCCGTGCTGTCTTCTGGGCCCGCTGATGGGTTGTAATCTGCGCGTGGGGTAGTGGAGGAGCCTGAGCGTGGCCCGCATGACCCTGGGGTCCGGTTGCAGGCTGGACGACTGTGGCCTCACAGAGGCACGGTGCGGCGACATCGGCTCGGCACTCCGAGTCAACCCTGCACTGACAGAACTCAGCCTGCGCAGCAATGAGCTGGGTGACGCCGGCGTGCACTGCGTGCTCCAGGGCCTGCAGAGCCCCTCCTGCAAGATCCAGAAGCTGAGGTGAGGTGGGGCCTGGCACTGCCTCTGGCCTGGTGCGGCCTGCTTTGGTAGCCCGGCAGCAGGGGACAAAGCTGCCAGGGGCTCGTGGGCAGCTGTGGGTGGGCAGGCGGTGGCAGCGGGCATTTCCAGCATCAGCCAGAGGCACACAGGGCTGGTGGCCTCACGGCGGGGGGACAGGGCCCCTCCTGCCTTGTCCCAGCCCCTGCGCCCAAGGTCTGGGCCCGCCCGCCATCCCTGGCCTTCCAGCATCACCACAGGACCCCTGCTGAAGGGTGTGTCTGCAGACAAGGTTTCCCTGAGCCGAGCCACACGTGTGCCCTCCTTCACTCGGCCTGGAGACCCCAGAGCCCTGTCCAGGGAAGGAGCAGTACAGACCTACCGCCTGCAGAGCGCCGCTCTGGGCTCCAGGCTCTGGCAGGTGAAGGGTGTGGCAGTTTGGCTCAGGGGAGCCCTGCTGACGGCCAGGTATGCTCCAGCCTCCAGAACTGCTACCTGACGGGGGCCGGCTGCGGGGTCCTGTCCGGCACGCTACGCTCCCTGCCCACGCTGCAGGAGCTGCACCTCAGTGACAACCTCTTGGGGGATGCGGGCCTGCAGCTGCTCTGCGAGGGACTCCTGGACCCCCAGTGCCGCCTGGAAAAGCTGCAGTGAGTGTGTCCCCTGCCCCGGGACCCATGCTCTCCACTGCCTGTCCCCCAGCCAGCCCCCTATATAGCACATCGCCTGCCAGGAGCCGTGAGGAGGGACTCAGGTCACAGGGTCCTTGTGGTGCTCTCCCCTCTCCATGATGCTGGGACTGGGGGGATCTGTCGTCGCCCTCCCTCCCCCTCCAGTTGCCCTTTGCAAGGCACAGCTGCCCCAGGACCTGACAGTGGGAACAGACCTGGCCGTGAGTCCGGCTCCACTCACCACTTCAGTGTGTGTGGGGGGCCCGGCCACTGTGAGTTGACCACGGCCTGGCACGTGCAGGCGGCCCTGCCCTCCAGAGGCTGGTTTCTTAGTCCTGGGCCTGGTTGGGCCCCGAGGTCCGAGGTCGGGGAGGGGGTGAGGGTTTTCCGGAAGGAATGCCGGTGTCCACAGAGGCCTGGGCCTCTGGATGAGTCTGGGGGGCCCTCAGCACTGCCACCTGATGCCTAGGCAGGAGAAGGCTCAGGGAGAGATGAGACACCAGCACCCCCCTGCACTCCCTGGCATCACACCCTTGGCTGGTGCACATTCCTGTGTGGTGCTAAGCTCGGCTACCCCCCAGGCTTGAGTATTGCAACCTCTCGGCTGCCAGCTGCGAGCCCCTGGCCTCCGTGCTCAGGGCCAAGCCGGACTTCAAGGAGCTCACGGTTAGCAACAACGACATCAATGAGGCCGGCGTCCGTGTGCTGTGCCAGGGCCTGAAGGATTCCCCCTGCCAGCTGGAGGCGCTCAAGTAGGCCCTGGGCCTTGGGGAGGTGCGGGGTGTGGGCCGGGGGGTCCCATGCTGCTTCATGCGTGACCTGCGTCCCCAGGCTGGAGAGCTGTGGTATCACGTCAAACAACTGCCGGGACCTGTGCAGCATCGTGGCCTCCAAGGCCTCGCTGCGGGAGCTGGCCCTGGGCAGCAACAAGCTGGGTGATGTGGGCATTGCAGAGCTGTGCCCAGGGCTGCTCCACCCCAGCTCCAGCCTCAGGACCCTGTGGTGAGTCACCTCCCCGAGGCCTCCTTCCTGGAGGGTCAGGGGCCGCGGGCCGTCCTCAGAGCCCTCCCCCACCCGCTGGGCGCACCTCAGGCCATGAGATGGCGCTGAGGAAAGTCTGGGGGGGGTCCATGTCCTGCAGGATCTGGGAGTGTGGCATCACCGCCAAGGGCTGCGCGGATCTGTGCCGTGTCCTCAGGACCAAGGAGAGCCTGAAGGAGCTCAGCCTGGCCGGCAACGAGCTGGGGGACGAGGGTGCCCGGCTGCTGTGTGAGACGCTGCTGGAGCCCGGCTGCCAGCTGGAGTCACTGTGGTGAGTGTGGCTGTCGCGGCAGGGCCCTGTCGCCCAAGAGAGGGCCAGGGTCACCAAGGAGACCCGGGGAGGAGTGAGCGACTCCAGTGGAGGTGCTGGGCTCAGCTCTGGCGTTCAGAATGCATGGCCCAGGGAGCAGCCTGTGGTTTGATAGTAACGGCGCTTGGGGCTGAGGACCAGGTGCAGGTGCCCACACCTTGGGAGGCTCTCAGATGTTTTTGCTCAGGTCCATGTGGGGCTTTCAGGAGGAGGGCCAGTTGCAATTGTGGGCCAGCCTGGTCCGCGGCCAGGCCTCAGTCCCGCCTGTCCACAGGGTGAAGTCCTGCAGCTTCACAGCCGCCTGCTGCTCCCACTTCAGCTCGGTGCTGGCCCAGAGTAAGTTTCTGCTGGAGCTGCAGATAAGCAACAACAGGCTGGCGGACGCGGGCGTGCAGGAACTCTGCAAGGGCTTGGGCCAGCCCGGCTCCGTGCTGCGGGTGCTCTGGTGAGTGCGAGAGGGACACGAGTACACATATTTGGGAGGTCATGTGCACGTGTGCGAGCACATGGGCGAGTGAGCACAAGTGTCTGTGTGAGCACGGGTGTCCGTGTGTGCGAGCACATGGGTGAGAGTGAGGGCAAGTGTCTGAGCACGGGTGTCCGTGTGTGCGAGCACATGGGCGAGTGAGCGCAAGTGTCTGAGCACGGGTGTCCGTGTGTGCGAGCACATGGGCGAGTGAGCACAAGTGTCTGTGTGAGCACGGGTGTCCGTGTGTGCGAGCACATGGGCGAGTGAGCACAAGTGTCTGAGCACGGGTGTCCGTGTGTGTGAGCACATGGGCGAGTGAGCACAAGTGTCTGTGTGAGCACGGGTGTCCGTGTGTGCGAGCACATGGGTGAGAGTGAGCGCAAGTGTCCGTGTGTGAGCACATGTGGGTGTGAGCACGAGTGTGTGAGCATGAGTGTGCACATGGGTGAGGCGTATGTGAGCACGTGTGTGTGAGCATGAGTGTGAGCATGGGTGTCTGTGAGCACATGGGCAAGAGAGCACAAGTGTCCATGTGAGCATGTGTGAGCACGAGTGTCCATGAATGTGAGCATGTGTGAGCCCGAGTGTCCGTGTGTGTGAGCACATGGGCGAGAATGAGCAGTGTCTGTGTGAGCACAGTGTGAGCATGTGTGTCTGTGAAATCACATGGGTGAGAGTGAGCCCGAGTGTGAGCACAAATGTCCGTTTGTGTGAGCACATGGGCATGCGAACGAGTGTTCGTGTGACCACATGGGCGAGAGTGAGCATGAGTGTCCGTGTGTGAGTACATGGGTGAGCACGAGTATCCGTGTGAGCACGTGTGAGCACGAGTGTCCGTGTGTGAGCACATGGGTGAGAGCACTAGTGTGTATGAGCGTGTCTGAGCACATGGGCGAGAATGAGCGAGTGTACGTGTGAGCATGAGCGAGAGTGAGCACGTGTCTGTGTGAGCATGTGAGCATGAGTGTCCGTGTGTGTGAGCACGAGCCAGAGGAGTGTCCGTGTGAGAATGTATGAGCACAACTGTGTGAGCACATGGGCAAGAGTGAGCACAAGTGTTCGTATGTGTGAGCACGAGTGTCCATGTGTGAGAATGTGTGGGCATGACTGCCCGTGTGTGTGAACACATGGGCGAGAGTGAGCCACGTGTCCGTGTGTGTGAGCACGAGAGTGAGCACATGGGTGAGAGCACGAGTGAGCACGTGAGCATGAGTGTGTGAGCACAAGCGAGTATGAGCACAAGTGTCCATGCGATCACGTGTGAGCATGATTGAGCACATGGGTGAGAGTGAGCATGAGTGTCCGTGTGTGAGAACATGAGTGAGCACGACTCCGTGTGTGTGAGCATGAGTGTCCGTGTATGAGCACATGGGTGAGAGCACATGTGTGAACACGTGTGAGCACGAGCACGAGCGAGAGTGAGCATACATGTCTGGGAGCATGTGAGCATGATTGAGCACATGGGCGAAGAGTGAGCACGAGTGTCCATGTGAGCACGTGTAAGCATGATTGTGTCAGCACATGGGTGAGAGTGAGCATGAGTGTCCGTGTGTGAGAACATGAGTGTGAGCACGACTGTCCATGTGGGAGCACATGGGCGAGAGTGAGCACGTGTCTGTGAGCATGAGTGTGTGTATGAGCACAGCAAGAATGAGCACACAGGCAAGAGTGAGCGTGCGTGTCTGTGTGTGAGAACATGAGTGTGAGCACGACTGTCCATGTGTGGGAGCACATGGGTGAGAGTGAGCATTAGTGTGTGAGAGCACGTGTCAGCACGAGTGTGCGTGTGCATGAGTACATGGGTGAGAGCGAGCATGCATGTTCATGTGCTGGGCAAGGCAGGGTGGTGGCACCACTTTGAGTTCTCTTTTTAGCTTTGAAAGAGGTCATAGTTCATGAAACCTGAGAGCTTTATGCGGCTCTAGCCTCCCTGGCCACCCTGTGGTCCATCTTCCTGGAAGCCCCGCCCACCTTCCTCCCTCGCGGGAACCCTGCCCGGCTCAGGATGTCTTTCCGGGTCAGGATGTCTTTCCGGATTTCCTCCCTTTGTTGAAGGACGTTTTTCTTGCAGCTTCCTGAGAAATGTTTCTGCAGAAGGTAATTTTTGGAGGCCTTGTGCCCCTGCTCTGCCCTTGGATCATTTAGCTGGGTATAGCGTGTGCCACTGTGCCCAGCTTTTTTTTTTTTTGAGACAGTCTTGCTCTGTCGCCCAGGCTGGAGTGCAGTGGCACGATCTGGGCTCACTGCAAGCTCCGCCTCCCGGGTTCACGCCATTCTCGTCTCAGCCTCCCGAGTAGCTGGGACTAGAGGCGCCGCCACCTCGCCCGGCTAATTTTTTGCATTTTTAGTAGAGACAGGGTGTCACCATGTTAGCCAGGATGGTCTCGATCTCCTGACCCGTGATCCACCTGCCTTGGCCTCCCAAAGAGCTGGGATTACAGGAGTGAGCCACCATGCCCGGCCTAATTTTTTTATTTTTAGTAGAGATGGGGTTTCACCATGTTGGGCAGGCTGGTCTTGAACTCCTGACCTCAAATGATCTGCCTGCCTCAGCCTCCCAAAGTGCTGGGATTACAGGCATGAGCCACTGTGATCTTGTGCGCATGATCTGCTTTTTCTCAGCAGTTTTTCCAGATTTCTTTGTCCATTGTGTTCGGGGTTCCATGTGCTTGGCTTTGATGTGGGTCTTGTTCTTTGACTGTGCTGGATACTTGGTTCTAAGAAGATATGCCTTTGCTGATTTTTTTCTCTCTTTTCTTCCCTTTCTCTTTGGTGTGCCCATGAGCCTGTCCTGATGTCTTGTGGACTGGCCCTCTAATTGTGCTCTCCAAATTTTCTTTCTCTTCGATGTTTTATTTTTGGGAGATGTTCTTATTTACCAGCCAGTCTACTGAATTTCCATCCTCAGTGTTTTGTCTTTTGTTTGCTATTTCCCGTGTGCCTCTTGCCAGGGGCTTTCCATGGGTGGCTGGTCATCCTGGGCTGGGCACCAGGTTCTGAGTGAGGCCTCGGAGCCCTGGACAGTGGGCCCTGCAGGCTAAGTCATGCTGGACAGGGGGTCCTGCAGACTGAGTCATGGCTATGTTTCCCGAGGGCTTCCTCCTGCTGGGGGATTTCCAGTTGCCTGCCAAGGGACACCATCCTGGCTGCCAGAACCTTGTGGGTGTTCCAGGTGTGGAGAGGAACCTTGGGTCCTGGTCACTGCAGACTGGTTCCCCCTGAGCCACCGCACAGGGTGGGGGTCCTGCAGCTTCTCTGGCCCCCACTTTGGAGAGGCCCAGCACAACTCCTTGGCCTTGCTGTCCGGCCTGTGGCGGCTCCACCCCGGGAAGTGGGTGTCGGGTCTTGTCTCCTCCACCCTCTTGTCTGGCCTGTACCCTCGTTACTCTCTGGAACCTCAAGTCTGTTGTCCACTCTGTGCCTTTCTTGGTGGTCTCCATAACCTCGTTTCCCCACAGCTGCCCCTTGGCCTCTGGCTGGCTTCGAGAACTCTGAAGCCCACCCCGAGGAGAGGCAAGGGGGTGGGTGTGGCTCTCTGGGTGGACGGCATCTCCCTCCTGTCCTTTCTCCTCCCTGCGGAAGGTCTCAGATGTCAGGCTGCCGTGCCCCACTTGTCTGTGTGGCCTTTGTCTGTGGTGGGGAACCTGCCCAGGGCCATAGAGGGACAGTGAGACAAGCTGCCAAGGCTGAGCCTTGGGGACGGCCCCACCTGAGGGTCCCGAGTTGCCGAGCACAGGTGTCCGTCGGTCCTTGGGCTTCGCGGCGTGGGCCTCCATCGCACCGCCCAGGCCCAGGCTGCTCGGCCGGTCATGTGGTGCCAGGCACGCCCCGCACCCTGACCCCCACCCTGCTCCACCCAGGCTTGGCGACTGTGATATGAGTGACAGCAGCTGCAGCAGCCTTGCCGCGACCCTGTTGGCCAACCATAGCCTGCGCGAGCTGGACCTCAGCAACAACTGCCTGGGGGACGCGGGCGTCCTGCAGCTGGTGGAGAGTGTCCGGCAGCCGGGCTGCCTCCTGGAGCAGCTGGTGTATGTGAACGCGTTGGGCGGGTGGTGTGGCCAGGGCTGCCCAGGGAGGAAGGCGGGGGTTGGGGAGGACACAGGCCCATGCCTCCCTTCTGGCCTCTGTGCAGCCTGTACGACATTTACTGGTCCGAGGCGATGGAGGACCGGCTGCAGGCCCTGGAGGAGGAGAAGCCATCCCTGAGGGTCATCTCCTGAGGCGCTTCCTGCCGCTGCTCTCCCTGGACGACCGGCTTCGAGGCACCCCTGGGGCTGACCAGCCCCTGCCACGTCCTCGCCCTGCATATCCTAGGTTTGAAGAGAAACGCTCAGATCCGCTTATTTTTGCCAGTATATTTTGGACACTTTATAAACCATTAAAGCACTTTCTTGGCAGGAGGGGCTCTTGTCCTTCCTGGGGTCCCTGCGAGTTGTGCTGGCATCAGAGACGACACCACCTCACGTGGCATGGGTTTCTCACTGCCTAAGGGACCTGCACCAGGGAAGCAGCCCAAGGCCCTGGCTGTGCTCAGCTGGGTCCTGTGAGCCGTACCCCACCCACACTGGGGAGCACAGGGCAGGCCCTGCCTGGGGTGGGGGATGCCCCTTGGTTCTGCCTGTGCAGGGTGACGCCTGCTGGGAGCTGCCCGCAGGCCCAGCCACTCCCACAGCTTCCACCCTGGAGCCTCAGGAGCTCCCAGCACTGCCCAGCGCAGCCCGACCTGGGGTCCTGCCTGGAGCCCAGTTCTCGCCCCAGCTTTGTCTGCAGCTCTGTGTGGGACGGTGGGGCCCACCCTCAGGGGCAGCCCATCTTGCCCACGGGTGGGCAGCTGATCAAGGTGGGCCAGCTCGGGGTGCCCTGCCCTGCCAAGCCAAGAGGGGGGACGCTTGTCAGCTTTCAAAGGTCTGATGCTGAGTCAGCAACTACAAATTCATTGCAAAGAAGTTCCCCGGCAACCCCCCTTTTTTGGACAAGGTCTCTCACTCATCCAGGTGGGAGTGCAGTGGTGCCATCTCGGCTCACTGCAGCCTCGACCTCCGGGACTCAAACCGTCCTCCCACCTCAGCCTCCCAGGTAGCTGGGACTACAGGCGTGCACCCCCACACCTGGCTAATTTTTGTATTTTTTGTAGAGACAGGGTCTTGCCATGTTGCCCAGGCTGGTGTTTGGTCTTGGGTATTACTGGTGTGAGCCATCGCACCCGGCCCAATAAAGCCCTTTAAAGCGACCCAGGGGCTGGGTGCGGAGGCCGGGCACAGTGGCTCACGCCTACCTGTAATCCCAGCACTTTGGGAGGCTGAGGTGGGTGGATCAGGTCGGGAACTCCTGAGGTCGGGAGTTGGAGACCAGCCTGGCCAACGTGATGAAACCCTGTCTGTACTAGAAATACAAAATTTAGCTGGGCGTGGTGGCCATGCCTGTAATCCCAGCTACTCGGGAGGCTGAGGCACGAGAATGGCTTGAACCTGGGAGGTGGAGGTTGCAGTGAACTGAGATTGCGCCAGTGCACTCCAGCAACAGAGCAAGACTCCGTCTCAAAAACACATACATACATACATATATACATACATACCTACATTAAAAAATGACCCAGGATCTTAGTTTCTTAACTATGACCCCCCTAGTCAGGGGAACAGGGCTCCTTGGGGACATGGGTGATGCCAAGCCTGGGGCAAGAGATGCCCAAGGTGAGTTCGGAGCATCTCGGTGTGTGGGGAACCAGAGCCCTTGGGTGCTGTCTGGGGTTGAGTTGCTGCCGGAAAGGCTCCCAGGGGCCGCCTTTGGGACACGGCGGGCGCCTGAACACAGAACTCATCGCAAGCCCCGCCTCGTCCTGCTCCTTGGGAAGAGCAGACGGTGACCACGAGCAGACCGCCACCCCCGCCGGCCGTCACCCCCGCCGGCCGTCACCCCCGCCTGCCGTCACCCCCGCCTGCCGCCACCCCCGCCTGCCGCCACCCCACTGGCCGCCACCCCCGCCGGCCGCCACCCCCGCCGGCCACCACCGTCACCCCCGCCTGCCACCACGCCACCGGCCGCCACGGGGCTCAGAGCATCGGGGGATGCAGAGCATGGGTGGAGTGACAGTGGGGTCCCACAGGAGTGAGGGAGGGGAGAGGGGCCCCCACAGTGGGGAGTTCCTCCTGAGGGGTCAAAGCTGCCACCTGCAAAGAGCAGATGCTGAGGCCCCGTGTGTCCTGCCGCACAGGGCAGGGCCGCAGAGGCCAAAGCTGTGAGTAGCTGTGACTGGAAAAGGGATTTGCTGGGCACCGGGCGTGGTGGCCACACAGGACATCTTCCTGCCGAGCCCGGGAGGCTGCTCTCATGTGTGCTCCACATTACAGCCCTTGACATACAGGGGTTGAAAATTTCCCCAAAAGTAGTCAAAGAAAAAAAGTAAAGCTGTTTAAAGCCTGGGGCCCTGAGGCAGAGCAGGCAGTGTGGGTGCATCTGGCTCCTGGAGTCCCCTCAGGCTGTGTCCAACCAGCCACCGACACCCCTTACCTCCCCCTTGCTAGGAACCGGGCTCAGGGAACCCCTTTTCTCTCCATTTGTGTTTGAAAATTTTCATGGTAAAGTTTAAAAAATAGTGGCCTGGCTGGGCACGGTGGCTCACGCCTGTAATCCCAGCACTGTGGGAGGCCGAGGCAAGTGGATCACCTGACGTTGGGAGTTCAAGACCAGCCTAGCCAATGTGGTAAAACCCCATCTCTACTAAAAATACTAAAAATAGTCGGGAGTGGCGGCAGGCACCTGTAATTCCAGCTACTTGGGGGACTGAGGCAGAATTGCTTGAACCTGGGAGGAGGAGGTTGCAGTGAACCAAGATGGTGCTACCGCACTCCAGCCTGGGTGACAGAGTAAGACTCCATCTCAAAAAAAAAGTGGCCCGAGAAGGCAGCTGCCCCTCTCCAGGAATCCTGTGTCCACTGCCCAGTGGTCGCCGGCCCTGGGACAAACGCAGTAGAGGGTGGGTGCTGGACCCTCCTGGGGCCTGGGGGAGGGGCTGCGTCCGGCACCTGCTCTCTCTGGGAGGCAGGGCGGGGCGGGCGCCAAGTCTTTGCTCAGGCGCAGAGGCTGAGGCTGACCCCGGTGCCTCCCGTCCTCTGTGGTTTTCCCCAAGTGGGCGCTGGGTGTGAGAGCAGGCTGGGGGGCTGCACTGGACCCCAAAGCAGGACACGGGGAGCTGCGGGGAGGGCTGGAAGCCTCAGACGTTCGTTGTCACTTTATTGGTTCTCTTTGCTCGTGAAGATGACCCTCAACTCGGAGCCAGAGGCGTCATGGCCCCAGCATCCGGGTTCCAGGCCCCCCGGAGGGGCCAGCTCAGTGATCTCTGACCCCGTCCGCGTGTCCTCCAGGGCGGTCTGTGTGAAAGGAAGGCTCTGAGGAAATGGCTCAGCGTCGCCGCCTGGATCCACTGCCTCTCAGCTATGGAGTGTTTGTGGACGAACGCCCACGTGAGCTGCGGAGGTGGATGTGGAGCCAGGGTGGACTCCTCCAGGCCTCAGTGCACCCGGGGCCCACGGAGTGCAGAAGGGGTACTGTGATGTCCCTGCCGGGGCCATGCCGTGGCTGAGTGACACGGAGCTTGGTGGGCCAGAGGCCACGGGGCTGACCAGGCAGAAAGGGGAGGGAGGACCTGGTTCCTGAGGGACACGCTGCCCCAGAGCACACCCTTGCCACGCCAGCCAGCTCCCGGCACTGGAGAAGAGCACACGTGCACACCACAGGTGGCCATGCATGTGTACACACACACACACGTGTACACACGGAGATGAGGCTGCGCTGGGGCCTCCTCCACCCCTTGCCTTCAGCCTCGCCAGATGCACGGGAGAAAAGGAAAAGAAAACCTTGAGGGCAAGGCTGGGCACGTGGCTCCTGGTGGGACTCACACAGGAGGAGGCCACGGAGGCCTGGGCTCTGGGAGGCTCACGAGGCAGCCACGGCCCAGGTCAGTTTGGAGTTGGTGGCCCCTCGCCCTCGGCCACCCCAGGCTCCAGCAGGTCTTCGTCCAGCCCCAGCGGGTGCTGGTCCCCGTTGCCGACGGCGCTGCCCCGGTCATCCTTGCTCTGCTGCTTCTGCCGTCGGGTCTCCTTGTACCTCAAAGTGATGTCCCTGGGGGCAGGGGGCAGTGTCATCACCTGCTTCCACACCAGCCCCCACTGCAGGCCCCACGGACAGCTGGCACCTCATCCCTGTGGAGGTCCAGGATGGGCTGGGTGGGGGCCGGGTACCCTGGCCCTGCGACAGCAGCCGTGGCTGACTGGAGCCCTGAGGAGCCTGGATCCACCAGTGCAGAGTGAAGGACCCGAGGGCTGGGTCAGGAAAGGCCCCTCCCACAGAAGCAGCCAGAGGGCTGGAGCAGGGACAGGAGGCACCACCACCACCAAACTCCCACAGCGCTTGCGCCAAGAGACCCGGACAGCAGCCCTCCTTCGGAACACACCCGCCCGCCACCACTCACCGCAGGAAGAAGCGCCAGACGGTCCAGGTGAGCACCAGGACGGAGCCGAGGGTCCAGCACTGGGAGATGTAGAAGGGCAGGGACAAGGTGAGTGTGTGGGGGTCGTACTTCACCACGATGAGCAGCTCCGTGGCCGTGATGGCCGCCACCAGCCATGCCTGCGGGCCCAGCTTCTTGTGGGGCTTCCTGCAGGGGTAGCAGGGGGCTCAGCGTTCCGGGCCCCCCAGGGTCCTCCAGGAGGCCTTGCCCAGGCCCCAGCCTCCCAGTCTCTGCTCCCCGGCCCCCTGCCCCCAAGGGGTGTCTCCACCCGGACCCCCGCCCCGGGGGTGTCTCCGCCCGGCCCCCCGCAGCCCTCACGGGTCATCCATGAAGTCGTAGATCTCGCGCATGGCCACGCCACCCACGTTCACGAAGAAGACGAGCCGCAGGAGGACCAGGTAGTGCTCCGGTGGCATCCACAGCACAAACTTCAGGTAGAACGTGTTCAGTTCTGCCAACAGGAACTAGGGGAGGAGAAGGTGAGCACCAGCTCTGGCCCCCAGCCCGCCACGCCGTCGCGAGGCAGCCCGGCCTTACCACCAGGATGATGCCGCACACGGCCAGCCAGCGACGCAGGCTGGAGGCCGGCTTCCACTCGAAGCGAACCCAGCTGTAGGGCGTGAACTGGAAGGCGATCCTCTTCATCTTGCCCCTGGGAACCACAGAGCCGGCAGCCTGAGGACGGCAGCCCACCGAACCCCACCCTGCACCATCGGGCCACAGACTGTTCCTGGTCACCCGGCCCCGCCCTGCGCCAACGGGCTGGCTCTGCTCCTGGTCACCCGGCCCCACCCTGCGGCATCGGGCCACGGACTCTGTTCCTGGTCACCCAGCTGCTGCCTGGCCGCTCTCTGAGGTCTGGCCACACAGCCACAAGCCCTGCCTCCCCACAGCCCTCTGCTGTTCAGTCTCTTCCAGTCTGAGCAGCGGCCGCAGCGCCTCAGAGGGCGCTCCACGGCGCCATGAGCTGGCCACGTGTGCAGAGGTGTCCAGGCAGAGCCGGGGCACCCACAGGCAGGAGGGGAGACCCCCGCCCCCCAGGCCTTTCCTTAGACTTTTGTATCTTTTTAAAATTCCAAAGTCATAATGACAAAGTACCAGCAACTATTTCATAACCAAAGCAACCAGGGGAGGGAGAAGCACGGAAGGATCCCAGAGCCCCTGAGCCAGGCCCGCCGGAGACTGAGGAGCGAGGTGAGTGGGTCAGACGCCGTGGCCACCATGAGGGGCGGCCAGGCTCAAGTGACAACGGGTCAGACGGGAGGTTCCGGGAGGCAAAGCCCCGCAGTCACCCCGCTGAGCCGCACGCTGGACAGGCCTGGTGCTCGGGGTCCGCTGGGGCACAGACGCTGAGGCTACCTCTGGGTAACCCGCACCCAGCCCTGCCCTTGCAGCCCCCACGACGTACTTGTAGGTCGGAATGTTCCAGAGGCCCTGCCACTTGTACGTCTTCAGGGACAGCCACTCGAGGGTCTTCATGCCGCAGTAGATGCCCAGCCCGTTGCAGACAAGCACATCCATGATCCACTGCGGGGAGGGGCCAGCACTCGTCGCAGGGGTTGGGGGGTAACGGGGCCCCTGAGGAAGACCCCAGCAGGGCACAGGGGAACCGAGAATGCCCCTCAGCCTGCACCCACTGCCCTGGGGGCTCTGCCGGCACCTACGTGGTCCCACCAGCACTCGCTGAAGTTGGGCAGCTGGTGCTCCAGGCTGTACTCCAGGAACTCGAACATCACGCTGATGATCATGCACATCCACCAGTCTCGGATCATCAGGGTCTGCGGGTGCCAGGGTCAACCAGAGTGTGGGATGTGCTGCCATGCTCGGCCTTGCCCACGGGTGCACACGGCCCCCACCCCGGCTGGCAACATTCTTGGAGTTGAGAGCACTGGCAGGACCCCCAGCAAGGTCTCAGGGTGAGTGTGGGGTGGGCGGCCCCCCAGCGAGGTCTCAGGGTGAGTGTGGGGTGGGCGGCCCCCCAGCGAGGTCTCAGGGTGAGTGTGGGGTGGGCGGCCCCCCAGCGAGGTCTCAGGGTGAGTGTGGGGTGGGCGGCCCCCCAGTGAGGTCTCAGGGTGAGTGTGGGTGGGCGGCCCCCCAGCGAGGTCTCAGGGTGAGTGTGGGCGGGGTGGCTGCCCCTCCAGCAGCCTCGATGCTATCACTGTCAGCAAACAAGGCAGCATCCCCATGCCCGGGGCCTGACACCAGACTGCCGGGGTACTGGTCCCTCTGCCAAGCCAGCCGAGGCTGCATGCAGGGGCTGCCGGGTGCGCTGCAGGGTCCAGCGGGTACCGCTCTTGGCCCCCCAGGTAGCACAGGGCCCCTCAGAAGTGGGACGGGGCAGTGCCTGAGCCCAGGTGGGGCCGGGACTTCCTGCCCTGCTGCCTCTCTCCGCCGCCCCCACCCTGAGGACGGAGTGAGGACCCGGCCAGGGTCCGGGCTCGGCTCCAGGGATCCAGGGAGGATGCAGCGCGACACCCTCCCACCACACTCAGAGCACCCTGAGCTCAACCCCACGGGCCCAGAGGACAGGGCAGGCCTGAGAACTGGGGCAGGGTGGCCGCGAAGAGGAGGTGCCGTACCTTCAGGTACCAGCCAAGAAAGTGCGCGGGAACGAAGCCATCCAGCTTGTCCTGTGGGCGACAGGGTGTGACCCTTGACCCTGGGGCACAGCCACCCCCACCCCCCACACTGGCAGGTCAAACCCACAACCGAGCAGCACCTGCCAGACGCTGGGAAGAAGGCCAGGGACTCACAGGTGCTGCTGTGGCCTGTGGAGACCACGTCCCTGACAGCCTAGAGAGCGGGGCCCGGCCATCGTGAGCACCACCCAAACGGACAGGGCCTCAGCACATCTCTGGGCCAGGAGGAGACCCCACATGTGGGCCAAGGGGCACGGGGGGCAAGGCAGGAGCATGGATGGTGCCTGGTCCGGCACAGGCCACACCTGGGGAGGGATCCACCTCAGGGCTCCCGGCGTCTTACCCAGACGTTGTGGAAGGGGTCAGTCTCGTTGTCTGGGTCATAGATGAGGCAGTTTCCCCCATAGTGTCTCTCTGGCAGTGGGACTCCCAGCTTGGGGTCAACATACTTCAGAAACTGCCGGCCGTCCTGGACAGTCTGCAAGGCCAGTGCCCCGTCAGTGGGGCTAGAGTTAGTGGTGGCAACTTGAAACGGGAGATCATGGTTGTTTATTTTTTATTTATTTTTTGAGACGGAGCCTCACTCTGTCGCCCAGGCTGGAGTACAGTGGCGCGATCTGAGCTCGCTGCAACCTCCACCTCCCGGGTTCACGCCATTCTCCTGCCTCAGCCTCCAGAGTAGCTGGGACTACAGGCGCCGCCACCACGCCCGGCTAATTTTTTTTCTTTTGTATTTTTAGTAGAGACGGGATTTCACCGTGTTGGCCAGGATGGTCTCCATCTCCTGACCTCGTGATCCGCCCGCCTCGGCCTCCCAAAGAGCTGGGATTACAGGCGTGAGCCACTGCACCCGGCCGGGAGATCATGGTTGTAAATTGCATCTCAGTCACCCTGGAGGAGGGCAGCGCCCTGTCTCAGCAGCCCTCCCACCCCAGGGAAATCCTGGTGGGATAGCGCGTACAGAAGGAACCCCCGGCACGACAACCCAAGTCTCCACACCTGTGCTCCCCGGGGCCAGGTGGGCACAGGTGCGCTTCAGGACATGGGGGACTAGGACCACTGGACAGACAGCAGTGGGACGGGGCCCCGAGTTCCTGCTGCGCAGCCCCACCCCCGGCCCCTCCCCACACATGTGCTCTGGCCAACACCCTCACAGAAGTCACCCTTGTGGGGCATCACTCTTTCCTCACCCAGACGCTGGCATCAGCCAGATGCACCTCTTGGCCTTGGGGCAAGGTAGGCTCTTGGGCCTGACCTCAAGGGAGGTTTACATCATTTACAGACGTCTGAGCACACAGTGAGCTGTGGCACCCAGGACCACGCAGCCCACCCAGCACCCAGGTCTCAGTCCCTAATATTCAGGAAGGACCCAGGGCTCTTAGAGAAGGGGTTGATTCCAGGACTGGGGTAGGGAGTGGACAGGAGGAGCCTGGAGCATCCCGCAGTGCTAGGAAGTCAGGATGTGCTCAGAAAAACAAAACAAAAAGCCAAAAACTCAGTGATGGCGTGTGAAAGCAATACAGGAACCAAGTGGAAACTCCCAAAGGCAAAAGAATTTGGGCACCATGATAAATACAGCAGCGCTGAAATAAATATCCACGTGTAAGACACGTATCTGTAATTCCGCACTGACGTAAACAAACACGTGAGGGAATACCTAACGGAAGAGAAGCAGGATCTCTCCCGTGCACAAGAGTTCCAGGTAGCGCACAGACGCACACTCCAAGGAGGGCAACGAAACTCCCCTCTGTGCAGGCTGCACCAGTGACCCCCTGTGGAGAATGCACTACGGATTGACCGTGGAAAGCCTGACAGACACACCTCACCTGGTGGTCAAGGTCCACAGCACCACAGGTGCATCATGGTGATGGTGCCAGTGTGTGCCTTCACCCCAGATGAATCATGAGAAAACATCAGACACATCCTCACAAACCCTGGTGCCAAAGCCAGAACAAGACATTCCAGGAAAATTAAAGGACAGTATCTCTTACAAATATGGATGCAAAAATCTCAGATAAAATGCTAGGAAAGCAAGTCCGGCAATATGTAAAAAGGCACACCCTGCGACCAAGCAGGATTTATCCCAGGAATGCAAGGTTGGTTCAGGATAAGAAAATAAATGTAATTCATCATATTAACAAAGGGGGAAAAACACCCATATGATCATCTCACTTGATGCAAAAAAAACATGTAACAAAACTCTTACAACCTTTCATGATAAAAACACTCAACCAACTAGGAATATACTAGAATGTTCTCTACTTGGTAAGGGAGATCTATGAAAAACTCTGAACTTTCTCCACTCGGTAGGGGAGATCCATGAAAAACTCACAGAATGTTCTCCGCTCAGTAAGGGAGATCCATGAAAAACTCACAGAACGTTCTCCACTCGGTAAGGGAGATCTATGAAAACTCACAGAACGTTCTCCACTTGGTAGGGGAGATCCATGAAAAACTCACAGAACGTTCTCCACTCAGTAGGGGAGATGCATGAAAAATTCACAGAACGTTCTCCACTTGGTAGGGGAGATCCATGAAAAACTCACAGAACGTTCTCCACTCGGTAAGGGAGATCCATGAAAAACTCACAGAACGTTCTCCACTCGGTAGGGGAGATCCATGAAAAACTCACAGAATGTTCTCCACTCGGTAAGGGAGATCTATGAAAACTCACAGAACGTTCTCCACTCGGTAAGGGAGATCCAGGAAAAACTCACAGCTAACACACTCAGTGGGGAAAGACCGGATGCTTTTCCCCTAAGATCAGGAATCAGGTAAGAATGTCCATCTGGCCAGGCACAGTGGCTCACATTTATACTCCCAGCACTTTGGGAGGCCAAGGGGGATGGATAGCTTGAGCCTAGGAGTTTGACATCAGCCTGGCCAACATGGCGAAACCTCACCTCCACAGAAAATTTAAAAATTAGGTGCGGTGGCTCACTTGAGGCCAGGAATTCTGAGACCAGCCTGGCCAACATGGTGAAACCCTGTCTCTACTAAAAATACAAAAGTTGGGTGTGGTGGCACGTGCCTGTAATCCCAGCTACTTCGGAGACTGAGGCACGAGAATAGCTTGAACCTGGGAGGTGGAGGTTGCAGTGAGCCAAGATCATGCCACTGTACTCCAGACTGGGTGATAAAGCAAGACTATGTCTCAACAAAACAAAGCCAGGCGTGGTGGCACATGGCTGTAGTCCCAGCTACTCAGGAGGCTGAGGCAGGAAAATCACCTGAGCCTGGGAAGTTAGAGGCTGTGGAGGCCTATGATCGCACAACTGTACTCTAGCCTGGGCAACAGAGCAAGACCCTGTCTCCAAAAAAAAAGAAAAAAAAAAGCCCATCCTTGCCTGTTCTAGGAAACATTGAGCTGCAGGTTCTGGCCAGCGCAGCTACACAAGAAAATAAAAGACATCTAGACTGGAAAGGAAGAAGTAAAACTCTATTTGTAGAAGACATAATCTTGACTATAGCATATTCTTAAGAATCTACCCCAACACCCCACAACTCTTAGAGCTAATAAGTTCAGCAAGGTTGCAGGATGCAAGACCAGTCACAAAAATAAGCTACATTTCCATACACTAGTAATGAGCAATGCAAAAGTAAAATTAAAACAGTTCCACTTACAAGGGCATAAAATGAATAAGATAACTGGATGTAAATGTAATAAAGGAAGTGCAAAACTTAAACCCTGAAAACTCTAACACATTGTTGGAAGAAATTACAGACCTAAATAAACAGAAAGCCATCCCATTTTCAAGGACTGAGTTAATATTGTTAGGATGACACTACTCCCAAAACAGATTTGCAGATTCGATGCAATCCCTATAAAAAATTCCACCTGTTCTTTCCACAGAACTGGAAAGGGTGATCCTCACATTTGTTTGGAAATGGAAGAGATCCAGATGATTCAAAACCATCTTGAAAAAGAACAACCTGGGTGGACTCACACTGTCCAATTTCAAATGTCACTTGAGGGGTATTCCACTACATTCCTGACCAATCCACAAAACTGTCCAGGTCACCAAACACAAGGAGCCTGAGAAACTGTCACTGCCAAGAAAGAGGAGCCCAGGGCGGCAGGGCGGTTCACACCTGGAATCCCAGCACTTCAGGAGGCTGAGGCGGGCAGATCATTTGAGGTCAGGAGTTCAAGACCAGCCTGGCCAACACGATGAAACTAAAAATTACAATAAATTAGTGGGGGGTGGTGGCGGGTGCCTGTAATTCCAGCTACTTGGGAGGCTGAGGCAGGAGGATCACTTGAACCCGGGAGGTGGAGGCTACAGTGAGCCGAGATCACACCACTGCACTCCAGCCTGGGTGACAGAGTGAGACTCCATCTCAAAAACAGATAAATACTAAAAGAAAGAGGAGCATGGGAAGACACATGCAACCTGGATGAACCTCAGAGGCACCGTGCAGGGCGGGAAGAGGCTGCCCACTGCATGATTCCGTGTATAGGACACTCTCAGAGACAGAAGCGTCCTTCACCAGCAGTCAGGGGTCAGGGGCGGGTACGACTACCAAGGGGTAACACAAATGAATTTTGGGGCCAGTGGAATTGTTGTACATCCTAATTGTGTTTCTATAAGTCCACACAAATGCTAAAATTCATAGAACGTACACTACCCCAGAAAAGCCAATTCTGCCATGATGATAAAAAATCTGGTCACGCACTGACAGAGTTTTAAGACTGGGAATAGCAAAGTCCTTTGTAACCTGAAGACAGCCCCAAAATGTGTGTTTAAACTGAGTTAAACGGAACAGAGAGTATTAATAAAGTAAGCATTTGTGGCAGCAACACAGCCTGACCCAGGAATTACAAAGGAGCTGCATCTCCCACCCGCACCCGCCCGTCTTGCGGAAGGTGGTCAGGATGGGGAAGCAGCACACACAGCCACACTGGTCAACCACAAAACACAGACACAAAGACCCTGTCCCTCTGGGCGCTGGGGGCCCCTCTGAGGCCCAGATGTGCCCTGGCCACACACATGCTGGCCTGCATCGCAGGTCCCTTGCTGCTCCCTTCACGCCCAGTCCCTACCCGCACTCAGACAGCTGTGGGCAAAGCCACCCTGGCAGCTGCACCACTGGCCCTGCCCTCGTCTGTGTCCACACTTAGGTGTGGCCCTGCTACACGGCCACAGTCAGCCCCCCACCAGCAGATACTCCTGGAGGCCCCCCGCGGCTCGGCCTACGTTTTGAGGTCTAGCCCTGCTTCCTCCCATCACTCGAGGGCCACACAGATGCTCCTGGAGGCCCCCGCGGCTCGGCCTACGTTCTGAGGTCCGGCCCTGCTTCCTCCCATCACTCGAGGGCCGGGTGGGCAAGGCCTCCTTTGTCACCCTGCCTGGGGCCAGACCGTCACCTAAGTTCCCAGGTATCCAACCCAGAAACACGGCTTACCTGGAAGAGAATAAAGATGAGAAACAGCTCGTAGACCACACTCACGCAGAGCCAAAACCTCCAGTAAGCTACAAAGACAGATGACAGAAGGTGAGTGCGCCCGGCCCAGGCCTCCGGGCCCCGCTCAGCCCCAGGCTGGCTCCTGGCTCCTTCACACCCGGTCTCTTCTGGGCCCCTCACAGGTCCCTGGAGAGCCTTTATAAAGCTGTAACTGAGAATTAGGCACAATTTCCCTCTAAAAAGTGAATTTTTTTCTTCATTTTTTTCCATTCCAGCCCTTAAATCTTCGGCCCGTGAACTGCTGCACAGAATCAGTCAGCAAACATCCCTGTCCTGTTCACCAGTGACGCTTCTAACCTTGTGCCATTAAGTCTGGGGTAGGTTTCTGGTGGATATTTCTTTTTGAGATGGAGTCTCTGTCGCCCAGGCTGGAGCGCAACCTTGGTGCAACCTCTGCCTCCTGGCTCGAGCGACCTCCTACCTGAGCCTCCTGAGTAGCTGGGACCACAGGTGACTGCCACCGCATCCAGCTAATTTTTTTTTTTTTTTGGAGAGATGGGGTTTTGACATGTTGCCCAGACTAGGATACTTTTTTATCATGTTAAAAAATTTTTTAAATTCCAGTATGTTAAGTTTTTGTCATAGATGAATATGAATTTTTGTTTTTCTGCATTTAAGGGGATTAATTTTTTCATGTTGATGTGATGAGTTACGTTAATAGACTTCTAATGTGAAACCATCCCTCAATTCCTGACTTCCCACGGCTCCGAGCAGCTCATGGCAAGACACGCAGACGTGAGTTCTTAGGACCAAACGCAGGAGGCCCCGACGTACTCAGGGGAAGACGGCCACCATGGCTCACAAAAAGCCGCCCTCCATCGGCAGGAAATACAAACGCCCTGGTGTTCTTCGGAAAAGCTGCTTAGGGAGGTCTGGGACCCAAGACAGACAGCTGAGATCACAAACTGATTCCTCACGTGCGGGGTGAGAACCTGAACACTTCCCAGTGGCCCAAGAGCTAAAGGTCGTGGTGAGACTAATTTGGGGCAGCCCTCGCCCGACACTGACTGAAGGGGACACCTTCGGAGCAGGTGCCCGGCCTGCCGGCATTCTCTGACACTGACTGAAGGGGACACCTTCGCAGCAGGTGCCCGGCCTGCCGGCATTCTCTGACACTGACTGAAGGGGACGCCTTCGCAGCAGGTGCCCGGCCTGCCGGCATTCTCTGACACTGACTGAAGGGGACGCCTTCGGAGCAGGTGCCCGGCCTGCCGGCATTCTCTGACACTGACTGAAGGGGACGCCTTCGCAGCAGGTGCCCGGCCTGCCGGCATTCTCTGACACTGACTGAAGGGGACGCCTTCGCAGCAGGTGCCCGGCCTGCCGGCATTCTCTGACACTGACTGAAGGGGACTCCTTCGGAGCAGGTGCCCGGCCTGCCGGCATTCTCTGACACTGACTGAAGGGGACACCTTCGCAGCAGGTGCCCGGCCTGCCGGCATTCTCTGACACTGACTGAAGGGGACGCCTTCGGAGCAGGTGCCCGGCCTGCCGGCATTCTCTGACACTGACTGAAGGGGACACCTTCGCAGCAGGTGCCCGGCCTGCCGGCATTCTCTGACACTGACTGAAGGGGACGCCTTCGGAGCAGGTGCCCGGCCTGCTGGCATTCTCTGACGCTGACTGAAGGGGACGCCTTCGGAGCAGGTGCCCGGCCTGCCGGCATTCTCTGACGCTGACTGAAGGGGACACCTTCGCAGCAGGTGCCCGGCCTGCCGGCATTCTCTGACACTGACTGAAGGGGACGCCTTCGGAGCAGGTGCCCGGCCTGCTGGCATTCTCTGACGCTGACTGAAGGGGACGCCTTCGGAGCAGGTGCCCGGCCTGCAGGCGCTCTCTGAGGGGACAGCTATACCCATGAAACCACAATGTTCTGAGTGGGCCACAGGTCACCACGTCCGGGGCTAACTTCCCTCCCCGCCACTGCCGAGTCGAATCTTTCTCACATTTCTCCTGTTGGGGAAGGCCCCAGATCAGAAAGGTGATCTCGGACTCCTCTCCCCACTCAGGCTTCACATGTGACCAGCACCAGGCTGCCGCCTCCGAATACCCAGCAGGCCCTTGGTCTGCATTCCTGCCTCGCTCCCCGGAGCAACTCCAGACCTCCCTGACCCCAGGGCCACCTCCAGCCCCCAGCGCTCGTTTGCCTTTCTAAACATCACACCACAGGGGAAAGACAGACAGGCAGCCTCAGCAGCCCTGACAACACTGTGGCTGACTCAGCCTTCAGAGGGAGCCAGGAAGAAAATGCAGTTTACACAGAAGGGGTGCCCGTCTCAGTGGCCCAGGACCTTCCGCCTCCCTCCGAGCTGCAGCCAACTCAAGTTTCCAAAGAAAGCGGCTCCCTCCACGGCCGGGCTGGGCTCATTTCCACTCTTCCTCATGAGGCCCAGTCGCTAATGGCTACGGCTACAGCCGCCGGACTGGGCATTCCTGGGCCAGACCCAGGGGAGTGGGAAGAAGGTGGGCAGAGCCCACAGGGACCACCTTTCTGGAGAACCCTTCTCCCTGCCCCTCCCAGAACCTCCGCTGCACAGGATTCACTTGTCCACTTCAATGTGTTGTGACTGCAGAGGGTTGAGGGCTCCCTGCCGGCCCCCAAGTTAACAAGACACGTGGAAGAAGGTGGCTCCAGGACAGGCTTCCCCATCAGTAAATTGAAGACTGGCAAAGTAACGTGGAATTTATGCCAAGCAAACTAAACTAACAGAAGAAAGGTAGAGCAGAGCTCAAACCAAAACTGAACACCCTGGGAACTCCCAGTCCTGCCCAGCAGGAGGGGACAAGCCACAGCTCAGAGGAGCCATGGCTGGAGCTTTCAGAAGCATCAAGACCTTCAGGCCCAGATGCTCCACATCCCACCAGGGGACCTGCAGCCGGAGCTCCTAGACTGCACGGAGCTGAGGACCTCCCGGGAGTCTCTCCCTGTGCCGGGGCCACATGCCAGGAAAAGCTGCTGCCTGCTGACCAGTCTGCCCCACTCACGGCTGCGTCCCAGCACCCGGTGATGCCGGCACCCAGGAGGGATTTGGTGCATCTCCAAGCAAGGACGGCCACTGGCTGAGCTTCCGGCAGCTCTTCTTCCCTCCAAATCCACCCAACAAACATGTAACTGCACCAGGCTTTTCACTGTGTGACAGGCAGTTTTTAGACTATCGCTGCACGTTCCACTGCTCTGCTGAGCAATCCAAACCCGTCTGAGGCAAGACCGTCTGTGCTCAGCCGACTGGGCAGACAAGAGCCCTGGGCCCTTCCTACACAGCTGTCAGTCAGCAGAGCGGCCCACCAGGCACTCAAGGAGCCCTTTCTCAAGGCCCTGGGAAAGGAAGCGGCCAGCGAGAGCAGCCTGCTTGGGTCACCGGACGGCTCCCCGCTCAGGGCCTCTGGGGATGGGGAAGCTTCACTCACCACCATGGCGCTGACCCTGGGGCAGACGCCGCTCTCCCGGGGCAGACGCCGCTCTCCTGGAGGCCAATTTTATAACACGTATCACGGGCTTAAACTGTGTGTGTCCTATAATTCAATACTTACTTCTGGGACATTTTATTAAATGAATAATCAGATATTTACACAGAGCATAGGGAAAAAATTCACCACAGCCTAGTTTATTAAAATAAAACTGGAAACTTTCTAAATATACAGTATTATGGCTTAAATAAATTGGTTAAATGTAGTACATTCAAATGACAGCTAAACAAGCAGTCATTAAAATTTCAGCTGTCAAAAAATTAGTAAGGAAATGATTAAAGTCATTTAAACCTAAATGACTAAAGTCATTTAAAAAATCAGTAAGGAAGTGCCGGGTGCAATGGCTTACCCTGTAACCCCAGCACTTTGGGAGGTCAAGGCGGGTGGATCATGAGGTCAGGAGATTGAGACCATCCTGGCTAACACGGTGAAACCCAGTCTCTACTAAAAATACAAAAAATTAGCTGGGCGTGGTGGCGGGCGCCTGTAGTCCCAGCTACTCTGGAGGCTGAGGCAGGAGAATGGCGTGAACCGGGGAGGTGGAGCTTGCAGTGAGCTGAGATCGCACCACTGCACGCCAGCCTGGGCGACAGAGCAAGACTCCGTCTCAAAAAAAAAAAAAATTATAAGAAAATGACTGAAGTTATTGAACCTGAAGTGGGGAACGCACGAAGCCACACGTTCAGGATTCCAGTCTTTCGAGGTCGTGAATATGTCCATATACACAAACGTGAAAATTTAACAGTGGTTATTATTTGTGGGTAGTTTTATTTTTAAGTATTTTTTGCATTTTTGAAATTTCCTATAATACCTACTCCTGTTGAACCAGAAACTATGTTTCTAATTACTTTGTGTGGCCACTCTGGGGAAACCACCAACCCTACAGAAGCCTGAGCCCCTCCCTGGGGTGGGACGTGGGGACAGCGCACTGAGACTGGGGGAAGCTCTGGCCCACGAGGGTTTGTTAGAAGTCAGGGCCATAAGGTGGGGTGGAGGCCGAGGCAGAATGTGCTGGGCAGGGGGTGGGCAGCGCCTCACAGCCCCACCTGGAGTCTGCAGTCCCCGGCCTCACAGCCCCACCTGGAGCCCTCTGCCACCGGGTCTGTGGAAAGAGGAGGCAGAAGCAGGAAGATAAGGGCCGGAGAGCCCTGGACAGGGAAGAGTGAAAGGGCCAGAGAAGGCCTGGAGGGACCCTTGGTGGCTGGAGGAGGAGCACACGGCCAGCTGAGAACGCCACGTCCTCGTCCACGTGGGAAGTGGCCTTGGAGACCTTGGGGAGGGCCGGGCGGAGGGGAGGACGGGACACTCACACCCAGCAGCACAGACACAGACGGCTGCTCAGAACAGAACTGCCACGGGGCACACGGAGAAGGAAATGGCAAGTTACCTGGATGAGGTCTGGAAAATGGCCCGTCTTTAGCTTGTGTGACTCCAAAACATAAGAAAACCAAAATACTGGCCACAATACCTCTGCAAATAAAGAACAAACAGCCCCTCAGTGTGTGCAGGCTTCTCCCAGGAGGGAGGTGGGAGGCTGCAGGGACCCCCAGACACCCATTGTGGAAGAGCTGGGGGGGGAGGAAGGGCCCGATGCTGGGGCGGGAGGAAGGGCCTCGGGCAGAGCTGGGCAACTCCGGGGCGGGCAAGGCCCGGACACCTCCACCACCCTGGGCCCAACATTCGCCCTCACATTTGCTGCCCGCCCAGTGGCCGGGAGCCCTTGTGCTCGGGCTGCTGGTGGTTCCCAGTGTCCCATCAGGAAGACACTCGCTCTACAGAGGCCACCAAACGCCCCCCATGTGACCATCAGCGATCACAAAGCCCACATAGGAAGAAGGCGTCAGGAGCTACTGCCTCCCTGATCCAGCACGCAGGACCCCCAGGAAGTGTCTCTAGAGAGTTCTTGTGTCTTTTTGGGGTCAACTCATCCAACACCAACAGGACTCCTGTGATTCATAAGATGGAAGCATGACAGCTGTAGCTGCAACCAAAGACGCAGGCTCATGGGAAGGAGGGCGCGAGGGGTTCCCTCCTCGGCAAAGCTCTTTGGGGCAGGCCTCAGCCAGAGTCTCAGTGGGTTTCACTGAGAAGCAGCTTAGGCTGGTGGACGTGCAGACACACAGCCCTGGCCACAGGCACACTGCTCACATCCGCCCCCACATTCGACGTGTGGACCTGCTCTGTGCACCCGCTCTGTGGATGTGCTCTGTGGACGTGCTCTGCGGACCCGCTCTGTGGATCTGCTCCGTGGACCTGCTCCGTGGACCCGCTCCATGGATGTGCTCTGCGGACCCGCTCCATGGATGTGCTCTGTGGACCTGCTCCGTGGACCTGCTCCATGGATGTGCTCCGTGGATGTACTCTGTGGACCTGCTCTGTGGACCTGCTCTGTGCACCTGCTCTGTGGACCTGCTCTGTGGATGTGCTCTGTGGACCTGCTCCATGGACTTGCTCTGTGGACCTGCTCTGTGGATGTGCTCCGTGGACCTACTCCGTGGACTCGCTCTGTGGACCTGCTCTGTGCACCCGCTCTGTGGATGTGCTCTGTGGACCCACTCTGTGGACCTGCTCCGTGGACCCGCTCTGTGGACCTGCTCTGTGGATGTGCTCCGTGGACCTACTCCGTGGACTCGCTCTGTGGACCTGCTCTGTGCACCCGCTCTGTGGACCTGCTCCGTGGACCCGCTCTGTGGATGTGCTCTGTGGACCTGCTCCGTGGACCCGCTCTGTGGACCCACTCTGTGGATGTGCTCTGTGGACCTGCTCCGTGGACTCGCTCTGTGGACCTGCTCCGTGCACCCACTCTGTGGATGTGCTCTGTGCTCCCGCTCTGTGGATGTGCTCCGTGGACCCGCTCTGTGGACGTGCTCCGTGGACCCGCTCTGTGGACGTGCTCCGTGGACCCGCTCTGTGGACGTGCTCCGCACTCCCACTCTGTGGACATGCTCCGTGCACCCGCTCTGTGGACGTGCTCTGTGCTCCCGCTCTGTGGATGTGCTCTGTGGACCCGCTCTGTGGATGTGCTCTGTGCTCCCGCTCTGTGGATGTGCTCCGTGGACCCGCTCTGTGGACGTGCTCTGTGGACCTGCTCTGTGGACGTGCTCTGTGCTCCCGCTCTGTGGATGTGCTCTGTGGACCCGCTCTGTGGATGTGCTCCGTGGACCCGTTCTGTGCTCTGCAGGCATTCGGATGCACCCATCCTCTCCGCTTGTGCTCAGCTCGGGGTCTGAGACCCCCTGGCCGCTGCATCACCCAGTCCCTCCCACGGCTCAGTCGTGCTGTGCTGACAGTCACACCTCGGTGTGTTCGCACGCTGGGCTGCTTCTGGGTTTGGCTGCCGTGAAGGAAGCTGCTGCGTGGGGGCCACAGAGACAAGCTATCTGTTTTTAAGACAACAGTCTTAAAAAATACCTCATAACAACTTCAGTCCGAGAAATTCCCCTCTCTGCCTGCAGGAGTGCCTGGTCCTGAAAGTCCTGAGTAGACAGAGGCAGGTGAGGCCAAGCCCCGCCGGAGGCTTGCAGGACGGAGGATGGAGGAGGGCACAAGGCCACTGGCCCCTGGTGCAGCTGGGACAAGGGTCTGGTGGTTCTGGGCAGGTGCTGCTCTCCACCCAGAGCCCCGAGGGTCTCACCCTTGGCAGGACATTCATGGCCCCCCAGGTGAAACCAGAGTTTCTGACGCGGTCTCCACCCAGGCCCCAGCTCCCACACTACTGCTGTCAACCTCCAGGGACAGAAGCAGAGATGCCCTCGCTGTTGGGTTCAGCAAGGTGGGACCCGCGTCCCTGTCACAGGTGCCCCTCCCGAAGTCTCTCAGTGCTGAGGGTTGGGAGGTGTGAAAAGTACCTTCCAGGGCCCCCTGAAGCCAGACAGGCCCCACCTCAGCTGTGCCTCCACAGTGCATGGAGCGGGTGGTTAACATTCAGTGGAAAGACACTGAAATCATCTCCTGTCCTCCCCAGAAAAGATAAAAATGAAAACAGGAACATGGGCACTGGCCAAGGAAAGCTGCTCCTGGTGCAGGCGCGCGTCACCCCCGGCCGCCATCCGCCCGACAGGCACGCGTCACCCCCGGCCGCCATCCGCCGACAGGCACGTCACCCCCGGCCGCCATCCGCCCGACAGGCACGCGTCACCCCAGGCCGCCATCCGCCCGACAGGCACGCGTCACCCCAGGCCGCCATCCGCCCGACAGGCACGCGTCACCCCAGGCCACCATCGCCCGACAGGCACGCGTCACCCCCGGCCGCCATCCGCCCGACAGGCACGCGTCACCCCAGGCCGCCATCCGCCCGACAGGCACGCGTCACCCCAGGCCGCCATCGGCCCGACAGGCACGCGTCACCCCCGGCCGCCATCCGCCGGACAGGCACGCGTCACCCCAGGCCGCCATCCGCCGGACAGGCGCGTGTCACCACAGGCTGGTGCTCCCCGAAACAGCCCATGGCACCCCCGACAAGGCACGCCGCCCAGAGGCCAGCTCAGACCAGGTCACACGGGACTCTAACCTGGCCACACATCACATGTTTATGACAACTTTATAAGGCTAATTTGTTCATAAGAATTACTTGCTGGGTGCAGTGGTTCACACCTGTAATCCCAGCACTTTGGGAGGCTGAGGTAGGTGGATCACTAAGTTCCACCTGGCCAGGAGTTCGAGACCAGTCTGGCCAACATGAAACTCTCGTCTCTACTAAAAATACAAGAAATTAGCTGGGTGTGGTAGCAGGAGCCTGTAATCCCAGCTACTCAGGAGGCTGAAGCAGGAGAATCACTTGAATCTGGGAGGCAGAGGTTACGGTGAGCTGAGATCAAGCCACTGCACTCCAGCCTGGGTGACAGCAAGACTCAGTCTCAAAAAAAAAAAAAAAAGAATTACTTAAGTACTTGAGAAGGTGTGTCCATTGGGTAAGAATGAGGGAAGTGCTTTAAAAGGAAAGCAAATATATTGCATTTCAAAAATAAGTTTTTAATTTTAGAATGGTTTTAAATTTACAGAATTATTGTAAAAATAGTAAAAGTTCCCATATCTCACACGCCTAGCTTTCCCATTAACATCTCACCATTAATAAGCCAGTGCTGGCCGGGCGCGGTGGCTCACGCCTGTAATCCCAGCACTTTGGGAGGCCGAGGTAGGTGGATCGCAAGGTCAGGAGTTCGAGACCAGCCTGACCAACACGGTGAAACCCCGTCTCTACTAAAAATACAAAAAATGAGCCAGGCGTGCTGGCGGGCACCTGTAATCCCAGCTACTCAGGAGGCTGAGGCAGGAGAATCACTTGAACCCAGGAGGTGGAGCTTGCAGTGAGCCAAGATCACACCACTGCGCTCCAGCCTGGGCAACAGAGCGAGACTCAGTCTCAAAAATAAATAAACAAATATTAAAAAAAAAAAAAAAGCCAGTGCTGCCACACGACTGCCGAGGCCTACGCCTCCTTTGTTCTCCCCTGACGTCCTTCCCCCTTCATCCACCCCCACCAACAATCTCTTCCTCGACATCTGCTCGTCCTGTCTCTTCAGGCTCCCTTAGGCTGGGACGGTTTCTCAGACTCTCCTTGTCTCTGATGACCTGGACGGTTTGGAGGAGGCCTGGTGAGGAATTCTGTGGAACGTTCCTTAGTGAGACGGTGGGCTGTGCCTCTGTGTGGCCGGGCTGGGGTCGTCAGGGTTGGGAGGATCTGGCAGCAGCCTCACCATCGGCCACACTGTGAACATGACCAGTGGATGCTGACCTGACCACCGGGCCCAGGGGTGTCTGCGGGCACCTCCACTGCAGCGTCCCCATCCCACCGCCCCCTCCGTGCTGCACGCCCAGGAAGGAGGTCGCCATGCACAGCCCGCGGCGGGGCAGGGAGGAGGGAGGTCACCACGCGCAGCGCACTGCGGGGCAGGGAGCTCACCACCTCCTGGAACGGGGGCTCTACCTCATTTACTGAAAACCTTCTGCAGGGACGGTTGGTCTCTTTCCCTCTATTTATTCAATCAGTTATATCAGTATGGGCTTGTGCATGTTTATTTTATACTTTGGGTTATATTCTAATACTACTTGATTGATTTGTTGCTCTTTGGCCACTGGGAGGCTCTTTCGCTGGGACATAATCCTGTGACTGTGGGGTTTTGTTCACCGAGCTCCTCACTTTTTTTTTTTTTTTTTGAGACGGAGTCTCGCTCAGTCGCCCAGGCTGGAGTGCAGTGGCGCGATCGGCTCACTGCAAGCTCCGCCTCCCAGGTTCACACCATTTTCCTGCCTCAGCCTCCCAAGTAGCTGGGACTACAGGCGCCGCCACCACGCCTGGCTAATTTTTTGCTTTTTTTTTTTTTTTTTTTTAAGTAGAGACGGGGTTTCACCATGTTAACCAGGATGGTCTCGATCTCCTGACCTCGTGATCCACCCGCCTCGGCCTCCCAAAGTCCTGTGATTACAGGCGTGAGCCACCGCGCCCGGCCGAGCTCCTCACTTCCTGGCACTGCCAGGATCAGCTGATCCTGGGCATTTCTTGTTCCGGTGCTAGAATCAGCCATTTCTTGTCAGACAGAGCCCTGGCCCCATGGACTGGAGGGCACTAGGAACCAGGATCTGGGCCTGGGTGTGCTCACTGCTGCAAGCATAACTGGTTCTAGTCCCCCTCAGCTTGCAGAGCAACAAGATACGTGTGTATCCATTAACCACTGCACACACACTGTTTAACCATCTGTGTCTCTTCTGGGCTAAATGTGCAATAGTAATCCACCATCACAGGGGTCACTCCAGCCTCCTCCCTCTGATTACCCAGAGACTCCCCTCCTCCTCTTTCTGATTACCCGGAGACTCCCCTCCTCCTCCCTCTGATTACCTAGACTCCCCTCCTCCTCCCTCTGATTACCCAGAGACTCCCCTCCTCCTCCCTCTGATTACCCAGAGACTCCCCTCCCACAGCCATCACACACACCACAGTGACAAGAGCTGCCACCCAGCACCTCTGTGGAGAAAAACTTTATCGACTAGAGCAGCGTCAGTGTCATTCCTTTTGCCTCTGGCCTTACAGACGCTGCTCATTTCCAAAGTTACGCAGCACCTTCCTCTGAACACCCTTCAGGAAGGTCACAGAATGCATTTGCAGTAGTTAAGATTCTCGTCCGTCGGCCTCCCCCGCTGGGACCCCCATGTCCTCAATGAATGTTTAAAATCTGCACAAGGTCTGCTCTTGTGTTGTCCAGTTCTACAGGTTCGGACAAATGCACAGTCTCGTGTACCAACCAGGACGGTGCAGCACAGAGCGGCCTCACTGCCACACGCATGCTGCGTTCTGTCCACTCTCCCCTTTCCCCAGGAAACAACGGATGCTTTCACTACCACATCATTTCACCTCTTCCAGGTCATCGAGCTGAAATTGCGGTGCGTGGCCTTCTCTCTTAGGAACGTGGATTTCTAGAAACGTGGATTTCAGGTTCCTCCCTGTCGTCGTGGCTTGATGCTCATTTATCGTTACTATCTGTCTCTACGTCTGTCTTTCGTAAATTACCCAGTCTTGGGTATTTCTTTATAGCAGTACGAAAACAGACTAATGGACCATGTTACCCAGGCTGGTCTGGAATTCCTGGCCTCAAGCAACCGTCCTGCCTCAGTCTCCCAAAATGCTGGGATTACAGGTGTGAGCCACCCTGCCCAGCCTGTCTTTCTTCTTCTTGAGCTTTAAGAGTTCTTTGCATATTTTGAATACAAGTCCTTTGTCAGATAGACGTTTTGTAAACATTTTTAACAGCTTGTGGTTCACCTTTTCATTCTCTCAACAGCGTCTTTTACGAAGCAGAAGTTTTAATTTTTTCAAGGTCTCACTCTGGGGTCTAGGCTGGAGTGCAGTGGTGCTATCGTAGCTCACCACAGCCTCGACCTCCTGGGTTCAAGCAATCCTCTCGCCTCAGCCTCCTGAGTACCTGGAACCACAGGCTTGTACTACCACAATTAGCCAACTTACCTCTTCCTAATTTTTAGTAGAGATGGGGGGGAGGGGTCTCATTATGTCGCCCAGGCTGGTCTTGAACTTGTGACCTCCAGCAATCCTCCTAGATTGGCCTTCCAAAGTGCTAGGATTAGGGGCATGAGCCACACACCCAGCAGACAGTTTTAATTGTAATGAAGTCCAGTTGATCAAGTTTTTATTTTCATGGATTGTGCTGCTGGTATTTTATTATCACCAAACCCAAGGTCACTATACTTTCTCCTGTGGTTTCTCCAAGATGTTTTATAATTAAGGCTGAGCATGAGAGCTCACATCTGTAATCCCGGCAGTTTGGGAGGCCAAAGCAGGGGTTTGAGACCAGCCTGGGCAACATAGTGAGACCTTATCTCTACAAAAAATTTTAAAAAGTAGCTGGGTGTGGTGGTGCACACCGGTAGTCTTAGCTCCTTGGGAGGCTGAGGCAGGAGGACTGCTGGAGGCCAGCAGTTGGAGGCTACAGTGAGCTATGACTGCACCACTGCACTCCAGCGTGGGTGACAGAGCAAGACCCTGTCTCAAAAACGAACAAAAAGAGAAGTTTTATAGCTTTTCATTTTACATTGAGGCTTATCTAAAATCCATTTAGAATTAATTGTCGTGAGAAGTGCAAGGCCTGTGTCCAGATCTGCACGTGGATGTCCTGTTGCTCTGGCGCCAGTGTTGAAAAGGCCGTCCTCTCTCCACGGAATCGCCTTTGTTCCTCTGTTAAGGATCAGCTGCCTGTAGTTGGCGTGCCTGTTTCTGGGCTCGGTATTTTGGTGTATTTTTGACAGGAAGTCTTGAAATTGTGTAGTGTCTGTGTCCAACTTTGTTATTCTTCAGCTCTATGAGTATATTTATATGCATTGTTTCATATGTATTACAAGTAAGGATATTTATATTTTAAGTGTATTATATTTATATATGTTACATGTATTTTATTGAGTAAAATGTGTGAAGAGGTTTAATTTACTAAGTTTAAAATGGGATAAAAATGTAATGGGCTGGTGAGGAAAGCTGGACACTCCCCCAAGGTCACCCCGACACAGGCAGATCAGTGAACGGTACCGTGTCCACGCAGTGGAAACTCCCCAGCGAGCCACTGGCAGGCACAGCAAGGACGCCCTCCAGCGGGTGAGTCTGGGCCAGAGGAGAAACTGCGTTCACAAGGAGCAGGGGCCGGCAGCGCAGACCCCGCCCTCACTCAGGCAGATGCACAGGCACTGCCCGAGCCGGGGTGACCCGAGCGCAGGGAGGCACTCTGAGCACAGGGTCAGAGGAAACTTGAACAATGAACATTTTCCACACCTCCATGCAGTGGTGGGCACACAGGGGTATGAATCCGTTAAAAGTCATCAGCCGTATGCGCGAATCAGACATAGATTATAGGTCAATAAAGCTGACTCAAGAAAAACAAAACGGGGCCGGGCGCAGTGGCTCACGCCTGTAATCCTAGCACTTTGGGAAGCTGAGGCGGGTGGACTGTCTGAGCTAAGGAGTTCAAAACCAGCCTAGGCAACATGGTGAAACCTGTCTCCACCAAAATATAAAAAAATTAGTGGGGCGTGGCAGTGCACGGCTATAATCCCAGCTACTCAGGAGGATGAGGCACGAGAATTGCTTGAACCTGGGAGGTGAAGGTTGCAGTGAGCCGAGATCATACCACTGTACTCCAGCCTGGGCAACAGAGCACGACTCTATCTCCCAAAAAAAAAAAAAAAACAGGGAAAAAAGAAAACTGTCCCCCAAGGTGGGGAACCTGTTAGGTGCATAAAAACAACAATGACAGCAAGCTGAAGGAAGACACACTAGCTAGTTTTATAACTTTTTACCTTTAATAACATAAATATTAACTTTAGAAAATAAGGCTGGGAGCTGCGGTGGCTCAGGCTGGTTGTTCTGGCACTCGGGGAGGCGAGGCTACACGTTCGAGGCCAACCTGGTCAATGTTGACAGAAAAAAATAATTTTTTTTCCATCCTGGGTAACACGGTGAAACTCTGTCTCCACTAAAGATACAAAAAACTATCTGGGCGAGGTGGCGGGCGCCTGTAGTCCCAGCTACTCAGGAGGCTGAGGCAGGACAATCGTGTAAACCGGGAGGCGGAGTTTGCAGTGAGCCGAGATTGCGCCACTGCACTCCAGCCTGGGGGACAGAGCGAGACTCCATCTCCAAAAAAATAAACAAATAAAAAAAAAAAATAAGCCTAACTTCTAGAAAGTATTTTCTTTTTCTTTTTTTTTTTTTTTTTTGGGATGGAGTCTCACTGTCAGAGGTGGAGTGCAGTGGCGCAATCTCGGCTCACTGCAAGCTTCACCTCCCGGGTTCATGCGATTGTCCCGCCTCAGCCTCCCGAATAGCTGGGACTACAGGCATGAGCCACCACGCCCGGCTAATTTTTGTATTTTGAGTAGAGACAGGGTTTCACCATGTTGGTCAGGCTGGTCTCGATGTCTTGACCTCGTGATCTGCCCGCCTCAGCCTCCCAAAGTGCCGGGATGACAGGCGTGAGCCACTGCGCCCAGCCTAGAAGGTAGTTTCTACATAAGAAATCTACCCTTGAGGACATCAGATAATTCTCGTATTAAAAGTAAACCAGCCCCGCCCCAGCCTCCTGGATACTCGGTGTGTGGGCACCCTGCGTGTGGGCGCCCTGCGTGTGGCCGCCCTGCGTGTGGCCGCCCTGTCTGTGGCCGCCCTGCGTGTGGCCGCCCTGCGTGTGGCCGCCCTGTCTGTGGCCGCCCTGTGTGTGGTGTGTGGCCGCCCTGTGTGTGGCCGCCCTGCGTGTGGGTGCCCTGTGTGTGTGGCCGCCCTGTGTGTGTGGGTGCCCTGTCTGTGGCCGCCCTGTGTGTGGCCGCCCTGCGTGTGGCCGCCCTGTGTGTGTGTGAGCGCCCTGCGTGTGGGCGCCCTGCGTGTGGGCACCCTGTGTGTGTGTGGCCGCCCTGTGCGTGTGTGTGACTGGGCTCCTGGTGTGCAGCAGTGCGGGTCCAGGCCATGAGAATGGACTCGGGACAGGTGCACCACGGCAATTTCACTGGAAGGAGCCGCAGAGCCACGCTCAGTGCCAGGGTGACCTACAGCAGCCGAGCCTTGCAGGAAGGAGCCCGGAGCAGGTTCCAGGTGCCAGCAGCAGAGGATGGGTGGCTTCTTTTGTGCCCTCAAAGAGGGTGAGGGGGGCAGAGAATGTGAGCTGGGAGCACATACAGTGTCCCCAAAACAGAACCTCAGAGAAAAATGCCCAGGGCCCTGTGAATTCCCGTCTCCTGGCCCCTCTCAGTGAACACACACAGGGGCTCCCTGCTGTAGAGGACAGGATGGCAGAACCCAGCCTCTCATGTCGGGGGCCACTCAGGAGAGGCCAGCACTGGGTGAGGTGGGGGACATGCCCTCCGCTGCTGCCCCCTCAGGGGTCTAAGCTCCTGGCCCCTCTGGGTCTGGGTCACCCAGTG